>NC_083108.1:57431042-57754484 GCF_949774975.1 Lagenorhynchus albirostris
TTCCAGTCTGCAAAATGTCATGAGAAGATACACATGATGATCTGTAATGATGACTCTTCCTCCTAAAGAATAATGCTTTGGAAAACACTTTGAATTTGATCAGGTGTGGACAGTGAATAGTACAGGAAGCACAGGAAACAGTATTAAATACAAAGAGAAGGAATAAGACATAAGAAAGTGTTCACGAAAGGTTATAGCTCTTTTATAGAATGTGCTGAGTTTCTAATGGTCAGAATAAATATGTTTAAAGCAGTAGTTTAAAAATTGAGGTTGAAAAAAAAGACTTAAAGAAAAGGGAAACAGAAACAAAGCTTTCTTGAAGCTTACTAAAAACAGTCTTTGTGCTGAGTTTTTCCTAAGTATCGTCTCAATTAATCCTGGCAGTAGCCCTGAGCTGGAGGGTTGCATTATCTCCATTTGCACATGAGGAAGCAGAGGCTTAGAGAATTTGAGCGACTTGACCAGTGGGAGCGAAGTGCTCACAAGTGGCAGAGTGGGGGCATGAATCCCGGTCAGATGACTCCAGAGGCTGCTGTTCTCCAGCTAAATGGAGGGTCAGAGCTCATCCTGTTAGTAAAATCTCCTAGCAAGACATGCAAACCAAAAAGGATCCCAGACCCTTTGAGTTATTCAGAAACATACATGCACCCCAGTGTTCATAGCAGCACTATTTACAATAGCATGTAAAGCTATTGTAAGACATGAAAGCAGCCTAAATGTTCATCAACAGATGAATGGATAAAGATGTGGTACATATATACAATGAAATATTACTCAGCCTGAAAAAAGAATAAATAATGTCATTTGCAGCAACATGGGTGGACCTAGAGATGATCATACTAAGTGAAGTAAGTCAGACAGAGAAAGACAAATATATGATATGGCTTACATGTGGAATCTAAAAAAATGATACAGATGAACTTATTTATGAAGCAAAAATAGACTCACAGACATAGAGAACGAACTTATGGTTACCAAAGGGAAGAGGTGAGGGAGGGATAAATTAGGAGTTTGAGACTGACACATACACACTACTATACATAAAATAGACAACCAACAAGGATCTACTGTAGAGCATAGGGAACTCTACTCAATTATCTTGTAATAATCTATAATGGAAAAGTATCTGAAAACGAATCATTTTGCTGTACACCTGAAACTAGCACAGCATTGTAAATCAATTACTGTATATTTCAATTTAAAAATAAATTTAAAAAAGAAGAAAAGTAATTTTTAAGTGTCAGACTGGTTTTGATAATACTTTCCCCCTTTCTGTTGTGGGTTGTGTTTACGGGGGCACAATGAAGCATGAGGCATGGGCTCCCTTTAGCTGTTGGAGATGGGCTGCCACACAGTCATTTGTGCTACTGTATCATGTGTCATTCAATGGCACTTAGTGCTGGGATGGGACGTGCTGGGGTTGTCAGGGTGGATACACTGCCTTGCAGTCATTTCTGAAAGTTTTGAGTGCATTCAGTTGTCCAGTAAGTTTATGACAATTTACCTGATCTTTCTGTGCGTCATCATGTAATTTTAAGCTTTAAAAATGCCCTGGTGGGGCTTCCCTGGTGGTGCAGTGGTTGAGAGTCCACCTGCTGATGCAGGGGACACGGGTTCGTGCCCCGATCCAGGAAGATCCCACATGCCGCGGAGCGGCTAGGCCCGTGAGCCATGGCCGCTGAGCCTGCGCGTCCGGAGCCTGTGCTCCACAACGGGAGAGGCCACAGCAGTGAGAGGCCTGCGTGCCGCAAAAAAAAAAAAAAAAAAAAAAAAGCCCTGGTGTATCTTTGACATATAGTTTATTTTCGATGTACTTGGTATTTCTTGTTTAGAGTTGGCCTACCTCAGAGGGCTTTTATTTAGAATTAGCTGCTCTGACCATTGGCTTCTGGAAAGTTAATAGGAACAGTGGTGTTTGGTGCCATGCTGCCTGTTAAGGTGGTTCAGGTGATATGGACCATGCCTTGTGGCCACCCTCCCATCAAAGCGCAGCTTCGCTGTCTACCTTCACTAAAGCACATGGGTTTTGACAGGAATTGACATTGCTCTCATGATGGTTTGAAGATAAATTGGTAAAAATGTTGTTTAAACTCCTTAATGTAAAATATTTTTATAAAAGTTCCTTTCTCAGGGCTCCGATGACACTGACAGCATTGTTAATACTCAGTATTCTACTGTCAGCAATTATTTGATGTCAGTTTAATCATTTCACTGGTTAATGTTGGCTTTTTAGCATGATCATTCAAATATACCAAAAGTTTGGGTTCATTATTCCTCACCAAGTAGATTTATTTTAAAGTCAAGAGAATTGCATCACTTGTAACATCAGGTATGCCTTTTCCAGGATTCTCCTTTAAATCAAGTCATTATAACTTATTGTTCTGATACTTAGTCATTGATCTGTTTTGACTTGTTTTGTTTCTTAATAGGATCATGAAAAGTCATTTTGCAAATTAGGCCTTCAGAAAATGAAAACAATCATGTTCCCCTGATTCTAACAGCACTCATAAAGTTTAGCACGCAACATCTCAATTTTAGTCTTCCTCTGTAGAAACAGGTTTCCTGAGTAGATTTCTTTTCATGCACTGTAGTCTGTTGTATCTGTACCACAGATAATTGTTTGTATCAGATGTCTCACTTTCTGGCATACTTTGAAATAGTAATGCATAGGAATGTGTAAATGTTTCGTCAGCTACAGAAGGTGCAAATGTACCATATAAGAATGGTTTGAAAACTTCTAAGAGCATCTGTGTTTTCACAGTTACCAGTTCATGCCGGTCAGCCTATTGCCGGGTCTTTTTTATGCCTGTTTCTCTGCAGAGCCTGTTCGCAGGGCTGTCCTAACTGTGCAGGCTTTATCTTTATGGATGATCTATAGACACACAAACGAGGAATTGTAGCAGCAATGTTTCATTCTTAAGGCTGAATGATGACAGGCATAATTACTGAGGCTAACATCTGGAGTATTTTATTAAAGGAAACCTGCCAAGATTGTTAGCATATACCAAACAGCATTATCCATATGTGCCATTTTATCACTGTTGAATGTCAGGGTGTGTTCATAGGAAAGGAAATGGATAAAATCCAGCAAAGGATCACTACTAACATATCTTTCCAGACCGGATTGTAGTTTAGCTCAGTGGAGCAGTTTGCTAGAGATTTTCAAGATCATGAACATCACCCATCTGGAGAGTTCCTAGATAGACCAGTAGTACCTAGTTACTTGGTCTTCCCAGAATTAAAATGTACCCTTCATTAAAATCCTGCTGAGTTTTTTTTTTTTTAATGTTCTTCAAATCCTTAAAAGGAATAAAGACTATCATTAAAAAATAAACAAGATCGGGCTTCCCTGGTGGCGCACTGGTTGAGAGTCCGCCTGCCGATGCAGGGGACGCGGGTTCGTGCCCCGGTCCGGGAGGATCCCACATGCCGCGGAGCGGCTGGGTCCGTGAGCCGTGGCCGCTGAGCCTGCGTGTCCAGAGCCTGTGCTCCGCAGTGGGAGAGGCCACAACAGTGAGAGGCCCGCATACCGCAAAAAAAAAAAAACAAGATTAACAGATTTTGAGGGCCTACTGTGTGTTCCATCTTTTTGAAAGCTTGGTACACACACTTGAGGAGTGTAGTAGGGATCTCGTCCAGTCGGGTGTTAAAAGAGCACTCTGGTGCAATTATCAAATTTCTTGGAGTAGTACGGAATTACTGTTCACTCTTCTCCTTAGCAGACAACTCTACAGTCGAATAGAGGGTATTAAGTCGGCAGATTGGTCCTTATCAAACTGTAAGAGGTTCGATTCCTATGAATACTGCAGTTCTTGTAATAATCTTGCAATTCAGTTTATTTAAATAGTAATCTAGAGAGAGAGGCTACCCCACCCTGGCATGGTCATAGTTTGCCTCCTTAGGCACGAGTGGAGGGAATCGTGCCCGTCTGTATTCTGTACCCAGGAATTGAGAAAAAGACAGATCTTCAAAAATCATACCCAGATAGTTTTTGATGGAAGGAAGAAAAATCTGGTCCCCAGAAAATGCTCCTAGTTTGTCCTCTCTACCAATCACTGCAGATGCTGAAGGCTGAAAAAGGAGTGAGAACATGGCCATCGTTTGGTTCTAGTGCCATCTGGGTGATGGATTGTGTTTATGAATAATATCTGCTAATAGTTCGTCAGTTGGGTGGTGGAGGTCCATGCAGGGGCACAGGGAACGCTGGAGGAGATAAGTGCTTTATTGTGCCTGTTGGACAGATCTGCCTACCACAAAATTGCATCTCCTTCTCTTGGAACCAGACAGCAAACTCCCTTCCACACCCCACATGCTGTTCCCTCACCTGGTGCAGATACTCCCTTTACAACGTCTGCACTGAAAGCAAAGTCTTCCTCCCCACCTGGGTCCTGCTACCCTGCCTTCACTTCCTCATTGGCCCCTCCAGCACCCGCAGCCACAGCATCGGGGCAGCATCAGGGCAGCCCATCCTGTCTGGGTCTTTGAAGTCGGCTCTGGCTTTGGCTTTGGCTTTGGCTCTGTTCTTCCTTTGCTCCCAGACATCTGCCGCGTTGCTGTCATCCCTGCAGGGCACACATCACCCCTTACAGAAAACCCAGACTCCTTGGGAAGACCCAGTGGCCTTCTGCCACCCCTCTCACCCTCTCACTGCAGCCAAGACGTCTGCCCTTCTGACACTTTGCCTCTGCCCTTCCTCCTGCCTGGAGGGCTCTTCCCACTTGGGTGGATTTCTTGTTAATCTTCAAAGGGACAGCCAGGCCTTAACATTTTAGTTTCCGGGTGATGGATCCTCCTCCTCAGAGTCTAGTGCCTCTTTCATTCCCTAGGGATGCACGGATCCCATGGCATTTCAGCGTTCTGTCTCCTGCGGTAGAAGGACCAGGAAGATTTGTCAGAAATGAGTACTGAGTAATATGCATTCACCATTAGACAAACGGAGGCAGACCCCTCACTTTTAAAAATGTGTTTTAGCAGAATAGACGTCCTGCAGGTAGATTGGAAAGCAGGCTGTGCACGAACCCTGCAGGGAGAGGTGGGATTTTGCCGCTGTTGTGTTCCTGCAGTATTACAAGTCTGTGTCTTAAATATGGGCAAAAACATCTGTCACACAGCAGTGTTGACTTGAAGCTTTTTACTCATAACTTCGATATTTGGCTTGTTTGATTTTCAGACATTCTCATTTCTGTATTACTATTCTGCAGTTTTAAAATGCACCAATCACCAGTACCTTAGTGTTTCCCATGTATGCATGCACACACACACACACACACACACACACACACACACACACACGTACATAAGGATTTACAGTCAGTCATAGCATCTATAAACATTTTCATGTTTCTGAATGTATGTATACTCTGTAGAGGGAGAAGGTTGCTAAGATCATCTAATCCCAAGAACTACACCATCGGTAAATACGCACAATTAAAGAGACACTAAGTTGGGACTTAGAGGGAGTTTGAGGCTGTGGGAATGGAGGCATCTGAATTTGTTGTGGGCATTTTGCCATCCCCAATAATGGGCATCTTTTCTGGCTTCCTTTCTTGCGTGAAACTGCTTCCTGACCCTCCTCCCCTGCACTCTCCTTTGCTAATCCCTGCCAGTGCCCCTCCCCACCAACCCCTGCATAT
This sequence comes from Lagenorhynchus albirostris, assembly GCF_949774975.1. Classification (NCBI taxonomy): domain Eukaryota; kingdom Metazoa; phylum Chordata; class Mammalia; order Artiodactyla; family Delphinidae; genus Lagenorhynchus; species Lagenorhynchus albirostris. Next base: position 57,436,676 of record NC_083108.1, read on the forward strand.
TGTCTGTTGCCTCCTAGTGCCATGAGAGCTGGGAAGACTCTAAGCAGTAAGCAGTCAAGTCCGACCAGAAGCGATGCTGCTACACAGCCTGGCACGTAGGAGGACTCTGGGAGGCTCATGTAGTGACTTACTGACCATGTAGACATCCAGATCGCTAGTTGGGGAATGCAGGAATGTGCCCAGAGAAACCAGAGCAACTGACTCAGACTGTATCTCCCACTGAATTTTTGTTCTTGAAGTAGGTTGGTGGAAGGGAGTTGATTTGCATTTTTTGGATTGATAGTGAATTTGAACATCATCTAAACTTTCATTGTTGATTTCTGTTCCTTCTTTTTAATGTCTTTTGCCCATTTTTCTCTGTGACTTTAGTAAGAGACAGAGCATTTGGATTCCCTACAAAAGAACTACTTACTTGGTGTATGCCTTGTAGCTGTGAGTAGCTAGGTACGTAAGCTGGCTGGGGCAGGATGTTGCCTGGGATGGCTGAGAATAAAACAGGGAGTTTCGAATTTTCTGAATGTCCTGATTGGTTGACGTTTAGAAGTCAGCTACAGGGATTGAGGTGGAAAATATGTACATATTCTGTCTTTTCTGCTTCTATTGAATATCAATAGTGTGAGTCCAGCCTTACTCTAAAATGGCCCTCGAGATGTAGCTTCGTTTCCTTGGTGGTTTTCTTGTTTTGTTTTGTTTTACTTTTTTTCTGTAATGGCTTTCCAGAGAAATAACTTCAGGCTCAAATTACTCATTCTAATCCCAGGATTTCCCTGTTTCACCTGGTTCAGTGCAGTCAACATTTCATAGTTCATATGAATACCTTACCCATCCAGCATCATGATAAAAGGAAGGATATATTTAACATGAGTAAACATTTCTTGGATGATTGAAACTTATCTCAAAGTATAAAATTTTGCATTTTAACCATTCTATGGGAAAATTACCTAAAATATATTCCCTGTATCAGACTTCTAAGATCTTAGTATAATCATTATTTTCTGATGGGTGTATATCAAGAAGTGGAATTAATGAATCATAGAGTATGCGTATGCTTTGCTTCAGTAGACATGATCAAACAGTTTTCCAGTGGAATTGTACCAATTTACACTCCTTTAACAGTGTAAGAGTGTTTTGGTTTTCCCACCTGCTCACCAACATTTGGTCTGTCATTTTGATGTTATCTATTTTGGTGGTTGTGTGGTATTGTCACATTGCAGTGTTGGTTTGCAGTTCTTTGGTGAATAAGAAGGCCCATAACCTTTTCATATATTCCTAGCCATTTGAATATCTTTGTGTGAAGAGTCTGTTCAAGTCTCTTACACCATGTTTTCTTTGGATAAACTATCTTTTAAGTACTCATTAGGGGTAGTTTTTCTAACTTCTGCATTTAAGTCCTTTGTTGGATACGTTTATTGCAAATACAGTTTTCCACTGGTTATGTTGCATTCTTGCTCTCTAAATGATGTCTTTTGATAAACAGAAGCTCTTGATTTTAAGAAGTCTAAATTATGTTATTCCTATAATAGTTAACATTTTCTGTGGCCTCTTTGAGAATTTTTTTGCCTATGCCAAGGTTACTAAGATGTTTTTCTATAAACACTTTATTGTTTTATCTTTTACATTGATATTTTCAGTCTTCTGGAATTGAGTTTTGTGAATTGTGTGAGGTAAGGCCAAGTTATGTGGCTTCCAATTGACCTAGCACCATTGACTGAAAAAAGAAGCGTCCTTTCCCCATTGCACTTAAGTGTCATTGCTGTAATAAATCAGTCTATTGTGCTGTCTTCATTGTGAAACACTCTGATGGGGACTTATAGAATTTTATACATCTCGCAAGTTTTCTTCTGAAAAATGTATAGGTTAGAATATGCCATCAGAGTGAGTTGCTGTGGAAGGGCCCTTATCTTTCCATTCTAACATGAAAACAATAGATAAAAATATTTTATAAAGTTAGATATATAGCTGAGATTGAAAACAAGGAAAGAAAATCTGTAGATGCTCAAAATGAAGTGAGGATTCTTGATGGTGAGAGGAATTGAATCCACATGGCTGATAAGGATAACTGGACCAGAGAAACCCTTTATATGATGGAGTTTTAATGCCTCACAGAACCAAGTTAGTATGAGCAGGAATTAACTTACCTGGATAAATCCAATAACCAGGAAAAGGTGACTCAGCAGAATTCTGCTTGCTGGCTAAAGGATAAACATAGAAACTGAAGTCCTAGGCAGTGGATGTAAACAATACAAATTATGGAACATTGGATCTCCTAGATTGTGCAGTGACTGCATTTGGAACTGAATTCATCCTCTGATTATTCTGGAGAAGCCCTGGACTAAGAAGCCAACATAAAATCTGACCAAGTACTCTACAGTCACATTGGGTTGGGGTAAAGGCAGCCAGAAAAACATTCCAAAGAAATGCCTCCTAAGACTCTAGGAGAAGACAGTTTTTAGTAAAGATGAACTCATGGTAAAATTTTACAAAGGCCTTCAAGGAAAGAGGGAGAATAATAAGAACTTTCAAAGAAAAAAGACGACTGACTGCAGACTTTTCATCGATAATACCAGATGAAAGAGACATTGGAATTTAAAGTGCTAAGAGAAAATAAATGTTAACCTAGAATTTTATACCCAGCTAAATTATCACTTGGGATTAAGGATGAAATTAATACATTTTGACATGAAATAAAAGGTAATTTTCTAAAGAAAAATACAAATAGTTAATGCATACTAGTAAGAAATCAACCATGCTAATAATTGCAGAGATAAATATTAAAATAACAATTATTACTTATTTCAGTCCATCAAAAGTGAGATAGTAGACAATCATGTTGACAAGGATTTTAGGACATGTAAGAGTCTCACACTTAGCTGCTAAGTTTACATTGCTACATTTTTAGAGAACAGGTTGGCAAAGGCCTTGAAATTGTGCAAGGTCTTTGAACCAGCAGTTACACTTAAGGAATATATCCTAAGGTAGTACAGTTGACCCTTGAACAATGTGGGGGTTAGGAGTGCTGTCCATACATGCAGTTGAAAATCCACATGTAACTTTACATTTGGTCCTTCATATCTGCAGTTCTACTTCTGTGGATTCAGCTAGCATTGGATCATTTAGAATTGTAGTATGTATTTAGTGAAAAAAAAATTCATGTGTAAGTGGACCCATGCTATTCAAACCTGTGTTGTTCAACTGTAGTTGAAATTATATTTATTTAGTTACTACATTGTTCATCCTAGTGTTTTTAAGAGCTCAAAGCTGAAAATAAAGTGTCCAACATGAGATGATTGGTGAAATAAATTATTGAATCTGTATAATAGAATACTGTATAGTCATTAGAAACAACATTTCATAATACATCAATTGACAAGAAAAAATACATTAAATGAAATAAATATACCAAATAAAAATATTGTAAAATGTGAATGACATGATCTATTTTTATAAAAGCAAATAATCATTGTACCTAAAATATTTGAAAATATATAAACATCTATATCTATATGTATTTCTATATATTCCTCAAAGTGGTTGTACTTGGGTTGTTAGTATTGTGTGGTTTTAAAATATTCTTTTTATTGTCTCTTTTGTTATTTTTCCAAGGTTAGATTGTAATATTTTATAAGGAAAAGAAAGAAGGAAATCTCATGTTGGAGGAAACACACAAAACACGATTGTAAGCATTATGTAGTATTTATCATACGCAGCAACTTCACAGTACTGGTGATCAGCAGAGTCCAATCAGCTATGTCTCTTTTTTTCCTTGATTATAAGAGTTAAGTTGAAGTTACTTCTGCATTTTAAATTCCAGTAAATAATTATAACTTTTTAAATTTTCTTTAAAAACTCAGAGGATAAAAGAGCACTATATTGATTATTCAATATATAGAATGTATGGATCTTATTTCTCTTTATGATTCTCTACTCGTATAATTCCTTTTATATGTTCTTTTCTTTCTAGACAACCAAAGGACATTGTTTTGGGTCCAGATCATGTGAAAGTGACATATGGCGACCCTATAGTGATTATAGACACGAGGGTATGAGAGAAGTAAAAAAAAAAAAAAAGGCATTAATAGAGGGTTTTTTGTGGGGGACAGTTTTTTTATTTTCTCACTGAGATTTTGAAATAGTTCAAGAGAGGTACCTGTTTCAGATAGAAGATAACTTCAAAAGTGCTGGAAGCCAAGATTCGGATACGGAGAAACAGACTGTTCCAGTGGAACACAATGCAAACTACACCCTTGTTCTTGCCAATAAAAAAGCAGAGTTGCTTCTACTTATGTAAAAGAGATTATCCTGAAAATAGATGCTGCACATATTGAGAATTTTGAGGGTGTTAGGAATGAGTTTTGATTTAAAACAAAAAAATATGAAAAGGAACTATAAATTATTGGCCATCTAGCCTTTAAACTTACCTAGGAAATAATTTTTTTGAGGCTACCCATGTAAAACTGTTTCAAGATTTGGGGGTCGGGGAGGAATGGAGTAGGAGTGGAACAAATACAAAATTTAACTTTTAAGGCAGTAATTTTTAGATCATTGATAATTGGTGACCCTTTGATGCCTGAATTCCTTTTGGAGATAATTGTGGAATCAGTTTTAAAAACCCACCTCATGTTGGAGAGAACATTTATAAATCTCTTTATAGGCAAATATATACAAAACACTATTTATTACTTGAGACCATATCCTTTTAACTTTGTATTATATGACATAAGATTATGAAGGAAAGAAAAATATTTTATTAATCTCCTGCAGGCTCTTTTGAAATGACTCAAAGGAACTTTACTTCTAGGTCTTTAAGGAAAATATAAATTGACATCCAGTGCCAGCTACCTAAAAATACACTGTGTCATTCTTTACAATTTGTGTCCCATATTTTCTGTGTTAACTGTGGTTTAGAGAGAGAAACAGAAAAAGTGGGAAACCCAAAACTAGTTCTGGCTCTACTAAAAACTAGACATGTGGCTTGGAAAATCACTTATCCTCCTTGAGTTCATTTTTTTTTCCTATTATGTGAGAGGGTTGAATTTATTAGTAGGTGATCTTCAGAGTCCTTGCTACTACAATATTCTATTTGTGTGTTCAGACACAATGATCCAAAAGTTGATACCCTATTTATTTTCCAGCAATAATTACATTAGCACTAGAATAGTGTGGAATATGCTGTTTAAAAGTGTGTTTGATTATTTATACCCAACTTCTTTATTCAGCTCTTGAGTTGGCTTTCAGAAAACATAGGGTATAAGCCTTTTAAATAAAGTGATTATCTGGACTATAGAAAGATAAATTAAGCAGAAGATCAAGAATATATATTTTTGGTAGTATATCAGACTTTCACAATATCATATTGAGATCCTTAATTGTAACCAAGTAATGTTCCCAGTCTGTGTTTAACTATACATCAACTCGGTGGATGGTTCATAAAGAATATAATTGACAGCTAGTAAAACCCGTGCAAAAATGAATCAGCTTTTAACTTTGTATTAAATTATCCTTTTCTAGAAGATTGAAAACTATAATCAAGTTCTTTCTGTGTAATTTGCTATAGATTACTACTCTAAGAGAATAACATCCTTTGTTAAAAAGGCTTTTCTATTATTGGCTAATGGTGTCCCCTCCTCCCACTGAATTAAAGCTTTCAGCCTCCTGTCAGATGCCCTGAGCTTTTCACCTGAACATTTTTACAATGAGGTCATAATGAATGTTGGAACTGGTATAGATTATTTAAAATAGGCTTACATTAACTGTCTATCGCTGTTCTTGACCTCCAGAGAGAGAGAGAAGAAACAAGTTCCTTAGTACAGAGATGGAATTTTTATCAAATGCTTTAAAGCTTAAACTGTACAGGTGAAGTCTGTAGCCTCCTACTGCTAGTTTTTCTTTATTTCTCGGGTCCACTTATTAGATGAGCAAGTATGGGTATTCTGACAGTTGTAATGTGCCCATTGTATATCATAAACACTAGAAAACAATATAATAATACGTTATACAGAAGAATTAGGAACTTAGAACTGCACTTTCATGCATTTATCAAAAATAATACTAAACTTTATGTATTAACATTCTGTAATTGGAGTGTTGAAAAATGCAGCAAAGGTCCCTGCCTTCATGGATAACAGTCAAAACCTTTATTATGATTCTCTTTATAGAGGCTAAGTGTAGGCCTTTCAAAAAATTTAGTGCCCATTCCTGACTTAAAAAAAACACTCAATAAAATAGGCATTGGTGACCAATTCTTTAACATTAGATAAAGTATTTAGATTGAAGAAATAAGGTTTACATGTTTCTTCATGTTGAGATATAAGAAGCATTCCCATTGGCCCCCAAACAATGCAAGGATGACACCATCTTCACCTGGTCACCTTTTTATTGGAAGTATTAGCCAATGAGATAGGACAAGGAAAGAAAATTAAAGGCATAAGAACAGTACAAGGGGAAGTAAAACTATCCCTTTGCAGGTGATACCTGAAAAATCCAAAAGAAGCAATGAGAAAACTAACACAAACAATAAAAAATTCAGTAAAAAACCAGGATATACAATTAACTTACAAAAATCAAACATTAACTGATCAAAAGATAAAATGAAATAGAAAATCCTATTTATAATAGCAGCAACAAGAAAATAAAATACCTGGGAGTAATATTAAACATACATGTACAAAATCTATATAAGGAAAGTTACAAACCTTTCCTGAAAGGTCTGAAAGTAGATTTGAATAAATGGATAGTCCTAACCCTTACTTGGATAGGAAAACTCAACACTGTAAAGATGTCATTTATGTTCAAGGTAATAAATTGAATGCAACCAGTAAAAGTGACAAGTTTTTATTTTGAACCTGACAGTTTGATTTTCATGTTCACATAGGAACTAAACATGCAAGAATATCTAGGAAAACCTGAAAGGGGAAGAGTCATGGGGGATTTGCTTTCTCTGATCTTCAAGCCTCTGTAATGAAAGAGTGAGGTGCTAACTAATATATCTGTTGGCTACTGGGGGAAGATAAAAATAGACCCTAGAACGCATGATAATTCAGTGTACTGAAAGTGGATTCTCAAATCTGGGAAAAGATAGACTTAAAAAATTTAGACATTATTTATTGTATTTTTCATACTGGCAAAATACACGTAACGTAAAATTTACCATCTTAAACATTGTTTTGGTATATAGTTTAGTAGTGTTAAGTACATTCACATCAGTGTGACCAATTACCAGAAATCTTCATCTTGCAAAACTGAAATTCTGTATACATTAAGTAATAACTCCTCCCCTCCCCTCCCTGACCCCCCAGCCCCTGGCAACCACCATCGTATTTTCTGTCTCTATGAATTTGACTAGGGACCTCATCTAAGTAGAATCATATAGTATTTGTCTTTTGTGACTGGCTTATTTTACTTAGCATAATGTCCTCAAAGTTTATCCTTGTTGTAGCATGTATTAGCTTTTTTAAGGCTGAATAATATTCCATTGTATGCATAGCCTACATTTTGTTTATCCGTTCATCCATCCATGGACACTGGGGTTGCTGCCACCCTTTGGCTGTTGTGAATAATGCTGCAATGAACGTAGGTGAAAAAATACCTCTTTGAGACCTTGATTTCAATTTTGGGGGGTGTATATCTAGGAGTAGAATTGCTGGATCATATGGTATTCTAGTTTTTATTTGAGGACCACCTTACTGTTTTCACAGCAGCTGTACCATTTTACATTCCCACCAACTATGGGTAAAGGTTCCAGTTTGTCTACCTTGTTGCCAATACTTATTACCTTCTGTTTTCACACATGTATTTGCTTATTTTTGTATAAAGGAACATTGGGAAGATAAACCATAAAGTATTAAAAATGATTACTTGGGAGGTAGGTGGAAAGAGTCAGGATGGGGGGTGAGATTTCTCTTAGTACATCTTCTGCTCCTGGCCAAGATGGAGTAATAGGAACTGGATTTGCCCTTCTACTTGAAGCAGCCTACAAACCCCACAAAAGCACAAAATACACACACAAACAAAACAAGGAAAAGAAAACAAAAATACAAAAAAGGAAGGTAAACTGAAACAAAGGTTTTCAAGGCTTGGACGTTGGGCAGCGAAGGACAGTGAGCCCTGAGAGAGGGCATACCAAGGAGGCAACCCTGTGGTGGCCTCTGCTGAGTCACGGGGAGAATTTCCAGAGCACGGTGCCCGGCAGCCTGCGTGGAGCCTTGCCGAGTCACTGAGTTGAGGAGATGGAGATAGGAGTCTGGGGAGAACAAGGCGGCTGGAGTTCACAGTAGAGTCCTGGACAGGAGGGAGCGCCCAGAGGAGGACCCCAGGGCTGTGCAGTGTGCCCCTCTGGTTCACAGCAGCTCAGCACACGCAGGTGAGGAGACTTGGCCAGCTCTGGGAAAGGAACCATCAGGAAGGATGGGAAAGATTGGAAGGAACGGTGCCTGGCAGCACACACGGGGCCGGGAATGGAGCCTGTGCCATCAACCAGGCTGAGGAAACTTCTGGACTCAGAATCAGGGAATCATCAACCCTACACTGACTTCCGTCTCAGACCCGCCTAACAAATCATTAATGCAAGACCTACGAGGATCAAACTGTCCAGGTGACTTCACTGCTTCCCAGGTCAAAGCAAAGAAGGTTTGTAGAATGTTCATACAGTTTTGATTTTTGAACAGTGTAATGCTTTAAATATTCACATTTAAAGTTAAAATGTCAAGGAATGAAAAAAGCAAACCAGAAAATTGAAATCAAACAAATGGACCTGAGGATGACATAACCACGCAGAAGAAAAGGCTAATTCACGTAAATCTTGGGCTCCATACACTATATATTCTCTAGAAGAAAAACACACACAACTGCAAAGGAATCTTGAGCTCTCCTTGGTGGTACTGATGTAGGCACTCTGAATTATATTTGTGTATCGTTGGATAGAGTGAATGAGTAAATACATTGACGTTATTGAGAACCAGGGCTACATCGTCGGATGGGGAGATAAAAGTATGGAATGCATAGATCTTGATATTTGACAAAGCTTTTCTGAGGCTATATTGATTCAATACATATTATTAAAATGTTCAGAAATGTTGGATTGTCTAAATGCAGTAAGTTAAATCTTCCTTACACCTACCTTCTAGTGACTGAAATTGAAATGTGTCTGGGCAGTAAGGCTCTACTCCTAGTACCCTCCAAAAGTGACCTGTTCCTGATTTCCTATTGATTTACCTATTTATTTTCAATAAAATCCATAAAAAATATTGTTTATGTTTGGCATAAACTCCTGGAGAACAGTTGGGCCTTTGCCCAAAGCTGTCACTCATACGTATCTGTTGAATGGAAAGTAATGACACTTTTCTGCTTTTTCATCCCATCATTCTAGTGTTATATATACTAGTGTGATAGTTATAAAACATCATATATATATATATTTGTTTTAATCAACCACCATGTTAGGAATTGCAGGTAAAAAGACAATCATGATGGTTTCTATTGTTGGAGAAATGTGGCTTTAACTATTTTTTCCATTTCTAATTTTAAAATAAAAAAGTGAAAGCAAGATTGACCCAGTAAAACCTGATTTAAATTAGACCAAGCCTAGAGGAAACCTGGCCCTTGACAAGTGGTGACTATACCATAAAAGAAGACTGATTCATTTATGCTGTCGTCACTCCTGAAGACTGCTGGTGCATTGCATGATTTTCCACCAGGATCAATTCCTTGATCTTGAGTGTGAAGATTTTTCAGAATCGAGCTGTGAACTTTCATTGTTATTTTTTAGCAGGACATATACGATTCCCCTTGGTCAGAGCGCATACACTCAGATAAAACCAAAGGCAGTTTACTGTTCAATGCAAGACAGAGAAATTAGCAAAAATTAAGAAAGTAGTATTAAAGGTTGGCTACTCCTGATATATACATATATGTTAAATAAACTTAAAAAATTGTAGGGTGATAGCACCCTGGCTCATATGTTATTTTTACTTTTAACTATTTATTGTTATAGTAGTGTTACTGAAGGATGCGTTGAATTAAAATGTTCTTATTTTTCATACACTTGTCAGTTAACAGACTGGGAGTAATTTAGAGTTGCATTTGAACTTAGATTTCAACAGATCCAAATGGCTTATCTCAACTGTAAGGTGTTGCGTCTGTGGCGCTTACTCAGCTTCTCCACGTGGTCTTCAGCAGTGAGAAGGCTCATTCTGGTCATTGGCCACATCTGAAGGATGGACTGTACTCTTTAACTCTGCCCCCGGATTTAACTTGCTTATTCTTCTAAGCATTGATGTTTAAGTCTCCCTTCTGAAATGACAGAGCGCCATTTTTCTTCTTAAAGAAACATAGCTTTATTGATACCTACTCCACACACCGTACAATTCACTGATTTAAAGTGTACAGTTCAGGTGTATACCTGGTGGCGCAGTGGTTAAGAATCTGCCTGCCAGTGCAGGGGACACGGGTTCGAGCCCTGGGAAGATCCCACATGCCACGGAGCAGCTAGTCCCGTGAGCCCCAACTACTGAGCCTGCGCGTCTGGAGCCTGTACTCTGCAACAAGAGAGGCCGCGATAGTGAGAGGCCCGCGCACTGCGATGAAGAGTGGCCCCCGCTTGCCTCAACTAGAGAAAGCCCTCGCACAGAAACGAAGACCCAACACATCCAAAAAATAAATTAATTAATTAATTTAAAAAAATGTTTAAAGTGTACAGTTCAATGGTTTTTGTATATCCAATGAGTTGTACAGCCCTCACCACAATCTAGCTTTAGAGCATTTTCATCACCCCAAAAGAAGTTCTGTACCCATTAGCAGTCAATCCCTGTTTCTGCTCCCCAATCCAGCCCTAGGCAACTACTACTGTACTTTGTGTTTCTACAGATTTGCTTATTATGGGTATTTCATCTAAATGGAATCATGCGATACATAGTCTTTTGTGATTGGCTTCTTTCACTTAGAATAATGTTCTCAAGTTTCATCCTTGTAGTACATATCAGTGCTTTATTCTTTTTTATGACTTAATCCGTTGTGTGGCTATACCACATCTTAACGTCTTATATGTCTATTCATCAGTTAATAGGCATCTGGGTTATTTTTTCTGGCTATTTATGAATAATTTTGCTATGAACATTGGTGTGTAAGATTTTGTACGGATGTATGTTTTCATTTCTCTTAGTTATATACCTAGGAGTAGAATTCCTGGATCATATACTAACTCTGTGTTTATGTTTTAGAAAAACTGCAGGGCTTTTCCAAAAAAGCTGTACCATTCTTATTTCTACCTGCAATGTATGAGGGTTCCAGTCTCTCCACATCCTTGCCAGTGCTTTTTTTTTTGTCCATCTTTTTGATTCTAGCCATCCTGATGGTGAGAAGCAGTTCTCAGCATTCCCTTAATGACTAATGATGTTGAGCATCTTTTCATGTGCTTCTTGGCCATTTGTATATCTTCTTCCAAGATCATCTCTTTAGATCCTTTGCCTGTTTTTAATAGGGTTATTTATTTCCTGAGTTTTAAGAGTTCTTTATATATTCTGGTTATCAGTCTCTTATTAGATATGGTTTGAAAATACTTCTCCCATTCTGTGGACTGTTGAGAGTATTTTTATTTTTACTTTTAAACCCTCATCATCTTTCAAATATTTAAAGATTACTGATCTGTGACTTGCACAGTGCTGGTACCAGAAGGTCTTCCGCAGAGGTTTATGAGTAAATGAACGATGTGTCTTCACATCCCCTCTCAGTCTCCTACCCACCCTAACTATACTTCATTCCCCAGTTGAGTCCATATTCTGCCATCTCTCAATCTCTCACTGAGTGGGCAATGGCCATCCTACGGGAATCTGCTGATTTTCCCTAATGCGGCATCAGAGGTGTGGGTGTACTGGAACCATCACCTCCTTTGAACTTGACACTGCTTTTCTCTTCACTCAGCCTGAGGTTTCCTGACTTTTGAACGCAACTCTGTTATTTTTTGCAAATAAACAAACTGTAATCATCTGTCTTGGAATAACAGATCTAAGCGACACAAAACTCTGCCTTTAGTTTAAGGAGAATGGGTACGTAAGTGCAGAGCAGAGGATGTCAGCCTTGACAGCAGTTCTATGAAAAGACCTGGCCTTTTCAGTTAGCTCATTCCATACAATTCACTAGTAGGACAAAGTTTTTTGTTTTGTTTCTGCTGTTGTTGTTGTTTGGGGTTTCTGGTTGGTTTTAATGAAGAGCTTCCCATCATTTAGAGCTCTGAAACAATGGAACGGGTGATTTAAGGGAGGGACAGTATGTAAACAACATCATTGACAGTATGTAAGTAGTGGCTGGTTGAACGGTGGTCAGGGATACAGTAGGAGGGACACTTGACTGCGAGGGACTGTGGACTGAGTAACTCTTTAAGAGCAACCTCTCTCTCCTCTAATCCTTTTCTATGACAAAGATACTTAGGAGAAAGGCGTTTGTGTGCATTCTGAAGTTATATTTTCAATTTATAGAAATTTTCAATTTATTTTTTCATCAGATACTATTTAACCGTAAAAGATCACTTTTATTCTTTACTCAATTATTTTGGCTTCTAAGGAAAACATGTCATTCTTAGTATTAATCCTTAATGAAGTTAAGTGTATGCTCAGATAAATTTTTGCTTAGTTGTGTATTTTCACTTTTTTTGTCATTAAGTCTTACAGCTGTATTTAGTAAAGTCTTTGGAGAGACGGCCAAGTAGCTGATTTTTTTTTGTTTTTTGGTGCGGCAAGCCAATAGCATGTCAAAATTTGAATTTATGTTGAAAAGCTGTTTTGCAGACATAGAAGTCCAAGTAAACAGCCCAAATACTATTTCTCCCCAATTTGCTTGTGGGAAAGTGAGTATGTGTTTAGCTTTTCCTTCTAGAATAACTTGAGAATGGTTAAACAGTTTTTCCTATGTGCTGTGTTAAGCATTTGCAATTTTGCAGCAAATCCAAATGTAAGAAATTTAACCCCAATTAATTATGTTAAGTGGTTGAAAAAATATCCATTACTTAGGGTCATCATCTGTGTGCTAGATGTTTTACAAATGATATTTTTTCAAATGTAATCCCCACAATAGCACTGTAGGTATTACAGTCATTTCTATAGTATAGGCACTAAAATCAAGGGCATCAGAGTTTAAGGTAATTTGGTCAAGGCCACAGAATCAGTAAGTATGAATAACAAATTTGGGATTTGAACCCAAATCTTCTTGGCTCCAATCTCAGACCTTTTCTTAAAGCTTCTCCAAGTTATTCCAGTTTCTGTTCTTTTGTACCATAACATGAGATACTTAACATTCAGATATTTTGTTATTTTAAAATATCACTTCAGATTCATTACTCTGGTTTTTCATGACTACCTAATATCCAAAACAGCGGCATTTCTCCTATTTTAGTTGCTAGAAACAGGAATGATTTATCTGTGTCCTGGACTCTCTGTGACTCCAACCTCAATTTCTATGTTTATTCATAGGTTAAAAAACTGAAGGATCATCAAGAAACTAGCTATTAATCATTTTTAAAATTAAGTTCTCTCCAACTTTCTATGTGTGGTTTTCCTGAATGAAATGCCTTCATGTTTGTTGTACATCAGAGAAATGGAGAAATGCTCCCTTATGGCTTAACTTGTTTCCCCAGAGGACTTCGCAAGGATGGTTTGTGTGTCCCTGATTCAGGGCACGTGGATCTCCTTTGGGCAGTGAAGTGGACGATCATCACAGGGTAGATTATGGAATCATGCTCAGGGCTGATCGCTGGGTGGAATGTTATCTGTTTTCCCATTTTACCGTTATTCTTTAATTTTCTGCTACAGCAGAACTTCTATTGTATCTAAAAAGCAGCATCTATTTGATAGGAAGGATAAAAAAAAACAAGCAGTGAAAAACATTGGAAACAGTATAGTCAAGGTAGAGTTCATGTCAGAAAAAAGGTATAGCATTCATCGAAGTAAAGCAATTAAAAGTGATATTGGGACTCTTAGTTTTACTTTCCGTACTGTCTGTTATAAAACCGCTCTTAAGTGTTTTTCCCTTATCGTCCCAAAGCACACATTTGAGTTTCTTACTTAAGTTATTATCTTTACCAGCTGCTTCGATTTTTTTAAATCCCTCTGACTTAAGGGATTTTTAAAACCTCTAATCATATGGAACCATATAAATGTAACCTAACTTTAAATCCTGGTCTTATTTTTATCTTAATGGCAAAATAATGAATTAAAACCAAGCTCTGGGCATTCTGTGTTGTTGAAGTTACCTCTCGTGTACTCCAGGAATGAAAAATATGTACTCTCAACATATGTTAATGCTCATATGAAATCCCTTTCAAGTGTCAAATGTTTATGGAAAAAAAATCTACTTTGACTCTGAATTTTTATTATGCCTGAAACCTCACAGTAACATTATCTTTAGATTGTGTAGGCGTGGAGGGGCCGTTGTTATAAGTATTTGGCACTTACACAATAAGATCTGTTCTGTAAGGACCAGGGTGGACGCTTGTATGTGAAAATGGCTCTCAGTATTATGCTGAAACACAATCACTTTAAAGAATCTGCGTTCCCAGGTTTTTGAAAGTATGTCACCTTTGGATGATTAATGCTGAAAATGAGCCACGTCCTGCATTTAAAAAACCTGTTTATTTAAAAAGTTGGCACATCCATTATTTACTTAGCTCTTTGAGTATTTAACTGCCATTCATTTCTATGTGAGTTTCTGCTTTCCCTCCCCAAGTTGTAAATTTGTGTTTTTACCGGGTAGCAGAGAAGGGTCTCTATTACCGTAAACCATACATAATTAGAAACATAAATGTGGTTAATACCCAGAGACTAAGTAAAGGACTACATTGTTGCCGTAAGTACAAATGAGTATTTTTGGATTATATACGGTTTTGCTGATCTGTGATCCTCTTCATTCAAATTTAGACAGGTAATTAAAAGTCATTTATGTGGGGTTGTTGTATTACTCAGGAAATAGGGGACATTGAAATGTAAAGTTTCTGTGCCTCACAGTAAATTCTTTCCCTAAAGACAAATAATTGCAGAGCCAGAAGCATTTTCTTTCCCTGGGGGGTGGGGGGAGTTTGCTGAGAAAGCTTACTTAGAAGTCCAAAATACCGCAAATTTGTTGAGACAGTTTCGCTTAGTTGACATGTTGATTGCATGTCACATCAGACACAATACCCAGGGACTTATTCTGTAAGGTTTCTGGCCTTCCTCTTTATCATAATTGTGGAGTGTCACACTGGTGTGATGGAGACAGATTTAGAACAATTGTTGATTGGAAGCTCTTGATAAAGACAGGGAGTTCAAACACAGGCCCTGTCTGGAAATTCAGCAGTGAACATCACTCATCGATCATAATTTAACAAATGGGAAAGATTAAGACAACCTGCCATCCATCACATCCATTTAGCTGCACTCCAGAGTGGATTCAATTGTATTTAACAACTTTTCTCTTACAGGATTTACATACTCCGAAAAGGGAGTAACACTTCTTCATCAAGCTTTTGTTTTCTGTTTATCAACGTGAGATTTTGAAATTTTGTTCCAGAACATTCAGTATCTGGTAGATTCTTTTCAAAGTCTTTATGGCCCTTAATTTTCTCCAAAATTTGTTTTTAACAGTAAGCATGAATAACAAGTTAGTAGAATAGCAAAGGAAACATAGTCTTAGGATACAATGGTATAAAATAGTAAATTATTCTTAAATATGAGTGTTCTGAGTTGAAACACGTTTGACTGGTACTGCAGGTATTAATTTGGAGCCCTTGAAGAAACTTTAAGGGGCATAGTTTTAAGACCATAGCACCCTAGGGTTAGAGAGCACCTCAAGCTGTCACCCAGTCCCTTTAGTTCACAGATGCGGCCCTAAGAGGTCAGTGACTATCACAGCACGGTCACTGTGATTTCCTGCAACAGCACCAGGATAAGAATCAGGTTCCCTGACTCCCAGGAATAGCTTCCCTGACTCCCAGGAATAGCTTCTCTTTTCATTTCCACTGTACATCGTCATGTATCGATTCTACACGAATTCTGTGAACCTCTAGTCTTATCAGCATCTTGGGGATTTAAGGGTGAGGGGAAGGATGATCATGGTGAGAACAAATATCACTGACTCTTAAAACTTGATACTATCAGTTTGAGTTAAAGAGGAAATGTGTGGGAGAACATAAGGGAAAGGAGATCACTCCTGTTCTTGTGTCTCTCCAGCTTACTTAACACTTGTGAGCTGATGAAAAATTTATTCATGAATTTTGCTAATGCAGTTCCTATGTGTTGCCCTCTTAGATAATTTCTACATCTGCGGAGGCAAAGACAAAATACTTAAGTTTTCTTTTTGAAGAGCAAGAAAATCCAAAAAGAAAACATTTTCTAACATCTTGATGGATGTTATTGGTATAAAACGTTATGTATTAATTAGGATTAGATCCAGCCCAAGGTGGTGGAAAACACAAATAAGAATGTTGTAAGCAAGTAGAATTTTATTTTTCCTTTCCAGTAAAAGGAGTGTGGAAGTAAGTAGACCCTGACCGGGGGGATCGGCAGCCTCCTTCTTTCTGGATCCCTATACCATCCTAATGTGGTACCTCAAGGTTCAAGATGACTGCTCGAGCTCCAGCCATCACTTCCTAATTTTAACTAACATGAATTAAGTGATGAAGAACAGGAGCAGGGAGAGGGGAAAAGGGCCAGGGTGAGCTGGTTTATAAGGTAGTTTCTGGAAGCAGACACATAACACTTCCACTTACATTTCATTTTCATTGATCAGAACTTAGTTATGAGAACACTTCTTGCTGCAAAGAAGACTGGAAATTTTGGAATGATTTTGGAAAATTCAGTTTCTATTCTGAGTGGCAAGGAATCCAGCTAAATCAGCCTTAAATTATTCTATTTGATTTTGATAAATTACAGTATTTGAATTTGAAAGTTTTATCTGCTGTTTTTTAATTGGCATAAGCTTAGCATGTCAGGCTGGAGACTCTGACATTTGTGTCCAGTGGTGCCACTAAAGCTTTGACTATTAACCACCTTTTCCATCTCACATTCTCTCTGTAAAGTTCGTGTTTATAGTCAATGCATTTTCCCTGGACCAGTACATTTACCTTTTTTTTTCTCTCATGAGCGTAAAGAATGAAAAGTACTTGGTACATGCCCTACGACTTCTAAGAAAATGCCTCAAAGAGAAATTTTTTGGAACATCTGTATTTATGTTTCAGTTGTCTTTGATTGTCTCTGACTTGGGATGAAAGGTGCAAGCTAATGACAGGTCAGGCTCTGGGAAGGATTTCTGGGGGGACCATTCCCCCACATTGATACCAGCCCATCACTAGACAGACCCATGCACACAAGGCACAGGACTATCATACAGAGGAAGGGTCTCTTCCAAGCTCTGCTTTGCTATAAAGTATATCTTCAGACTTCCTTTCTCCCCACCCAGACCCTTGGATCCTCCTCTGTATTCACATGCTGCCTCTTCGCCTCCCCGTAGCCTTGACCTTGCTGCATCCTTGAAAGAGGAGGTTCGATGTAGCTCAAACCAGCAGGGGACATTGCTTCTTGAATCCATCTGATCTTCGGAAATTCCTGGGGGGGTGTTTTCACAGTGTGGACTCTTGGGTCTCATACCTGCGCCACTGAATCAGAACCTCTGGGCATAAAGCTTATGGGTTCATTTTCCAAAGCTTTCCCAGGGCTCCCTAGGCAGCCAGCTTCCTGCTGTGTTTAGGAATCTTTTCACAGCAATACAGGCGCTAGACATAAACCCCCTCCCTCCAAAAATAAAATACTTTCCACACTAAACGTTTCACACCTGTGAAGGGCTTGAAACTCCCGGTCCTCTGTTCCACACCTGCACCAAAGCCAAAGGAGGCCCAGTCCAGCTTGGCATTAAACGTGCCAGAGGCTTTTCTGAGCCATCTATGCCCATGGGCCCAGAGGACACACGATTAGTATTAATATCCAGCGCCACAAAGAAGGACAAAGATGGGGCACCCCAAATCTGTGTGCATCAAGGGAGGGGCTTGGAGAGGGGCCCGTAGGAAGAAAAGGAACAAGGAGGGATATTGCTTCTGTCCAAGGCGAATGAGGCTTCAGCATAAATGCAGCGCGTTTGCCCAGCCTCTGTGATATTTCACCTTTAAACTAGGTTTTGGTTTAGCTAATAAATCTGGAATATATTTACGTAATTGTGATTTTATATATACTTAAGAGTTTACGTTTTAATTAAGTTGCTACTAGTGTTCTAAGTCCTAAATCAAGAATAGCATGGAATTCTGTGAACAGATAAAAATTTCGGGGGGAGAGGGCAGGCAAGTCTGGATTCTAGCAGAGTTGATATTAAAAATTAATCAGAGTTGTACTTTCTTTCTTAAGAAGTGAGGCAAAAAAAAAAACAAACGAAGTGAGGCAGACTACAGATCTATTATGGACATTAATTAGAAAAGGAGAGGAAATGGTTTGGGATTTTACTACTGCTCAGAAAAGCCTTAATGGCATTAATGTCCTCGGAAGTATTGTGACATTGCTCAAGTTCAGTTGAAAATAGTCTGTGGTAGCCCTACTGGCATGTGGGGAAAAGTTAATTCTCTGAAGAGTGATAGTTCCAAATTCATCAGGACAAAAACTCCCTGCCTTCCTCTGGTGTTTATTTTTCCTTCAGCTGAGCTCCCATCTTAGCTGCAGTCCTGCTTTGTAGCAGGCATATCTAATGGTCCACGGCAAGGGCCCTAAACCCAGGTGACTTCCTGGGTGAGTGACAAGTGACATGAGTGAGTGAGGGCTCAGAGAAGAGGGGCTGCTAGTCAGTTCCATGTGGGAATATGGGCCCAGCTTTGCCAGATCTGTTGAGTCTGGAATTTCCAAAGTGAAAATTTCATGATCTATGTGGCCAAGCCATGCAGAGGAAATAAAATACAAAGAATGGGGTGCTGGATGCTGTGAAACCTGAATGCGGCCCTCGGGCCACGTGTTTGCTTCCTCTGCCCAGTGGTGGGAGGTTTCGTCTGACCCCACAGATTCGACAAGGCTGCAGACTCTCATGTTCAACTGGTCTGCATCTGGTTATTAAAATGTTAAGGGTCGGTGAGTCACAGGGCCTGGGGTGGGCGCTCCTGGGAGCTTTGTGTGTGACGGATGTGGTGGCCTGTGCCCTCCCCTTGTCTGCTAGCCTGTCCAGGGCAGTTCCTCTGCCCCGTCCCCCATCCTGTGTTCCCTTTGGACCATGCGGACCAGACCCTAATGCGGACGCGGCATTCCCAGTGGAGTGGCCATGAGACACACTGAAGGACAAACATCTGCTCCCCCAGCCCAGGCGACGGCCATGGCTGCCCGTTGGCCCACCCCGTGTTGCCCTCGTGTGGCCTATTGTAGGTGCTCTAGCTTCCCTAGTGACCACGCTCGTAGCATATGTGGGGTTTCACTCTGCCGTCGGCCATGCGTGCATCTCAGAAATGCTTTCTCAAGATATTTTGCCTTTTTCTTAGAATTATTCTTTCCCGTGGACACATACTTCTATTTTTCGTTCCTTTGTATTAGTGATGCTTTTCCCTTTGCCTTTTCACACCTGAACCTTGTGAGTTAGTGGGGAATGCACACAGTAAACAGCTTAACAACGGACTAGATTTTCCTTGTCTCTTATGTTATTTTGCCATGTTCTCTGCGTTTTACATCTTCCCATCATCCAGCCACACGGGGCTGGTGACAGAACTCTCATGCTTGCTTATCGTTTCCTTGTCTTTGCTTGTACTACTCCCTTTGCTTAGAAAATTCTTCTTGCTTCCACCACCTGTGCTGGTGTGATCAAATCAATTTGATTTTTTACAGTAAGAGACAATATCTTCTTCCTTGAATTTTGAAAGGAAGAACCTTCGTCTGAATGTCTCATAGAGCAGGGGTCCCCAATCCCCGGGCCGTGGACCGGTACATGTTAGGAACCAGGTCGCACAGCAGGAGGTGAGTGGAGGGCGAGTAAGCAAAGCTTCATCTGCAGCTCCCCGTCACTCGCATTACAGCCTGGACCATCCCCCGCACACACAGCCCGCCCTGGTCCATGGAAAATTTGTCTTCCATGAAGCCAGTCCCTGGTGCCCAAAAGGTTGGGGACCGCTGTCATAGAGAATTCACCCCTTTATATTTCCTGTCCCATATGGACACCTATGAGAAAAAGTGTTTTCTCTCTCTTAAACTCTAAGGCTGTCCGCTATGGGAGCTGTTAGCCACATTGGGCTATTTAAATCTAAAAGAATAAAAATTAAATAAAATTGGGATTGACATATACACACTACGATATATAAAATAGATAACTAATAAGGACCTACTGTATAGCACAGGGAACTCTACTTAATACTCTGTAATGGCCTATATGGGAAAAGAATTTTTAAAAGAGTGGATATATGTACATGTATAACTGAATCACTTTGCTGTACACCTGAGACTTACACAACATTCTAAATCAACTACACTCCAATAAAAATTATAAAAAAAATATATATATAAATAAAAATTTTATTCCTCAGTCCATCCCACTAGCCACATATCAAGTACTCGGTAGCCACAAGTGGCTGGTGGGTACAGGGTTGGACAGTTTTGAACATTTCCTTCATTGGAGAAGCTTCTGTGAAACTGCTCAGGTCTCTGAGGGCTTTGATTGGTTTTCTCCATCCCACTTTCAGCTCCATCCATTTCAGCTTTCAGAGGAAGCCGTGTGGGGCAGTGGTGAGTGTGTAGACTGGAGTTTAATAGCTTGGCTTGGTGAACTGGAGCAAGGTGCTGATAATCTCTCTTGGCCTTGGTTTCTTCATTGATAAATGGGAATAATCATTATATATGTGTGTATATACATGCATATGGGCTATTCTGACTGCAAAATGAGGTCCTTCGTGAAAAGTTCTTAGTGTGGCGGTGACCACACACTGGGTGTTCAGTGAATGTTGCTTGTCTACAGTAGATGTTCAGTGGGCATCACACCACATCACACCACGCCTCCCCACCTCGGCTGTACTCATGCTGTGACATGGGGGCGGGGGGCCACCTGGGTCTGTGGTCCAAGGGTTCAGTTTTACTCAGGACAGGAAGAGCCCATCCTCCCTGCTATGCCTGCCTCACTCCAAGGGTGAAGCCAATGTTTGTCATTGCCACTGAGCAAGGGCCCAAACTGAATAACTTTGCTGTAAGCCAGAAACTAATGCAACATTGTAAATCAACTATACTCCAGTATAAAATACAAATTAAAAAAAAGAGCTAACCCAGAAACAATGAGTCCCTGTAGCAATTATTTTTTGGCCTTGAAACCCTATTTCACCACTAAAAGAAACCAAGCTCCTTGGAGAAATGGTTAATTCCTGGTCTGAAGAATGGAATGTATAAAAGGAGCTCAGAACATCTTGTCCTGTCAGATCATAATTAATATTACAGACGAAATAGCACAGTGTCCAAGAAACTCAAGAGACAAACTGAAGAGAATTCCACAGGCCACAGATAGAAAATTTTGAGCAAAAAAGGGGATAATAATTGCAATGGACTGAAACACATAAAATATGATGAAATTAGTGAGAGTGTAAAGATACTAAAGAAAAATAACTAATCATCTTTGGAGGATGATAAGAAACCAAGTTATTATTTTGAAAATTAGAAAATGAAGGTGATGTGTTTTTATCTGAACTGTGGTGGTGGATACACAAATCTACACATGCGATACAATTGCATTAGAGTAAATGTACACACACACACACAAATGTGTATACATAAAACTGGGGAAATCTGAAAAAAATAACTAAAATATTGGCAGCAAGTAACTTATTGTGCCCAGAAAAATTTATTTTCCTGATTTTTAATAGACCATTATCTTTGTTGGTCACTAATATTTTCAGTTAATGGAAACACAGAGGAATGGTTCTATGTTTCCCCTATGACATCTGTGAAGCACTGAATGTGGTCATTTCTGATAAAACCGTTAAAACTCTTAATAAGTGACTGACCTTTAAGGCTGGGAAACTACATCTTAAGGGATTTTCATCTCGATAAGATGCCTGTGCCTCTGATTAGATTGGATTCATCTTTCAGGTTCTATTCTGAAAGAAACCATGAATTCCTTTAGTGTAAATGAAACATTATCCCTGGCTTCGCCTCAACAGATGCAGGGGAAATCAGCCTTTTTGTCCTGTAATTGCTTTCATCAGCTCTCTAAGGCAACAGCCAAATTATAGATCCCAGGGGAGGAAGTTTTCCTGCAGGGAAGTTCCTGTTTACAGGAGTGGCTGTGCACCCATTTGTCAAGAGCTGTTCTTCTCCTGACTGCCACCTCCATTCCTCCCAGTTCTATAAAAAACACATCTTTTAGAACCTAATTACTTATGTCATTAACACATTGTCCCCCACTGAAGTTTCCCAGAGTTCGAAGGAAGACAAGCTATGGGTGTGTGGGAAATGTATACGTATGGCTGATTCACTTCACTGTACGGCAGAAACTAGCACAACGTTGTAAAGAAGCTATACCCCAATAAATAAAAAATCTTCAGATATCTAAAACTAAAGGGGATAAACTTGGAATTACTTGGAAAAAGGTGATATATAATAGCCTAGTATAAAGGAATCCTACATGCAGTTTTCATCTTCCCATTTTTAAGGCGTCATATACATTGAAAGAAGAATTTAAGGTGCAGGGAGTGAAATATATGTTGGCTGTTTCCAACAACTTTAAAAAATAATACAACACAGAATTTTGGATAAATGGATGCAAAAATGAGCTTGTCATTTCTTTTCTTAAGCTTCTGGGATTATCTCAGTCTGATTCTTCAAAATAATTGAGTCCCTGAACTTCTCCTATCCTGTGGTGTGTCTTTCTAGTCATCATTTCATTTATTCACCCAGCTGTTTATTCATCATTTCTATTTAAGGTATTGCATTAGGAAATTAAATGTATAAAAAGATAAATGTATATTTCTTTATAAAGAAATATAAAGAAATGTATGTTTGAGAAAAGTGGTTCTGTCTTTTAAGAGAACTCCTTTCGTTTGAAGGAGACCCTGGGCTTCTGTGTAGCAGATCAGAGTTTGGGCACTGAGCAAGACTCTGAAGCATCCTTGAATCCTGTAAGACAGAAGTGTGAGAAATAGCCAGAGATAGGTTATGGTGAGCCTGCATTTGTAAAATTGTTAATAATTTCTACTGAAAGTAGAAATTTAACTTGAAAATTGAGAATTCAGTTGCACTGATTTATATAGGAGAGTATTGGCCCATTGCATGGGCACCAGTGTCAATGCTCTATGTGCTTTTCCTGATTGAATTCTGATAACAGTGAAACCAGTGATTATATTCCCATTTGACTGAAGGGAAAAGAGAGGGCAAAGATGTTAATTAGCATATCAAATTGTCACCTAACCCTGAGTATCCAAACCTAGGTCCAAAAGATTAGAGTCCAGTGCTTAGGCCTTAAGTTATTCCAGGTAGTAAGGAAAAGGGTCCAAATATCAATTCTGTATTATCACCTGTGTGGCCATTGATTGTCCCTTAACTTCTCTCTGCCTTTTGTCACCTATAAGAATGGTAATGGTAACGCCTGTCTTACGAAATTTAAAACGCTGTTATGGGAATGTTGTGGAGTAACACATATAAAAATGTTGAGTGTAATGCATCATGTTCTATCAATGAAGCTAATATTCTTATACTTATTCCATTGCATTTTTACATGGAATCTTTCACAACACTCTGAGAAATTCTTCTGTCCTGGATCACAGCCGTGACTTGTTAATTTGTACCTGAGCGTTTACTGGGTGATTACTGTGGAATACCAGAGTGGTAGAAATAGATACAATTCCTTGACTCATTTTGAATAATATTGTGTTCTTAAAAGAAAAAGGGAAAGGCTGGCTGAAACCTGGTATTTTAACAAACTAGGCAAATGGAACTCTTGCCTCATTTAAGAGATAGATGAAAGCCTTTCTCACTATAGGATTAAGTAAGTAGCTGGGTAGGTCTGTGAATCTTCCCTTGAATATTTTGGACACAAAACAAAAAAAGGGAATTTATATGTAGTATAGATTATTCCTTACATACATTTTGGCTTGTAAACTGGTTTACATAGAAACCTATGCTCTTCTTTTAAATTGGAGATTAAGAATACCCATAGAAGCTATCAAAATTAATAATACTTTTGTTTACAAGAAAGCAGGAATACATTATTCAGCAGCTCTTGTTCTGAGCTTAGTGTGTTCTTATCTGAGAAGCTTCATGAGTATTCTGAAATTACTGTAAAATTCATCAGACAAATGGCAATAATTACCATGAAATCAGGCTTCTGACTTAGGTTTTTCTGCAATTAGTGGGAAAGCCTCATACTTGGATTTATGTTATTTAGACTGGGGAAATCCTTTTTTGTGTGTTTGTTTTTAACATCTTTATTGGAGTATAATTGCTTTACAATGGTGTGTTAGTTTCTGATTTATAACAAAGTGAATCAGCTATACATATACATATATCCCCATATCCCCTCCCTCTTGTGTCTCCCTCCCACCCTCCCTATCCCACCCCTCTAGATGGTCACAAAGCACCGAGCTGATCTCCCTGTGCTATGTGGCTGCTTCCCACTAGCTATCTGTTTTACATTTGGTAGTGTATATATGTCCATGCCACTCTCTCACTTCGTCCCAGCTTACCCTTCCCCTCCCCATGTCTTCAAGTCCATTCTCTATGTCTGCGTCTTTATTCCTATCCTGCCCATAGGTTCTTCAGAACCTTTTTTTTTATGGTTTCATATATATGTGTTGGCATATGGTATTTTTCTCTTTCTGACTTACTTCACTCTGTATGACAGACTCTAGGTCCATCCACCTCACGACAAATAACTCAATTTCATTTCTTTTCATGGCTGAATAATATTCCATTGTATATATGTGCCACATCTTCTTTATCCATTCATCTGTTGATGGACATTTAGGTTGCTTCCATGTCCTGGCTATTGTAAATAGAGCTGCAGTGAACATTGTGAATTATGGTTTTCTCAGGGTATATGCCCAGTAGTGGGATTGCTGGGTTGTATGGTAGTTCTATTTTTAGTTTTTAAGGAACCTCCATACTGTTCTCCATAGTGGCTGTATCAATTTACATTCCCACCAAAAGTGTAGGAGGGTTCCCTTTTCTCCACACCCTCTCCAGAATTTATTGTTAGTAGATTTTTTGATGATGGCCATTCTGACTGCTGTGAGGTGATACCTCATTGTAGTTTTGATTTGCATTTCTCTAATGATTAGCGATGTTGAGCATTCTTTCATGTGTCTGTTGGCAATCTGTATATCTGCTTTGGAGAAATGTCTGTTTAGGTCTTCTGCCCACTTTTGGATTGGGTTGTTTGTTTTTTTTTTTTGATATTGAGCTGCATGAGCTGCTTGTAAATTTTGGAGATTAACGCTTTGTCAGTTGCTTCATTTGAAAATATTTTCTCCCATTCTGAGGGTTGTCTTTTCATCTTGTTTATGGTTTCCTTTTCTCTACAAAAGCTTTTAAGTGTCATTAGGTCCCATTTGTTTATTTTTATTTTATTTCATTAGGTCCCTCATTGTTTATTTTTGTTTCTATTTCCATTTCTCTAGGAGCTGGGTAAAAAAGGATATTGCTGTGATTTATGTCATGGAGTGTTCTGCCTATGGTTTCCTCTAAGAGATTTATAGTGTCTGGCCTTACTTAGGTCTTTAATCCATTTTGAGTTTATTTTTGTGTATGGTGTTAAGGAGTGTTCTAATTTCATTCTTTTACATGTAGCTGTCTAGTTTTCCAAGCACCCCTTATTGAAGAGGATGTCTTTTGTCCATTGTATGTTCTTGCCTCCTTTATCAAAAATAAGGTGACCATATGTGCATGGGTTTATCTCTGGGCTTTCTATCCTGTACCATTGATCTATATTTCTGTTTTTGTGCCAGTACCATACTGTCTTAATTACTGTAGCTTTGTAGTATAGTCTGAAGTCCAGGAGCCTGATTCCTCCAGCTCCATTTTTCTTTCTCAAGATTGCTTTGGCTATTCGGGGACTTTTGTGTTTCCATACAAATTGTGGAAGTTTTTGTTATAGTTCTGTGAAATTTTCCATTGATACTTTGAAAGGGATTGCGCTGAATCTGTAGCTTGCTTTGGGTAGTATAGTCATTTTCACAATGTTGATTCTTCCAATCGAAGGGCATGGTATGTCTCTCCATCTGTTGGTATAATCTTTAATTTCTTTCATCAGTGTCTTATACTTTTCTGCATACAGGTCTTTTGTCTCCTTAGGTAGGTTTATTCCTAGGTATTTTATTCTTTTTGTTGCAATGGTAAGTGGGAGTGTTTCCTTAATTGCTCTTTTCAGATTTTTCATCATTACTGTATAGGAATGCAAGAGATTTCTGTGCATTAATTTTGTATCCTGCTACTTTACCAAATTCATTGATTAGCTCTAGTAGTTTTCTGGTAGCCTCTTTAGGATTCTCTACGTATAGTGTCATGTCATCTGCAAACAGTGACAGCTTTACTTCTTCTTTTCTGATTTGGATTCCTTTTATTTCTTTTTCTTCGCTGATAGCTGTGGCTAAAACTTCCAAAACTATGTTGAATAATAGTGGTGAGAGTGGGCAATCTTGTCTTGTTCCTGATCTTAGTGGAAATGGTTTCAGTTTTTCACCATTGAGAAAGATGTTGGCTGTGGGTTTGTCATATATGGCCTTTATTATGTTGAGGTAAGTTCCCTCTATGCCTAATTTCTGGAGGGTTTTTTATCATAAACAGGTGTTGAATTTTGTCAAAAGCTTTTTCTGCCATCTTTTGAGATGATCATATAGTTTTTCTCCTTCAGTTTGTTAATATGGTGTATCACATTGATTGATTTGCATATATTGAAGAATCCTTGCATTCCTGGGCTAAACCCCACTTGATCATGGTGTATGATCCTTTTAATGTGCTGTTGGATTCCGTTTGCTAGTATTTTGTTGAGGATTTTTGCATCTATGTTCATCAGTGATATTGGCTGTAGTTTTCTTTCTTTGTTACATCTTTGTCTGCTTTTGGTATCAGGGTGATGGTGGCCTCGTAGAATGGTTTTGGGAGTGTTCCTTCCTCTGCTATATTTTGGAAGAGTTTGAGAAGGATAGGTGTTAGTTTTTCTCTAAGTGTTTAATAGAATTCACCTGTGAAGCCATCCGGTCTGGTCTTTTGATTTCCATTTGCATGGAATATCTTTTTCCATCCCCTCAGTTTCAGTCTGTATGTGTCCCTAGATCTGATGTGGGTCTTGTAAGCAGCATATATATATGGGTCTTGTTTTTGTAGCCATTCAGCCAGTCTATGTCTTTTAGTTGGAGCACTTAATCAATTTACATTTAAGGTAATTATTGATATGTATGTTCCTATTATCATTTTCTTAATTGTTTTGAGTTCGTTATTGTAGGTCTTTTCCTTCTCTTGTGTTTCCTGCCTAGAGAAGTTCCTTTAGCATTTGTTGTAAAGATGGTTTGGTGGTGCTGAATTCTCTTAGCTTTTGCTTGTCTATAAAGGTTTTAATTTCTCTGTCAAATCTGAATGAGATCCTTGCTGGGTAGAGTAATCTTTGTTGTAATATTTTCCCTTTCATTACTTCTGGCTTGCAGAGTTTCTGCTGAAAGATCAGCTGTTAACCTTATGGGGATTCCCTTGTATGTTATTTGTTGTTTTTCCCTTGCTGCGTTTAATATTTTTTCTTTGTATTGAAGTTTTGATAGTTTGATTAATATGTGTCTTGGCGTATTTCTCCTTGGATTTATCCTGTATGGGACACTCTGCACTTCCTGGACTTGATTAACTCTTTCCTTTCCCATATTAGGGAAGTTTTCAACTATAATCTTTTCAAATATTTTCTCAGTCCCTTTCTTTTTCTCTTCTTTTCTGGGACCCCTATAATTCAAATGTTGGCACATTTAATGTAGTCCCAGAGGTCTCTGAGACTGTCCTCAATTCTTTTCATTCTTTTTTCTTTATTCTGCTCTGTGGTAGTTATTTCCACTATTTTACGTTACACTTATCCGTTCTTCTGCTTCAGTTATTCTGCAATTGGTTCATTCTAGAGAATTTTTAATTTCATTTATTGTGTTGTTCATCATTGTTTGTTTGCTCTTTAGTTCTCCTAGGTCCTTGTTAAACGTTTCTTGTATTTTCTCCATTCTATTTCCAAGATTCTGGATAATCTTTACTGTCATTACTCTGAATTCTTTTTCAGGTAGACTGCCTATTTCCTCTTCATTTGTTTGGTCTGGTGGGTTTTTAGCTTGCTCCTTCATCTGCTGTGTGTTTCTCTGTCTTCTCACTTTGCTTAACTTACTGTGTTTGGGGTCTCCTTTTCGCAGGCTGCAGTTTCGTGGTTCCTGTTATTTTTGTTGTCTGCCCCCAGTGGCTAAGGTTGGTTCAGTGGGTTGTGTAGGCTTCCTGGTGGAGGGGACTGGTGCCTGTGTCCTGGTGGATGAGGCTGGATCTTGTCTTTCTGGTGGGCAGGACCACGGCTGGTGGTGTGTCTTGGGGTGTCTGTGACCTTATTATGATTTTAGGCAGCCTCTCTGCTAATGGGTGGGGTTGTGTTCCTGTCTTGCTAGTTGTTTGGCATAGGATGTCCAGCACTGTAGCTTGCTGGTCGTTGAGTGGAGCTGGGTCTTAGCGTTGAGATGGGGATTTCTGGGAGAACTTTCGCCGTTTGATATTACATGGAGCTGGGAGGTCTCTGGTAGACCAATTTCCTGAACTCAGCCCTCCCACCTGACACCCGGCCAGAGCACCAAGTCCCTGTCAGCCACACAGCTCAGAAGAAAAGGGATAAAAAAAGAAAGAAAGAGAGAAAGAGAGAGGGAGAGAGGGAGGGAGGGAGGGAGGAAGGAAGGAAGAAAATAAAGTTATTAAAATAAAAAATAATTATTAAAAATAAAAGAATAAAAAAAGAAATAAGGAAAGGAGAGAGCAACCAAACCATAAAACAAATCCACCAATGATAACAAGTACTAAAAACTATACTAAGAAAAACAAAACAAAACCAAAAGAATGGACAGATAGAACCCTAGGACAAATGATAAAAGCAAAGCTATAGAGACAAAATCCCACAAAGAAGCATACACATACACCCTCACAAAAAGAGAGAAAGGAAACAAATATATATATATATATATATATATATATATATATATAAAGGAAGAGAGCAACCAAATCAACAAAGAAATCTACCAGTGTTAATAAGCTCTAAATACTAAACTAAGGTAAACATAAAACCAGAAACAAATTAGATGTAGAAAGCAAACCCCAAGTCTACAGTTGCTCCCAAAGTCTACTGCCTCAATTTGGGGATGATTTGTTGTCTATTCAGGTATTGCACAGATGCAGGGTACATCAAGTTGATTGTGGAGATTTAATCCCCTGCTTCTGAGGCTGCTGGGAGAGACTTCCCTTTCTCTTCTTTGTTCTTACAGCTTCCGGGGTTCAGTTTTGGATTGGCCCCGACTCTGCCTGTAGGTTGCCTGAGGGCATCTGTTCCCCGCCCAAACAGGACGGTGTTAAAGGAGCAGCTGATTAGGGGGCTCTGGCTCACTCAGGCGGGGCGGGGTGGGGGGAAGGGGGGTACGGAATGCAGGGCGAGCCTGCGGCGGCAGAGGCCAGCATGATGTTGCACCAGCCTGAGGTGCGCCATGCATTCTCCCCGGGAAGTTGTCCCTGGATCACGGGACCCTGGCAGTGGTGGGCTGCACAGGCTCCCAGGAGGGGAGGTGTGGAGAGTGACCTGTGCTCGCACACAGGCTTCTTGGTGGCGGCAGCAGCAGCCTTAGCGTCACATGCCCGTCTCTGGGGTGCGGGCTTTTAGCCGCGACTCGCGCCCGTCTCTGGAGTTCCTTTAAGCGGCACTCTTAATCCCCTGTCCTCGCCCACCAGGAAACAAAGAGGCAAGAAAAAGTCTCTTGTCTCTTCAGCAGCTCCAGATCTTTTCCCGGGCTCCCTCCCGACTAGCTGTGGCGCACTAGCCCCCTTCAGGCTGTGTTCACGCAGCCAACCACAGTCCTCTCCCTGGGATCCGACCGAAGCCCGAGCCTCAGCTCCCAGCCCCCGCCCATCCTGGCGGGTGAGCAGACAATCCTCTTGGGCTGATGAATGCTGGTCAGCACTGATCTTCTCTGCGGGAATCTCTCCTCTGCTGTCCGCACCCCTGTTGCTGCGCTCTCCTCTGGGGCTCTGAAGCTTCTCCCCTCCACCATCCCC
This sequence comes from Lagenorhynchus albirostris, assembly GCF_949774975.1. Taxonomy (NCBI): domain Eukaryota; kingdom Metazoa; phylum Chordata; class Mammalia; order Artiodactyla; family Delphinidae; genus Lagenorhynchus; species Lagenorhynchus albirostris. The sequence goes on from NC_083108.1 coordinate 57,466,876, forward strand.
AGTCTCAGCCAGTGAAGGGGCTTCCTAGTGTGTGGAAACCTTTCCTCCTTCACAGCTCCCTCCCACTGGTGCAGGTCCCGTTCCTGTTCTTTTGCCTTCGTTTTTTCTTTTTTCTTCTGCCCTACCCAGGTACGTGGGGAGTTTCTTGCCTTTTGGGAAGTTTGAGGTCTTCTTCCAGTATTCAGTAGGAGTTGTTCCACATGTAGATGTATTTCTGATGCATTTGTGGGGAGGAAGGTGATCTCCACGTCTTACTCTTCCACCATCTTGAAGGTCTCCTTTCAATCAGGAAATCCTTTTTAAAGCCTAAACCAGACTATAGTTTCAAGAATTACTCAGTAGAACTTCTTTAAAAGGTTTTGTGAAAAATAAGTAAAATCAGATTTGAAAAAAATCGGACTCCATGTCTGCAGATTTGGGGCTCAAAAAGGCCACAGTGTGGAGAATAGCAGATTCTGTTGCAGAAGAATAATTTATGTATTTATTTTCCTGCAAGTCACAAAGGCATGGTAGTTACTCATAATGGATATTGAGTGCTAAAGATTTTGCCCAAGGGCATTCCGGAAACTAAATTGGCAGGTGAAAGAAGGTTCAGTTATTCTGTAAAGAAGCATGTCTTTATGATGAATGGAGTGGGAGTGAGGTGGAGTAATTATCAACAGTATTTTAGCAAATCTTTTGTAAAAGTAAAATCCTGCAACCTTCCCTTTATCTCCTGTTCTGCCCTCCCAGTCCTTTTACACAGCTCTATTTTCCCCCATAGAACTTAGGAGCTGTATAATTGGCCTATGTGTGTTGTTTATATTCTGTTTACTCTATTAAAATATATCCAAGAGCCTAGAAAATTGCCTGGCCTGTAGTAGGTAATAGATAAATACTTTTTGGATGAATAAATGAGCCCAAAGACAGTCTTTATTTTGTGGTCTTCAGTTTATTTGTCTAAAGAATGAAAACTATATGAGATTACCCTCCCCTCCAACATTTTCCCAGAGCATCTATGAGGATAATTGTGACCATATACATTATCTTATTATCAACTGAGATGTGATTGTATCTCAAAATATCTTTTGATTCAATTTAGAATGTATTCTCTCATAGGAAAAGACAAAAGCTAAATGTATTTGGATTCCAAACTCCAGTAGAAAGACTACCAGAGAGATGGGATTTTGAAGTCAGAAGTCTTGCTCTGACCCCAGCATGCCATTTTCTATGTCTTTCTATCACGTAGGTTATATTAAGGATAAAATCAGAGAAAGTATAATAAATAGTGGTTAAGAGACTCAACTCTGAAGTTCTGTTGAATTGGACTCCAATCCTGATTTTGTCTTTTGGAAGCTGATGAATCTGGGTAAATCATCAAAATTCTCTAATCATCCATCTTCTCTACTATAAAATGCCAATAATAAGTGGTACTTCTTGGGATGTAAGGATGGAAAGAAAAGGTTATCAGCCCATCAGTCAGTAGTAATAGGACTAAGTTGTTTTAGGTTAACAGTTTTGCTGAGAACAGTTAGAAAACTGGACTATATATATATAGCCTTCTCTTTGAAGTCAGAGGCCTTCTTACGAGTAGTTGTGTGATCCAGGAAGCTCAGAGCTGTGTGAGTCCTGCATGTAAGGTCACTTTCCTCCCCAAGAACAAGACTGAGTGTCTCAGCCTCTTAGCCTGCACTTTGGTAACTGGCAATATCAAAGAGCAGAGCTTTCAACTTAAGAGCTGGGGGTAGGGCCACTAGATTGGAGCTGAGGGTCTATCAGGGAGAAGGTAAGTACCCCAGGCTTGGAGACCCCAAAGGCTATGTCCTAGGTGTTAGGGTGAATAGGAAGGAGACTAGTTCAAATCAGCTCAATCACTGATTAGATTAAGGGGTCTGGAATTGCTACTACCCCAGACCTATCTGCCTGTCAGAAGCCCATCAGAAATAACCAGGCATATGAAGAGATGGCAAACCCGTGACCAAAAACCAAGAGAAAACACAGACAGTAGAAACAGATCTACAGGTTATCTCCAAAAAGGAATTGAGATTTATTATGTGCTTTAAAATAACTATGATTACTATGTTAGAGGAAGTCAAAGACGAGTGTGAGAATTTTGATATGTTACTAGAAATTCTAAAAATGAAAAGTACCATAGCTAAAATTAAAAACTCAATAAATGATTTAAACATATGAAAAGTAGTGAAAAGACAGAATGAAATATCCAGACTGATGAAAAGAGAGACAAAAGATGGAAAATACAGAGAAGAGCCTAAGAGACATATGGTCATGATAGATACATGTAACTAAACACGGCAGAAAAAGCAGAGAGGAGAATGGGAAAGGAACAATGTCTGAAGAGATGGTGCCTGAGAATTTCCAAAATTGATAAAAGGCATCAAGCAGACATTTGGGAAAATTTCAAACCTCAACAAGATAAACACAAAGAACCGAGGCACATCACGGTCAGATTCCTGAAGATCAAAGACAAAGAACGGACTTCTCTGGTGGCTCAGTGGTTAAGAATCCATCTGCTAATGCAGGGGACATAGGTTTGATCCCTGCTCCGGGAAGATCCCACATGCCGTGGAGCGGCTGGGCCTGTGAGCCATGGCCGCTGAGCCTGCACGTCCGGAGCCTGTGCTCCGCAGTGGGACAGGCCACAACCGTGAGAGGCCCGCGTACAGCAAAAGCAAAAAAAAAAAAAAAAAAAAAAAAAATGAGGACATAAATCAGCTATTTTCAAACATATACAATTTTATCAGTCCACTGATTTCTTTAGCACCTGGAATAGACCCAAAGAATCGTATTTAAAAAAAAAAAAAAAGAATCGTATTTTAAATCATTAGAACCAGACCGCCATATACAGTGATCTTTCTGTAAAATCATGCTCAGAGTTCCTACCTGGGATATTGGAATACCTCTCCCTGCTGCCTTTTCACCCCATTATTACTTTGACGATAGAGTGAGACCCCCGCTTCCCACATTTCTTTTACCAGGTGGATGGAAATGTCTGGTGACTGTTTCCATGGAGAACTGGGTCCAGCCAAGGAGGATGGGGTGTGGGGGAGAAGGGCGTCAGGGGCTGGTATCTGTGCGTTCAGGGAGAGCAAGAGGGAAGATGATGGGACCTCAGTGACTCTTACAGGCTTTGCCCACACTTGAAATAATCACAGGTGGCCAGTAGCCCTGGACTGAATGCCCTTCTCCCCCGTCCTCCATCCTTCTGCCAGAAATGAGAAAGAGCTGGATGGATGGAGCCCCATCTCCACACTGAGGTCAAGGCCACCCCTTTGGACTGTGGAACCTCGGGCTGGAGGGATTCGGATCTCTGGGGACATCGTGGAGCATAGCTGTCATATCCGTCCTGGGCACTTACACAGACTTCATCTGTTTGGGAGGGGAAATCTCTGGTGTTTTGTTAACCCACTGACATTTGGGTTTTCCTGTCCTGACATTTGGGTTTTCCTGCCCTGTTTTGGGTTTTCCTGCCCCATTAATACAGGAGGCAAAAGCCAAGTGTAATTTCCCAGCCTCATTAGTGATGGTGACGGGTTAGTATTTTATAGCACCCAGCATCCTCATGGTCACCGTTAAAACAAACCACTTTGTAAACAGGAGGCAGAGTTCTTGACTTGGGGACCCCAGCCTTCTATTCCCATGATTGGAGATGGTGCTGATAAGGAAGCCCCTTCCCCCCACAGTGGAAGTAATGCCCGCCATGGATGTGATATGCTAGAAACTTCTCTTCAGTACAAAGCTTAGAGCCACTGGCCAATGCTTCACCCTAGGGTAAGTTTAGAATTCCTCAGTTGATGTTTCCTGATAACAAATGAAATGGTCCAAGTCTGCTTAGGACGAGATCTCTTCCAGTAAGGAGTTATTTCAATGAATGTGACATGCTTTGAAGGTCTTCCAGCCTCTCTCACGTTTGCCTTTGGGGTTCTTTGCCCAAACGGGCCCCCCAAATGGCCTTGTTAAGAACAGGAATCTCTGCAGGGTTGGGAAAGGGATGTGGCCAAGTGGCTCGCTGCTGGAGGGGAGTCCTTGGGAGGGGGTGGGATGCATCCTTTGGCCCCCACCCCCGTTACAGCCCCATTTGAGCTGGCAGACTCACCACCCACCTTTTTTGTTGGCAACACTACTGCCAGATGTGTGTGTGTGTGAAAAACCACCATTTTTTTTGGTCAAGCTGTTTTGACGGGGGTTTGGTTTCTAAATAGTAATTGATCATTAATTGCATTTCTTCCTACAAACCAGCACCTGCCTAGTATCCCTGTATACTTTGGACTATCCAGATGTAAATTAATAAGATTTTTATTTTATCTGAGATTATGGGTGTGTTAAAAACAATTCCATGGGGCCATGTGGGAAACGCATGGGAGGACTTGGAGCCCTATTTAGGTGTAATTACAGTCTGACCCCATTTGCTCCTAAGAGCCTGAGCTGTCATCATGGGATGGCAGACTGTTTGTGCTCATAGGGTCACAGGCAGAAAGATGGGGCTTGCTGGGAGAGCCCCTCACTTTAACGATGATTTACCTGAATCTAGCGTTCTGTGGTTTATAAAGCCTAGGTATATATTCTCATTCCCTGTGTCAGGAATATTAAAAAAATATCTCTTCAGAAATCCCTAGGGTTAAAAAAGTTCTGTTTTTTAAGTGAAGTTGCCTGGAGAAGCTAGCTCTGCTCTGCTTTGTCAAGCATTTACAAAATTCATTTAAAGCAAGTCGGATAAAAGCCCGTGTTTGCAGAGGGCTTAGGAAGCCTGGTATTTGGTGTTGTAATGGCAGTTAAAGTCAGTTAACTGTTGCTTTTTTGACTTCTAAACCAAGGTCCGTATTCACTTTAGGTTTTAAGACCTGGTATCCTACATGATAAGAGTTTGCATATAAATCCCCCAATACATAATCTCTCTCGGGGTTTTGCTAAGAAAATTGGAATTACAGGATAGTTTCGTGACTAAAGAATATTTTCCTCTTATCGTTTAAATAAATGTAAAAGGAAATACCATGGGGGTAAGTTCCGATAAGCTACATTTAAATTTATATCTTTTGTTCACTTTTAGATTCCGTAGTTTTGTTTTTAAAGGAACATTCAAATGATTTCTAAGCCTCTTAGTGAAACAAGCTTGCTATTTTTTAACACACCATCTTTTATATTGCCACATCTTCCTCCAAAATACTTTGTGGATTTAACCGTTTCTCCTAATTTGGAAGCCACCTGTGTGCTCCTGGGCGATGGTCAGTCTCTCTTCTGTTCTGGTTCATACTGTGCAGCTGCAAATTGAATTTTATTCCTTGCATCCATCTCTGCTCAGGAGTCCAGAATGGCTCTTTATTGGCCATGAGAGCAAATAAAAGTTTTCTGTTAGATGTGGAAGACACTCTAGCACTCTAAGACCTGGCATTCTTACCTGGACTATGCCACACCCCCATTGTCTTCCACCCACCTTTGGTCATTCCTGGAACAGTTCCACAAATCTGGATGGAGCGTGTGCCGTCTCATGACTGCAGTTTTTTGCATCCGATTTCTTCATTTGTGGATGAGTGCCTTTCCACTAGAATTGCCTCCTGCACAGCCTCTGTCCCCAACAAAACTGAATTCTAGTATAACTGAAACATTCTGTGTCCAGGGTTGAACATCCAAGACCAGAAGTGATAAGATGGAAGCAAGTGCCCTTGGGTTCGAGTGTATTTGTTTTTTGTTTTTTTTTTAATTTTTATAGATTATACTCCATTTATTTTTTTGATAAATTGATTGATTTTTTGGCTGCATTGGGTCCTCGTTGCTGCACCCGGGCTTTCTCTAGTTGCAGCGAGCGGGGGCTACTCTTCGTTGCAGTGTGCGGGCTTCTCGTTGCAGTGGCTTTTCTTGTTGTGGAGCACCGCCTCTAGGTGCACGGGCTTCAGTAGTTGTGTCACATGGGCTCAGTAGTTGTGGCTCGCAGGCTCTAGAGCACAGGCTCAGTAGTTGTGGCACACAGGTTTAGTTGCTCTGTGGCATGTGGGATCTTCCCGGACCAGGGCTCGAACCAGTGTCCCCTGTGTTGGCAGACAGATTCTTAACTACTGAGCCACCAGGGAAGTCCCGTTGAGTGTATTTGTTGAATGAATGATTTTTTCATCTGGCATTTACCAAGCCTAAGAACAATTTTTAAATTATTTTCCTCCTTCCTGTTCCCCCTCCAAGTTTCCCTTTGATTATATGCATATAATCAAATGAATTAAGTGTTTTTTGGTTTCAGCCAACTTCAACTCTTCCTGAAAATCTCATCTTGTAAGGATTCACCAAGTTTTCTGCCTAAGTTGATAAACCAAGTTAAATTCTGCTGAACGCATTTCTGTGTTTTTTGGATATTGTCATCTCTGCATTGTGATTCTGAGTGTCATTTGTGCTTGGCCTGTATGACATTCTAGAAAAGTACCTTGAGTACTTCTCTTTTAATATTTCTGTGATTTCTAGAAGTAGGAAACATGACAGTAATGGCTAAGTTTAGGTTTTATTAAGGTTGGACATGAACTTGTGAGCAATGTAAATAATACTCAGAGAAAACAACCTACTCAGCTCAGATGTCCTTTGGCGTCTTAGCTGTGACCACTTGGCAAAAAGTGCTCCTGCAAAGCTTATTAGGGACTTCAGTGGATGCTGTTCGCTTAAAGTCTTTCCTGTTTATTTTTTGTAAGTATTCTTAATTTTCTAATGCCTCTTTAAAGGAGAAAGTCATTTAGGAGTTTAATAATTGGGAAGGGGTGGATTCTGGAAATGTTATGATGAACAGGAAATGGAGGAACAGATCTTCAGTTTAGTAGAGAGTTGAAGACAGTTTGTCAGGGGATGCAGCTCTTTTTCTACCTGTATAAATTTGATTGAACATATTTGGAAATTAGAAATTTTGTAAAACATCCATGGAGAAGTAGCCAGTGATCTCTCTGTATCCCATCCAATACTTGTGAAAGGAAAAAAATTGAGGTGAGTAAGTTTCGAAAGCAGCCACATACTGACGTGATGTCTAGTTACCATTATTGACGTGCTTATATCATCCTGAGAAATTTATCTCTGCCAGCTTTCGTTTGCTTCTCAGTTGAAAGAGCACGATCCTTCCTAGATGGTAGGGTTGTTAAGTATGCGTGTTCAGTGGGGTATGTCAAGTCACTGTTACATAGCAGGGGGTCAGTAGCATCAAATTCCCTTCTCATCCCCTATGTGTAATATAACCAGGGTTTAAATCAACACACTTAGTTCATATATGACTGCGCACCAGCTTTGTTGTACTACCTTTAAGATGTTTCAAATGGTTAAATTTGCTTCTCTTTGAAATGCCATTTTTATCATTGTTCACATAATTTTGTTTTGGCTGTGTGGGCTCATGTTTTTGGTGGAATCACACCATTTTCTGTTGGTTTGATTTATAATTCTATTTTCTTTTTGGCTGTATGCATACTTTCTCATTTTGGGACCCATGGCACTGTTGGATTTTTGGCTTCGCTCACCTTTTTTTTCCCCTTCTCCTCTTTGGCCCATCTCTTCCTGTTTCATTTTGACACCGCTAACATAACTGTTCACGCGTGTTTTGTAAGTCTTCCCAGTACATCTTTAATGGCGCAGTATTCCTTTTTATTCTTTTTTATTTTTCAAAATGACAAGCTTATATTTCAAGGATGTGAAAATGCCTTAGAACACCATGTTGAATATTGATTAGTGGGCATTTAAAATCTTAACCAGGGTTGTGTAGTTCTGTTTTGGTTTTCTATTTCTTCTTTACATTTTTTTAATCATATACCTGATAGTTTTTGTCAGCAGTGAATGATTCCTAAGGATCCTTCTGTGCATAGCACTGTGTTGGGTCTTGCAGGAAGCATTTTAAAGAGACCCTATGCAATGAATCCCCATTTCTTGTGAGTTTTTGTAGGCAGAGTTTCATAGAATATGATTGTCATCTTCTGGGTGCTTGAATCTAAAACAAATATGGACACAGAGCCCAAGTAAATATTTGAACGAGAGTATGTAAATAGTAAACAAATAGACATTCGCATCCCTTACCGTGGACTAGACTCGGACTCCCCCTATTCCCGCTCTTCATTTCCTCCAAGTGTTGAGATGTTAGGCTGCTCTCCACATCACCTGGAATAATTTCTAGGCAGTTGTACCACTTGAAAACAAGGTAACACGTCCTTTGATTGGACAGGCTGTTGCACTTTCTGTGATGGATAGCATCTTTGCAGCAGGTTGCTTTATGCTTTCCAGTTTGTCCTCTGGAGAGATAAGCAGCAGGAATGGACATCGATGGTTCGGGGATCTCAGGGCAAGAGGGAGGCAGGCTCACCTCCCTCTGAGGGGGCCAAGCTGGGATGGAGGCCCTTGCCTTCTCCTGGCAGCTGGAATGTGGACATGTCGACGTGCAGCCAACCTAGAAGCTTAATGCAGGAAATGTGAACCTTGAGGGAATGACCAGGGGAGTGAGTTAGACACGATTCCCTGTGTGGCTTTGGCAGAGGGCAGAGTGCCGTGAGAGTCCAGTGGTCCTAGGCGGACTGCCCCTGGGGCCCAGTCCTATCTGCATCTCTCCAGGTCACCGCCAGAGCATGGCTCTCCCAGCTACCATTTCTTAGTTACCCTTCTCATGAATGGCTCTTTGTTTAAATTGACCAGGGTACACTTTGTGATATTTGGAGCTGAGAATCTGAAGATAACAGTCAGACAAATCAAACAAGTGGTCATAGTGGAGGACGTGCACCCTTACAGGAAAGGGTAGAATTATCCATGAAGAAACAGGCAAACAGAGATTGGCCTGGAAAACAAAAAGACCATCCAGAAGGAGTCAAGGTAGATCTATTAGAGGTGAGAAGGGAAGTTTAGGGCTGATTTACAGGACTTAACAAAGAAGAAAACAAGCTTCGTTTTTCATCTCGAAGGTCCTTTGAGGAGGTAGATATTGTGATCTTGTTAAACAGCCTGGCTCTTTTTCACAGTGAGAAGGACCAGAAATAAGAAGATGAATAAGAAAATGGCAACACATCCTTTCAGAGTGTGGGTAGGGGTGGGCTTCTTGCTACAGGGAGGAGAAGAACCTGTATGACCCATACAGAGGAATCATTGAAATTAGGTCCATAGCAAGCACAGGACTTGAAGACAGTGCAAGAATTTGGTGCCGTGTGTGTCGTTTGGCTTTTAAACTGATCCAAAATAAAATGAGATGAAAACACTCTGCTCCCATCTGTGTCTTTTCTTAAGTATTGTCGGTCCAGTGTGTGGCCAGACCTTTTTAATATAGAAAATCCTACCTTAAAAAATGATAGGATACAATCAATTATCTTTGTGCTCTTCCACAATTTTTTAATTTTATGGTCCCTTTGCCACTTTCTGTGTGGGAGACTAAGGTAAGGATTTGAAGAATAGGAGTTTTGAACTGCTCTGGTCACATCCATTTCAATGCAAACCTCGCTCTCTCTCTCTCTCGTTTCACTTGCACAGATTTGTTTCATTTTGGGGTCTTTGTAAGATCTGTCTTCATTTCCTCTGTCCCTGTCAGACTCCTATATTTCTTTGTCCTTTTTGGCCAAACACCATTGTTTTCATCCTCCTTGTGGAGCAGGAGATGCTCTTCGAGCTTTGATGTTAATTTCCTTTCTCTCGCAGCAGCTTGGAGCTGGCAAGCACTAACATCTCTTTCCAATTTTGAAGGGAGATTTGATCTCTCAGCACCCTGCCACCGTGTCTGTGTTTTCTTTCTTTCTTTTTTTTTTTATATTCTTTGTTTCTTTATTGAGGTATAACCGACATACAATATACTGCACATATTTAAACTGTACAAGTGGTAAGTCTCTGCATATGTGAAACCATCACCAAAATCAAGATAGTGAACATACTCATCGGCCCCAAATTTCCCTTGCGCCCTTTATAATACCTTCATCCTGTCCCCAGCGACCCACAGATCTTCTGTCACATTAGTTTGCAATTCCTAGAAGGTATGATTCCTAGCATCATACAATATGTCCTCTTTTAATTTTTTTTTAATCTGGCTTCTTTCACTTAGCATCATCATTCTGGGATTCACCCATGTTGCATGCAATGCATGTCCAGTCTTTTTAATTGCAGAGTTGTATTCTATTGTGTGGATATACCAGAGTGTGCATATCCATTTCTCTGTTGGTAGACATTTGAGTGATATCCAGTTTCTGGCTGTTAGAAATAAAGCCACTAAGAACATCTGTGTACAAATCTTTGTTTAGACACAGGCTTTCGTTTCTCTTGGGTAGACGCCTAGGAATGGGATGGCTAAATCATATGGTGGGCTATATATTGAACTTTTTAGGAAACTGCCAACTGTTTTGCAAAGTGGTTGTATCATTGTACATTTCCACCAATAGTGTAAGAAGGTTCCAATTGCTCCAGATACTTGTTAACACTTGGCATGGTCAGTTTTCAACTTTAGCCATTCTAATAGGTGTATATTTGTACCTCATCTTTTCATGTGCTTATTTGCCATCCTACATCTTCTTTGGTGAAATGTCTATTCAAATATGTTGCCCATATATATATATATATATATTTTTTTTTGGTACGTGGGCCTCTCACTGTTGTGGCCTCTCCCGTTGCGAAGCACAGGCTCCGGACGCGCAGGCTCGGCAGCCATGGCTCACGGGCCCAGCCGCTCCACGGCACGTGGGATCCTCCCGGACCGGGGCACAAACCCGTGTCCCCTGCATCGGCAGGCGGACTCCCAACCACTGCGCTACCAGGGAAGCCCTGTTGCCCAAATTTTTAATTGGGTTATTTGAGTCTTATGATTGACCTTTGAGAGTTCTTTATATTTTCTGAGTACAAGTCTGTTTTCAGATCCATGAATATTTTCTCCAGTCTGTGGCTTGTCTTTTCATTCCCTTAACAGTGTCTTTTTAAAAAAAAATTTTTTTAACATCTTTATTGGAGGATAATTGCTTTACAATGGTTGTTAGTTTCTGCTTTATGACAAAGTGAATCAGCTATACATATACATATATCCCCATATCTCCTCCCTCTTGTGTCTCCCTCCCACCCTCCCTATCCCACCCCTCTAGGTGGTCACAAAGCACCCAGCTGATCTCCCTGTGCTATGTGGCTGCTTCCCACTAGCTATCTATTTTACATTTGGTAGTGTATACATGTCCATGCCACTCTCTCACTTCTGTGTTTTCATGATGGTTCGTTGTGGCTGCTTGCAGTGCAAGGTTGGATTTCTGATGCAAATGGAAAAACAAACAAGCAGTTAATTCTGTGCATCCTTTTGTCTTCCTGTAAACACACCTGCCACGGCGTGTTACCCCTCTAAGCGCTCCTGCTTAACGTGCTTCGGTTTGTCAAGAATTGATTTGTTTGGCAGAATTATTCATAGTTGATTCTAGGAGTAAATTTTCTCCGGTATCTATCTGTAGAAATAAATCTCACTTCTCCATGCCTTTCTTTAATTAGCTTGTTTCTGTTGTCATCAAATATTCATTTAATGAGTCTATAAAGGATCTTCAGTGCTGTTTGGGGATAAAATTCAAGATTGACATCAAACGTGTCCATTTTAGTAAAGATGCAATTGACTTAAGTAGTATAAATGGAAGGGGTATCCCTGAAACAGTCATCCTGCTGTAATCATGTGTAACGATTACACTGTAAGGAAAACCTGCCTTGAGGAATTGCGAAACCAAGGGTCAAGTTCACCTCTGCCGTCACCTGCCTCCCTACTGTTGGCAAGTCAGAGTAATGGTCTGACCCAGGGGTCCCCAGGAACCGGGCGGCACAGCAGGAGGTGAGTGGCGGGCGAGCCAGCTAAGCTTCATCTGCCGCCCCCCCTACCACCCGTCGCTCGCATTACTGCCTGCACCATCCTCTCCTCCCCTCCGCCCCGTCCGAGGAAAAATTGTCTTTCATGAAACCGGTCCCTGGTGCCAAAAAAGTTGGGAACTGCTGGTCTAACCTACTCCTTTGTCTGTAAGATGGGATAACATTTTTGCCCTCCTTTTTCACCTGGCAGTTGTGGCGACCACATGGAATCATGAATGTGGCAGTGCGGTCATCCCATTCCTGCCCTGGGAGGACCCCAGCCGGGGGTTATTCTGCTCTGCTCGGCCTTTGCAGCCTGGTCTTCATCCCTCCTTTGTACTCTTCGTGCTAAGCAGCCTTCTCACAGGTCCCCCTCCCTCTGTGTTTATACTCTCCGGAGTCCCTCTAACTGCCCCTCAAGGCTGGAGCCATCTTCCTGACTACCTTAAATGCCTTCTCCCCTGTGGATTCTCCCTTGTTCATCCTGATCTGCAATAGCCTCGTAGTGATCTCTGGTCCTTCATCACCTTAGCGACCTGTGGCTCTCTGTCGTCATGATGCTGAATCGTCGTTGGTCCCGCATGTGTGCTGGATTGCTAACAAGATGAAAATCGAGGGTCAGGATCCTGAGTCTTGCACTCTGTTACCACACTGCACAGAACCCTGGTATGGACCAGGGGTTACTGGATGCTGACTGGAGTGGCTTTGATAAATCAGGGAAACCCCACAGACTCAGTTTCCTTCCTTGCATAGTACTTCGGGTGCTCTGTGTGCCTGGGTAGAGATGTAAGTTGGCCATCCTTAAGTCTTACTACAGATAGTTAAGGGGTGACCACCCTGGGCAGCCAGGTGCCAGGCTCTGTGTCTGTAATAAGATCGGGGTGCTCGCTGTGTGGCTGGGGAGACCAGCGCTCGAGTGTACACCGTCCAGAGCAAGAAGGGAGATGTGGTCTCACATGGGAGAGTTACGGGCGTTCAGTGAAGAGCCAATACGCTGGGAATAGGGTGAGGGCTGGCATGTGCTGCGGCAATGGGTCTTCATGGACGAGGCAGCAAGGGTTTGCTGGGAGGGTGCGTGGGACGTGCCCCTGGCGAATGTACAGGAGCGTCCAGGAGCCTGCTGTGCATGGGGGCCAGTGTGGTTGTGTGTGGAACCCGGTGTGCAGAGCAGGTGAGGATGCAGGGGGAGATGCCCTTTGGTCATGTGGAAATGATCTTGGAGAACTGGGCTCCTTAGGAGAGAGGCACGTGGGAGCCAGAGGAGCCTCGACTTTAGGACCAGCGATGCCACAAGGGGCGAGGAGAATGGCCATGGTGGAGGGTCTTCCCTGCTGTTCAGTCAGTGGCAGCATCACAGGGAAGAGCCCTAAAATTCAAAGCCCCAGCATTACTTCCAACAATTCTGATTCTGCAGGTCTGGGGTGGGGCTCAGCATCTGTGTCTTAAGAAACTATCCAGGTGATCTGATGCAGGGGATCATTGACCCACCCTTTGAGTAGATGCTGAATTGTCCCTAAAGAGCTTTGTAAATCCAAACAATTATCAAATTTGCACGTTATCCATTTGTCCTGGCAGGCAGGTCATGGATAGCTCTGTTCGGAGTCTCAAAAGGATCCGTGAATTCTATAAAGCTTAAAATCACTGAGCTAGGAAAAAATAATGTAAGACAGAATGAGAACAGTGCTATAGCCAGAATACAGGAGAGTGGTCACCTTTAAAGAAACATTTTGTGATATAGGGAAAGTTGATGTTTACAAGAACCCAACTATAACACATTAGGAAAGGGAAGGCTTGGCATCCCATTTGTAAATCAGGATTTATGTTTGGGTGAATATCTCAATGTTTAAAAGAGATACAATGCTTGGTGGATGTAGAGATTTCACGATTTATCTATAATAGGGTTTTTTTTAAACAATTTTTTCCCTGACCTAATTAAATCATCTGGTTTCCCCTGAGTTTTATTTTTTTAATTTTGAAGTTAGCAATATATAAAAGTTCAGTATCATGAAGGTCTTTACTGAGAATTTTTAGTAACGGTGCCACATTTTGCTCTCCTGCGGTGAAGGTCACGCCTGCATTTCTATGATAAACATCTTTCTGAAATTTATGAAGGAAAAAATTGATATTGATGCAACTTGGTTTTCACTCCCAACCCGAGAGCTTTCACGTCAGTCAAGTGTACAGCTGAAAAGTGGTACCTGCTCCGTCTTTTCTTCCTAAACCCAAAGTGGGCATATGGTTGATCCTGGCAACACAAGTACCAGGAATGGGATGCAGTAACTCTAGGGTGGAGGCTCTGATCAAGGATGCACTTCCCAGTGATGGTTGAGGCTGAGGGATCCACTGGTAACCACAGTTGTTCTTGGCAGTGGGGTTTGGCTCCTGGAGTCCCATATTTAATCATTGGCTTAAACATTACATGAAAGGTTACTATTTCTTAAGCCCAGTCAATATTCTATTGATCCACAAGGGTTTATTCTCCATTCATATGGTACCCAGCACTAGGTTAGATATTGTCCATATGGCCAAGCGCCAGGGCCAACAATTAGCTTACTGAAGAGCGTCCCATAAGAGAGACCCAGGCCATGTGTGATCAAATGCAAAATTACACACTCAGATGATTAAAACCAATTATGCAACAACACTTTGATTAACTAATCCCAGTGACCACAGCTTCTTGTAACAACTCAGCCAGATTGAAAGAAAAAAATGTTTCATGAGAAGCAGAGTTCTCCACTTTCCTGACTTTATATTAAAAATATCCCAATGGGGCTTCCCTGGAGGCGCAGTGGTTGAGGGTCTGCCTGCCGATGCAGGGGATACGGATTCGTGCCCCGGTCCAGGAAGATCCCACATGCCGTGGAGCGGCTAGGCCCGTGAGCCATGGCCGCTGAGCCTGCGCGTCCGGAGCCTGTGCTCCGCAACGGGAGAGGCCACAGCAGTGAGAGGCCTGCATACAGGGGAAAAAAAAAAAAAATCCCAATGAATCATTTCTGAAGCAAATAGGGCTCATTGCAGGCATATTATGAAGTCATTGACCTTGATATTATATTCTTTTTTGGAACCTTTCTCCATCAGCGTTTTCTATGTCTAGTGTTATCTTTACCAAGATAAGAAATATATCTTGTTCTTTGTACTTGTGGATTTTTTGCCTAGGCTACACACTCTAGGTCTAAATAAATACTTTTTGGAGCGGGTGTGGTTAGAGAACCAGTTGTAGGAATACATTTTGGTTAGTGTTTGTTTTAGTTTTAGATTTTGAGCCTCTTTGCTAGAGACTGAAAAATGTAAACTGGTTCAGATAATTTTAGTCATGAGTCCGCAGGTGCCAAGGAGTGGGGTATGTTGAGAAGAGTCCTACTGAAATTATATTGGTTATTCTCAAATAATCCTTTCAGCACATATGATGTAATCTTTTGGGGGTATGCTTGGATAGGAATGATCACCCCAAATTGGTCCCAGCCCACACAGGGTCAAGAATGGTGGGTGCCTGGTCCTATGATTTGGGTTCTCTGCTTTTCCCAGCCCTCACATCCACGTTCATATCAATAGGGTTTCTTCTACCTCCTCACTATGTCGTCCTAAACATTCTCCTCTCTTTAACGTTGGGCTCAGCCATCCTTTTGCTTACATTATTTAACATTATCTCATTTAGTTTTTAGATGATAATCAGACCCCCCCCCAACCATACACCTTGGCTACACACCAACACATTTTAACCTCCATTGTGTTCCTGATAAAGAAGTATTGTATTTAAGAGAAGAGAGAGAAAAATAATAGGATGTATACCTTTAGAATGGAAATACAGTTGACCCTTGAGTGACATGGGGGGTTAGGGGCACCAACCCTCCACGCAGTTGGAAATCCAGGTACGATTTATGGTGGACCTTCATATCTGGGGTTCATCCGTATCCAGGGTTCCTCTGTATCTAAGGTTCATCTGTATCCCTGGTCCTGTGTCCCTCGATTCAACTAGCCAGGCCAGATCGTGTAGTGCTGTAGTATTTACTACTGAAAATAATCCGAGCATAAGTGGGCCCATGCAGTTCAAACCCCTGTTGTTCAAGGGGTCCACTGTATTATCTTAGGGATCATCTAGACCTGAATTTGTTAAATATTGTTAACTATTAGATTTTGATGGTACAAGTCTTTTGTTGGAACCCCAACATTTAAAGTAAATAAAAGTTGACTATATCAGGTAGACTCAGGGTTTAGAATGACCTGGAATGGGTCTGGAAGAACCTTCACAATCTGAGGGTTCTGAGGATTACAGTGTGAAAAACCAGCAATCTAGTTCCTCCTGCTATTTTATATAGATCAGGACGCTGAGGAAGGGGAGCCAACATTGACCTATTTACCAGATAAGAAGGTAGGTAAGTGGATAGGTAAGTAGGTAGGTGGGTAGGCAGTGTAATATGTATGTGTATATATAAACACATATACTGTATATATACAAAGTCGTTTAATCCTTATAACATTCTAGAAGGTAGATGGTTTTACAGGTGATTAGATGAGGAAAGCTTTTAAGTTGACAGAGTTGGGGCTCACCTTAGGTCTTTTTGGCGGCAAATCTACATTCTTTGCATCATACCTTCACGCTGCCGGATGGTGCTCCACCTGAAGCCACACGGGCAGGGACAGGACTGACACCTAGGCCCCTGCATCCTGGTCCAGGGCTGTCCCCCTAGACCACCTTTTCTCTTTAGTCAGTGGCCAAATAGTACCTGCTAAAAGAGTAACGGGAATATTGAGGAAGCAGTTAAAAAGATGGACACTCCAGCAGTGCTGACCTTGAGAAGAGTTAATGTTCTTAGTTCCCTGTGTTTTAGCAACTAATTGGTCATGTAAAATGACTGGAAGGAAGCTGATTCACAAGTGATTTTTGTGCTCTCTCAGTATTGTTCTTAGCTCAGAGAATTTTCCATGGAATCCAGCTTCCTAATTTAAAACATTATATGATGAATTATTTTTCTTCAAAATACTCTCTTTATGGCCTGAGAATTGAAGTTTGATGTTGAATTTTCAAGTATTCACTACTTTTATGTTTCATGAACTTGAAAGGTACAGAACATGTAATCATTAACATTCTTTTTAGGTTTCGAATATAAAATCAAACATGAACGATTGAAGCATTAAACCAGAGTTCCAGTACAATACCCAGAAAATCCCTCTGCCTTTTGTTGACTTATGCTGAGGCCTTATTATGCAGATGCTTAGAATAACGGGCCGTGGATATCTTAGCTTCTTGCCTCTTGTTGCTGACTCCGATTTTCTTTTTCTCTGGAGCGTTTTGGGACAGGAGATCTTCAGGATGAGTTTTGTTTTTCTCTTGGCTCCTGCAGCATTTTCCATCTTTCTCCTTTGTAACTACTTCCTTGGCCCCCGAGTTGTCTTCCTGGAGGACCAGGGCATCTTTATCACCCTCCACATCTTTCCCGTAACCCTCGCCCCTTCCCCCCAGGGCCCTAATGTAACATCCGGCACACAGTGAGATGAGGGAGGAAAGAGATGCTGTGAGTCAGATCAGAAAGGCAGGAGCTCCAGAAGCAGGATTTCTTCTTTCCTTGCTGTAGCCAGTGTGGTTAGTGAATAGAGACCATTAGTATTTCTTTTTCACTGTTTCTAGTAAAGATAGAAAAGTGAACAATTTTCCATCTTACTTTTGTTACACAGATCTTTAAGAAATTCCATTAAACCCAGTAGGTCTGTAATGAGTAGCAAGCACCTTCCAAGGACTGGGGATGCGGAGGTGAAGAGAGTATTTCTAGGCCCAGAGAAACTCATGGTGCAGTAGAGAAGATAAACAGGTCACAATCTTATTGCTGTATAGGTGATACGGACGTCTACAAGACCTATATATCTTGTGATGGTACAGCGGCAGGAGTGGTTGATTTTATCTGTGAAACAGGTACCCAGGAGAGGTGGCCTGTGAGCTGGGATTTGCACAGAAGAGAATAGGAGTCTGCCAGCCATTCTCTGGGCTGGGGATGCAGGGACACAGGGAGAGCACGTGGGCAGCAGCATCATTGAGGTGGATCTCCAGACAGTCGGGGATTACTAGATTATACTCTGAAAGGGAAGCGGCGGCAGGAAATGAAGATAAAGAGGTAGGCAAGGTCAAGTCCAGAAAAACCCCCGGGTTACGTGATAGCATTTGCACATTATCCCGTGGGCCGCGAGGTGCCCATGGTATAACACAGGGGATAACACATAAAACAGCTGTGTGCTTTATGAAAGGTCAGCTTGCTGGGCGTGTGTGGGGTAAACTGGAGAGGGCAGAGCCTAGACATGAGAGGATGGGCCAAGTTCAGTGGGGACGTGAGCTGAAACTCCAGTTGTGGTGTGCTGGGGATGGGAGACTGATAGGAGAAGCTTTTAGGAAGTTTTGGGGGAAGGTGTTGGGCAGACTCCTGGTTGACTCACAGAGTTTTGGCTCGAGCCTCTGGCTTGTGGTTCCACCAGCCAAAGTCGGCTGTATCCACACAGAGCCGCCTGGCACTTTAACTTCCTGTTTCAGGTACCATGTCCCCACGCCTGGCTGTGGCCCCCTTTGATGTTCATCATCTTGTAACAGTGAGTGCACTTTCCCATCTGCCACCAGGTCCAACCGTCACCCTCTCCTTGGGAGATAGATCATAAATATTACAAAAGTGTCATATCTTCCATAGGCATTAAATCCTCGGGGATTTGCCTATGGTCAGAATTGCCCTCTGAAAATCCTTCAGGAAACTTCTGGGTTGAAGACCAGCATTCTGTTTGTCAAAAGACTGTAGGTCTTTAAACATGAGAATGATGCTGAACCCAAGAGATGTATGCACTTAGAAAGGAAAGACTTCTGTCTGTCATCATCCTCCCATTTTCATGGTTGAAACCACACACGTTAATTGTACCTATGATGTAAGTCCTGCATATGCCCTTTTTGTACGGTGAGCAAGACACACCATCTGTGACCTGCCCAGAGATAGAATAGGTAGCTGACAGATCCAGGACTTAATGAATCCCGGGCCTCAGATTCCCGTTAAGTTGAATGAGTCTTACAAGTTCCCAATTTTTGTTGTAGAATAAGTACTCCTAATAATAGGAAATTGGAATGAATGCTTTACCAAGAGGATATAGGAAATTGTATTTACTTTTTCTTTATACATAATTTGATTCTACCCAATGAATGGGATGTATAGAAAAAATGTTCATTGAGGGAAATATATTTGGTTGAGTTTGGGTTAATCAGCGAAAATAAACAATTGGCTGGCTGTTTTTAGCTGAATAACACGGCTTGGCTGTACTGCCTATTGGTGAGTTCAGGAGTTTATTTTATCAGCTGTCCCAGATAATGATTTTATGCTAATAAAATCATCAAGAGATGAATTTGTAAATCATACTAAACTGGCAGGAGCACTACGGGGCATAAAATTAAATTCTGTCCTTTATTAATTTCCTGGGTATCTCTGACCAACAACCAGGATCGTTTTCTACCTAGGATACCTCTTCTTGTTGAGTAGTTCCACTTAGGAGAAAAATTACAGATTGGGAGTTTCTTAGCATGAAATTAGAGAATGGAATTCAGTGCTTTCATCAAGCAGTGTTATTCTGTTGCCCTTATTCACCTGAGAGATATTTATAACTTAAAAAGAGTTATTTAGAGCAGTGATCTCCAAAAGGCTTTCTCCATGCCCTTTGAGGCGTATAATACACAATCTGTTGATGTATGGAAGAAAATAATTGAACTTAATTTATATTTATTTTCTAGTTTGTACTTTAAAAGGTCAATTATATGTGTGTCTAATAATCTGAATATGTGGAGTACTACATTATGTAATTTATAAGTAAAATGGGATGGTTGGGCCTTTTAATGTTTATTTATTTATTAATTTTTAAAATCTTAAAATCCAAAATGTTTATTTAGCTTTTTAAATTGAAGTATAGTTAATTTACAATGTGTTAGTTTCAAGTGTACAGCAAAGTGATTCAGTTATATATAATCTATCTATATATTTATATATAGTGTATATATATATTCTTTTTCAGATTCTTTTCCGTTATAGGTTATTACAAGATATTGAGTATAGTTCCCTGTGCTATACAGTATGCCCTTGTTGTTTATCTATTTTATACATAGTAATGTGTATCTGTTAATCCCAAACTCCTAATCTATCTCTTGCTGCCACCTCTCCTATCCCCTTTGGTAAACATAAGTTTGTTTTCTATGTCTGAGTCTATTTCTGTTTTGTACATAAGTTTATCTGTATCATTTTTTTTTAGATTCCATCTGTAAGTGATATCACATGATATCACTTTCTCTGTCTCTGACTTACTTAGTATGATAATCTCTAGTTCCATCCATGTTGCTGCAAACGGCATCATTTCATTCTTTTTTATGGCCGAGTAAAAGGTTGTGCCTTTTTCAAAATCTGAAGTTACCTTTACCTTCCTCAAAATGTTCGAAACTACTGATCTAGAGCACTTTTCTAAAATGGGTCAAGGATTAGTTTATTCTGGGACCTCTTTTAAGACCCCCTCTTCCTGAAGATCCTGGTTAAATAGGTCAGACTAGAACAGTGGTTATCAAACCTCAGTGTGCATCAGAATTACCTGGGGGTCTGGCTTGTTAAAACACAGAGTACCGATGCTGGGCCCCCCAGAGTTTCTGATGCAGTAGGTTGGGGGTGGGGCCTGAGAACTTATATTTTCAACAGAATTCAGGGAACCACTTTGAGAACCTCAGCTCCCACCTGGGACTCGGGACACAGGCGACGCCCAAAACGAGGCGATGATTACTGATCTGGATTTTGTTCTTGCAGATACTCCAGCATTTTGTTTTCCTTTCCTACTCCTATTGCTCCCATAGAGGCAGACAGCTGCTTTTCACACTATGCTTTTCAATACTGGCATGGAGGATAAAAGCGCCAGTGTGATATTAAGGGAGATTCAAATGTACAGGGAATTCGTATGAGTGGTTTACTTAAATCCTCCCTGAGGTACTTATTTGTATGTGAAAACTGAGACAGGTTACAAATGATTTGGCTGTATCTGTACAATATTTTGGAGTAGAAATAACACCATTACCCATTTTTAAAAAAACAGATTTTGAGGGGCTTCTGTGGTGGCGCAGTGGTTGAGAGCCCGCCTGCCGATGCAGGGGACGCGGGTTCGTGTCCCGGTCCGGGAAGATCCCACATGCCGCGGAGCGGCTGGGCCCGCGAGCCATGGCCGCTGAGCCTGCGCGTCCGGAGCCTGTGCTCCGCAACGGGAGAGGCCACAACAGTGAGAGGCCCACGTACCGCAAAACAAAACAAAACAAAGCAAAACGAAACAAAACAAAACAAAAACCCAGATTTTGAGATGAATAAGAAAAATACATGGTTGGTTGTTGCCTTTTTAAAATCAGGCCTTTTTAAAAATTAGGAATTGATAGACTGATATGAAATGAAGAATGCAGTAAGTGTGATAAGCCGTAGAAACTTGGACAAGACAACTCATATCCTTTGAATTGTATAAAATATATCTATTGGCAAATAGCATTTTTTACAATAGAGCGCAGCATGAGCCATTTAAATGCCCGTGCCATGTGTAAAAACTGCTTGCTAGATTAAATTATGTGGAAGAGCATTCTATAATGCTTAGTGTCCGATTCACTAATCATCAGTGGGGCATTCAAAGTTTAAGAGGCACTGTATACTTTCATTGTTGGCAGGCAATTAAATGTAGATGTCACTGGGATTGATTTACAAGAAGAAAGCAGCGGCTTAGCTATATTGGTGCAGGGTTTTTTTTCACTCTTAAAACAGTTATGTATATTATAGCTCACTTCTGTTTATCCTTTGAAAAATGTAGTTTATAGCCATTTGTCTCACAGTTCTAAATTTGAAATAAATGGAAAGGACCACCTGAGATTATGTGTATTTTAGGAAAATAGAGCATATAACATTAATTCTTTTAGCACTAGTTTTTGATCTGCCCTCTCTGTAGAGAGTCCCATTTAATACTTTATGCATTTGATAAAGGCTGCCTTAAATGGGGTCACTCTGTATTTAGAACAAATGAGAAAAATGTTCCAGAAATCTCCTCAAGGAGTATTACAGTCTTTTTACAAAATGACTTTTAAAAGGGCTGTAATTATAATGAGAATGATTGCCGGAGTATATAAATCAATTTAACCTGTTAAAGTCAGAACAACTCAAAATGTGTGTGAATCTTACAAAGAGTGTGAAATTGACATTGGATTGTCCTCCATTAGCTCCTTAGAAACGGCACTTTCAGGAGCTTATTTACAGTGCAATTCATGTAACAGTCATCATATAAATACCACAGGCTGCTGTTTACTTATTTTACAGGGGCGGATTAAGGGTGAAGATGTGTAGACTAGAGAGTATGAACTCTGGACGCAGACTCTGCTTGGACTGCGAGTCCTACACCAAACTCTGGGTGATGTGGGCAATATTTGACCAAACTGCCATCTGTAAAAACAGGGGTGTGTCCATCAAGGTCCAATCAGGAGACAGAGAACAGGCAGTAATTTGAACAGGGAGCGTTTAATATAAAGAATGTAACAGCAGATTAGAATGGAGAGATTGGCTGGTGGAAAGAGTGCTCTAAAGAATAAAGGCAGAGCAGATGTGAGGGGCGGCCCCTGCTCCAGGGCAGAAATGAAGTCCAAGGAGAAGTTCCATCCGGAGCTGAGATCCAGGGCCGGTGGATGGCAGGGAAGTCACGGTGGGGCCACACGCATAGAACTTGGAGGAAATGTGTCCTCTAGGGCGGCCGGGAAAGCTGTGCATAGGGGTGTCCTTCTGGGGCCGTCTCTCACAGAGTCGCAGAGGGGAGCTCTGGCAAGCGCTGTCTGCAGGGCCTTGCTGGCCATTGTGCACTGGAGAAGCTGGGCCTGGGAAGCCCCTGCCTTGTGGGCCTGGGGCTCCTGAAGCTGTGTGCTAGGGAGCCTTCCAGGGACCTCTGCAAGCTCCATCCTTCCTCCTGGACCCTCTACTGGCAAAGCTTAAAGTCTTGCCAGCTGGGACAGGAAGTGTAGTCAGAGGGCCTGGCTATATTTTTGCAGAGGAAGCAACGAAAAGTGAGTTTAGGGCTCAGAGGTAATACATCAATACTTGGCAAAAGGATATTGATGCCCGCCTTTAGACTTCGTGAGATTAAATAATACACGTAGACATTTGCGTGGGTTTTGTTATGTGACAGTTTCTTTGATCAGACGTATTGAGACCACAGTCTTACACTGGTTGTGATGATTAAATGAAGTAATGACTGTCTGTTGTCTGAAGCAGAGTCTGGCTGGCATGTAGCGGATGTTCAGGAAATGTTTGCAGATCACATGGCGCTCACATTGTAGAGTTGACTAGTAACTTCAAGCTGAACAAAGGGTCCCAGATAATGGTTCTCACCCTCACACCATAAAGGTTACAGGTAGCACCCTTTGATGGATCGTGAAGTCCGTTTTGTGGACCCAGACCCAACCTTTTACAAAATCGAATAGAACAGAAATGAAAAAGGCCAGTGTATCTCAGTGGCCATAAATGTGGTTTGTGAAATGTACATATACATGTGCTGGGTTACGATGTCATGACTGTGGGTCACAATAAAAAAAAAAAATTGCTTAAATACTGCTCTACAGAGTGCACTCTAATCCTTGTCCGTTTGGTTTCCTTTGTCTTCTCTCTAGTCCTGAAGGTTTAGTAGGATGTAGAATGGTCATGTGAAAGAACTTTTAAGGTTTCCTTTGGGGAAAAAGTGGACCATCCTCTCCTCTATAGCTCCTGTGCTAATGATGTCATGCTACTTTTGGATCTACTGAATAATTCTCTGCTGCTCCAAAGAAAGAAGAAAGATAAATTCCCTCCAATATGCAAATGACAATATTTTATTTTCATAAATCATGGATGACCTTTATAGACAACTAGCCTTCCTATCTAATTATGGTCGGGAAAAAAATAAGAGTTCAACTTTTCTAAAACAAAAGTCATAATTTGTGGAGACTTCATTAACGTTTAACTGGCTTATAGTTTTCAACCATAATAAAACATGAACATGTTCAATGATTTAGTCACATTTGGAGCTGATTCATCTTGGAATACACCAGGACAGGACTGGGTATTTTTTGGGTTCAATTGAGGTAGTTTTCATTGTTTAAGTGGATAGTACCTTACACTTAGAAAAAAATTTTAAGCAAAATTATTGCAGCCAAATTCTGCATAGAATTTTGGGAAATTCATTACCCATTTTTCTGAAGAAGCATTTATTGGGTACCTACCATGTACCGGCTCTAGGAAATGTCAAGACGACTAGGAGTTATCATCAAAATGACTTTTGAGCAGAATTCCTAAGCTTTTAGACACCCGTTCCTTTTAAACTCCATAGTTTTCATGAAAAAAAAATAACATGGTTTCATCTGATTTCTAAAGCGCGTGGCATCACGCTTCAGTAATAGCACAGATAGCCTGTACTTTTTAGTTGGGGGGTAAATACTCAAACTCACGGCAGCCCATTAAGACTTTGTTGAGAGAAGCAATATTCATAAAGACTGTTTCAAAGAATATTACAGTTTTATCCTAGAATGCACTGATCTCCCACTAAATCACGTTTATCCAATCAAAGTTGGATGCCGTGCTATCCTGACATGTTACTGAATAAACCCTAAAACCCATTGCTTTGCTGTGGTGATCGCCCCTGAGAACTATGTTCATTAACTCATGTTGATTGTTTCATACGAGGGCCCTGGGAACATATTTCCCTCTGGATTTAGGATTAGGAGTTGTGTTTCTTTCAAGTTTTCAGTTTGGGAGATAGTGTCGCATAGTGTTCAGAATATGGGTTTGAAAGACAGGATCCCTGGGTACAAATCTCTGCATCACTGTCTTCCAGCTTTGGGACCTTGTGTGCAAGCTCTGTAACCCTTCTGTGCCTCAGTTTCTGTGTGTGTAAAACTAGTACCTTGGTACCTACTTTATAGGCTTGGCCTGAGGATTAAACACGTCCCCAGTGAATATAAGCCCCTGTTATTAGTTTTGGTATTAATGTTATCGTCTCATAGATACTGTGAATTGTGTAATCATTTTTTCCTCTTGGCACTGGCTACCCCAAAGCTTACAGTGAAATGTGTGGCCAATGCCCCGTGAATGAGCCTAGTGATATTTTTTATTACTTGGCGATAATGGTGGAGTCCTAGTTATAATCCTGATATCATCTTGTCCTTTTTTTTTTTTCCTGCTCTACTTTCCTTGCTTTTTAACTTTCACTTCTCCTCAATTTTATTAATTTAATTGTCATGTTATTGTGCACTGCCTGTCCTGGAACAGGCCATACAATCATCATTCTTGGTCAGAAGCCATCATCCTTGTTGTCCATTACCTGGGTATTTGACACCCATTGACACTTCCTTTCACATAATAACTCCTTCTTATTCCAGCACAAGTTGTGTGTTGTGTTCAAATTTGCTAAGGAAAAGCCTTTCTCAAGGTATGATGGAAGCAGGTGGGCAGGCACGTGTGTGTGTGTGTGTGTGTGTGTATTTATGTAAGAGAGAGAGAATAAGAGTGATGCAGGCCACCACCCACCCGGCTTGCATCACCTTTCCTCCATCTCTTGTATGACCTTTGGTTTAGTCCTGATTCCCCTCCACAAAAGAGAAATAATTTACCTTGATTGAGGGGTGAATATGGCCCAGCCATGAGCTGCTGGGCATCGGTCCAAGTAAGACAATTCTGGGGAAACCTTGGCAATTTGTTGCTAACTGTATGCCTCTACATGATGGCAAACGGTCTGTGTTATCCTGAAAAATGCAGGAGACTTATTTTTGGAAATGCTTCATTTCATGATGTTTCAGGGACTTTGCTCCCTTATCACATTCTTCACTGGCCCTAAGGCACTCACTTGAAAAGCCCAGCTGGCCTCTGTTCTTTGCTCCTGTAGTGCCACAGAAGAGCCCACACACTTCACCTCTTTACAAAGTACACATTAAATTTTCCAATTCTGTGTTCCAACTCTTTGCAACGGAGTGAACTCCTCAGAGTCCTTGTAGGAGGTACAGACGGCAAGGACAATTTAAGATCTAGTAATAGCTGGTACTGGTGGACTTGCCTGACTCTGTTAGACCAGCCACACTTGCTGCCTTACTGATTCATCAGAAACACCAGGTGAGGGACATGTTATGTTTGTTTTATAGGTAAAGACATTGGGGTTCTGAGAGGCTAAATGATTTGTCTACAAACACAAAGCCAGCAGGGCAAGAATGAGGAAGCGCCAGGCGTCTGACCCCGGAACCGGTTCACTTCACCTCTACGCAATGTTGCCTTGAAACCTAAAACCTTCATTTTGCTCTCTTGAGTTGGTTATATCCCATTGCTTTTTACCTTAATTGCCTTATTTTAGCTCAATAAACCACCTTTGCTATTTTAGGGTCTTGAATCTGTTGGATGAAGGCCAGTAGTGGATCTGAAAATTGATGTGCAGGGGGCCATATCTTTGGGCAACAGGAAATTCACAGTCTGTCCTATTTTCCAGTGTTTCCATAATCCTAGATGGGTCTACGAGGAACCATGGCATTCTTTTTATGTTTCCTTTCAAGTGATAAAAACAGCTTTATGTAATGGGAAAATTATATCCTTGCACCAATGTTGTATTAGTCTTTGGGGTTTGCTGTCAGTCATGCAAGCTCTCGCCTTTATATTTGGTTATATCTGCAGTGCCAAGAATTGTTTCCTAAACCAGATCTTTAACCAGACTTGAGCTGTTTTGCAGATGACCCCAGCCCCCCGCCCCCCGCAAGCTATTTCTCACTGTTTAAGATTGCACTGCAGGACTTTCATCAAAGTGCTATCTATGCTTCTATTTGGGGGGGGGGTTCCCTTTTCTGTCAAAATTCATGGTTCTTTCATTCTTTTGAATATTATTAGTGCTACTGCTGTTTGGGCTTATTCCTACAGCACTGAAGCTATTTTCTATATCAAAATTAGGATTTGCAACCAAGGGAGAATATTTCTCATAAATGTTTGCGTGGCCTTCTAACATTTCTTTCCCAAATTGGAAAGTTGTTAGTATTATGTGCTTAAAACAAATCCACTGTGTTTCTGGACTTGTTAAAGCTGAGTAAGAGGGAAGTATAAATTACCAATTGTTGTCAAGGTGAAGTATTGAGTTAATGCTGTATCTTTATAATGAGTTTTCTGTTCCCAGCAGAATGTTTAATTGGCCAGTTCTGTTAAAAGTGTTACAGAGGATGGTGTCCAGGGCCACTGATTTCACCATCATGCCTAGAGCCAGTGACTAAGACAAAAGCAGAAAGCTGGGGGACACCTCTTAAAATGGCCCGAGGAAAATGGCCCGAGGTCCCTTGTCTCTGCTCTGTTGAACATTTTTTCTCAGTGATTTGGAGGCAGACAGAAAGCATGCTTAATCAAATTGGCAAATCACCCAAGTCTAGGTAGGAAGACTGACACCCAAATGGCAAAATCAGGATCCCAAAAACTCTCAACAGGCTGGAGAGATGCCCTGCAAACATTTTATGGGGTTTAGAAAGGATAAATGTACAGAAAGTCACTTCCCTTATTGCAAAGGGGAGAAATGGCTCCATGGCAGTGGTATAAGGAAGACATGTGGGATTCCAGGCTCTAGGAATCTCGGGATAGACCAGCAGTCAGCTCAGACTGTTGACAGTCTGAGGTCAAGGGAAGTAGCCAGTTGAATTCGGGCTGCAGTACTGGGGGTCATTGGTTTGGAAGAGTGCTGATGAACTGGACAGTGTTCAGAACACCTGCCAGGATGGCAAACATCTGAGAACCTTGTAGTGGGAGGGCGGGAGGGGGAGCAAAGCATGTTTTGCCTGGAGAAGCAAAAGTATAGAACTTGATGGCTCTTTTCAAGTAGTTAGCTTTCCCGTGTAAGAGCTGAGATTTTTTCACTGTTTCTTCACAGGGAAGAGCTGAGATAAATGGGTATACATTTCAAGAAGCAGTGTTTGGGCCCTTTTAAGGGGAATTGTCTACATGTGAGGTATGCTTTTCTAAATGCTGGGTGCCCACCTGTTCGGAAGCTGTCTGTCTAGAAGGTTGTAGAACTGATGGAAGCATGTGGATGGAAATTGGACCAGGTGACCCTACCTCTGAGTTTGTGCAGTTGCTTTATTATTATTGTTTTATTTATTTTCTTGCTGCCAGGGCATACAGTACAGCCATAGGGTAATTATATTCTTATGTTTGTGTTTTCTTGACCAGACCCTTAATTCTCATCATTGGCAAGTGATTATAATTAATCTTTTAAATTGATATAATTAATAGCATTATATAATGGGCAGTAGAATTTTCATGATATTAAGATGATTGATATAATCCTTCACTTTGGCAATGTGAAACATTGGGGGAAAGATTTGATGCTATAATAATTTAAAGTCAACAGGAGACACTTAAGAAGATGTGGGGTGGGACTTAAAATCATCACAGTGCCCAGGGTGCTGCAACAGCGGACCTGCTTTGCATATACTGCATTTTCTTTTATTCTTTGTTTAAGTTGCTTCATTTTTAGCATCGACATCAAGCAGATGTTTACCACATGTGTAGTTGTGAATTCATTCTTGCCTTTCAAAATTGTGTGGACTGTAGGCAAATTTATAATCTCTTTTAATTTTGAGACCTCAAATCTCCAAAGTATTAAAGCAAAACCTGTTTCTATGTTCAATTCAGAATAATCCTTAGAAAAATATTTTGCAAGCTAGGTCCATAATATTTACTGTGTTTTGTCCTCTACCAGTGGTATGGTGGAAGTATCTCTCTTCATTTTTTTGGACAAATCATAATGGGTTTTTTTTCTATTAAAAACACATTGAACACCTAGGATGGTTCTATTAAAGTTTTGAACACAAGATCAATTATGCCTAATTCATATGAATCTGGAGAATATGGGTTATAAATCTGCTTAGGTCTTACTTTCAGTTGGATTGTACAGACGTTGGATTCTTTTGGGAGAACAGTATAATATAGAATTATTGACAAGGCATGGTGAATACTCAGCTAGCGCTTTGCAAGGATGCAATGGGGTCAGGATCCACAGTTCCTGAGCAAAAAGGCCAAATCAAATCACTTTGAGCATTGAGTAGGTTTATGGTTCCCTGCAGTCATCATAGCTTACCCAAGACCTCTGGTCATTATTTATTAATGCTACTCTTCCTTCTTTTACATTTTAGGTGGTTGCCTCTTTGATGAGCCTTATAGCACGTGTGGATACAGTCAGGCTGAAGATGATGACTTCAACTGGGAACAAGTGAACACCTTGACCAAACCAACCTCTGATCCATGGATGCCATCAGGTTTGCTCTTAAAGTTCCCTTTTTAAAACCAAAGGTGCACAGGAGTCTTAATCACAGTAAATGTTCACTGGGTATTGGTTGAATGAGTGAGGGTGTTGGTCTTGGAGTTTGGTGGCAAAGGCTGATTAGCTGGTGGGGATGGTATGTGAGGACCAATGACAAAGAGTTGACCCTTGTATCTCACCCTTTAAAATGTAAAGCTTACTTCCTTTATTGTTAGATACACCTGAGCTAGATTAATGGCCATTACCCAATTGACCCTTTCCCAAGGAGCAGAACATATGGGAAATAGATCGACGTCTCTTCTGGCAGATGAGTTTGGTGATTGGAACTCTAGCTGGGGAATCCAAATAACAAAGTCTCCATCACAAATAGACCTTGGGAGGTGACTCATCTGGCACCTGGGGGATCTGGAGGTTACTAGTGATCTTCAAAGCCTTCTGATAAAATGGTTTTGCATGCATGTGGGTCCTTTTTCCACTGTAGAAGCACTCAGTAAATTTTCTGATGAGTGAGAAACATTTGATCCACTGAACACCAGCAAGAGTTCTACTTCCTTAGTTGGAAGATCAGGAAGATGGTGACTCATGGACTCTAATCAGATTGGCGCTTGATCATTTTAATAGACACCATTTTTAGGCTGCGGTGTTGCATATCCATTTAAAATTTTAGATTTGCAGATTCACTTGACAGATGGGGTGATGACTGTGTCCCATTCAGGATTCAAACTGGAAGATATGAAGGAGGGGGAGGTGTAGCTTCTTGTTACCATCTTGTCCTTTACTTCTTTCTGATGTCCCATAATACCATCTCAGACCAAGATGTCCAAGCTTTAAATATAGCAAGGATGGGTTTCTAGTAGAGGCCATTACAAAAATGGTTACACGTATCAGAGACCAGTTGCGCCCTGGAATAGTCAGTTGGGTAATTGAAGCAACACAGGAAGAGTGCCCTTGCAAGTATTTGGCCTTTGAAGGCCCTCCTGCCTTTGGAAGAATGAAGTGGGGGTATTAAACATTCTGCTTGAATTTATTTTTCTTCTGTTGACTAATAGAATACTTGGTGATTAATATTAGGACTTTGTAACTTAAGATCTCTGAATGTTATCTTTTCTAACACTTTTGTCAATTCCATCTGGTTTCTGATGGTTACATAAGATGTATCCTCAACACCTACCCCCAAACAGGTGCAAGTTTTGGGTTAGGGTTAGGACATGTGGGTGGTTTGGGTGTCAGCAGGTCTGGAGGGAGTTGGGGGAAGACTAGCAGTGGGTCGTCTCTCCTCTGACTCTGCCTATGGACATGGGTCCAGATAAGGCTCCTGAAAATGGATAGTTCTTCCACCACATGAAAATGTTTACCAAGGGCTTCCCTGGTGGCGCAGTGGTTGAGAGTCCGCCTACCGATGCAGGGGGTCCGGGAGGATCCCACATGCTGCGGAGCGGCTGGGCCCGTGAGCCATGGCCACTGAGCCTGCGCTGTGCTCCGCAACGGGAGAGGCCACAACGGTGAGAGGCCCGCGTACCAAAAAAAAAAAAAAAAAAAAGTTTACCAAAACTGCAAATACGTGTATTTTTTCCTACTATTTATTAAACAAACTTTAGTTATTAAAAAAAAATTCTTTGAGCCCTAGTGTATACTAATCGTGATTACTGAGGGAGATGAAGGATTATGAAATGATTCTTTCTAGGAACTTACCTACTTGGGAAAGAGGGTTACAAAAATACAACTAGCGAGCAATCTAAAAGTGCATAGAATTAAGTGTGGTATAGACTAGAAGTATTCTAAGAGCAGTTTTCTTACTGTAAGCCCAGTGTTTTTGGAGGACGTGGACTTGGGCCCAGCTGACCTACCCTCCAAAAGTGAGAAGTTAAGTTCTCAATGAAATGTCATTGTTAGAAGTTACCGTCTTGTAAACGTGCATATACTATCCTGAGGTATGGATGTGAAAACTGAGTTTCCAATATGTCTATACAGCCATGAGTTTTAAATACTCTTCCATTTCAGGATTTTGCCTCTTCCTCCTCCTCCCTTTTCATTAATAGGTATAAAATTTATTCCTTTCACAACCAAATTCCAAGGCTGGCCTTCGTACACTAAAACAGAAACTAGTTTTATGAATTTCTCAGGGTAAATGGGTGGCAAGATCAGATACAACCATAACTTTATAAGGGCTAATTTTTAAAAACCTTTATTTAAAATATTGTTGGATTTGTTCTCACATGTGTATTTGTATTTGGTCTTGCACGTGCAGGCTGGTTCTGTGATGCCTTAGACCCAGGGTTGGCAAACTATATCCTGCCAGCCACAGCCAGTTAGCTGCTGTTTTTTTGGTGTGGCTTACATGCTAGGAATGGTTTTTACATTTTTATTTTTTATTATTTTTTAAAAACTTTATTCATTTATTTATTTATTTACTTACTTACTTATGGCTGCATTGGGTCCTCGTTGCTGCGTGCAGGTCCCCTTTATGTGCGGCAAGCGGGGGCTACTCCTCGCCTAGGTGCGTGGGCCTCTCACTGCGGTGGCCTCTCCCGTTGCAGAGCACAAGCTCCAGGCGCGTGGGCTTCAGTAGTTATGGCACGCGGGCTCAGTAGTTGTGGATCGCGGGCTCTAGAGCGCAGGCTCAGCAGCCATGGCACATGGGCTCAGCCACTCTGCGGCATGTGGGATGTTCCCAGACCAGGGCTCAAACCTGTGTCCCCTGCATTGGCAGGTGGACACCCAACCACTGTGCCACTAGGGAAGTCCCCTTTTTTACATTTTTAAATGGTTTTATTTATTTATTTATTATAAATTTATTTATTTATTATTTTTGGCTGCGTTGGGTCTTCGTTGCAGCCTGTGGGCTTTTCTCTAGTTGCGGCGTGCAGGGGCTACTCTTTGTTGTTGTGTGCGGGCTTCTCATTGCGGTGACTTCTCTTGTTGTGGAACATGGGCTCTAGGCACGTGGGCTCAGTAGTTGTGGCTCGTGGGCTCTAGAGCACAGGCTTAGTAGCTGTGGCGCATGGGCTTAGTTGCTCCGCGGCATATGGGATCTCCCAGGACCAGGGATCAAACTTATGTCCCCTGCATTGGCAGGCGGATTCTTAACCACTGTGCCACCAGGGAAGTCCTAAATGGTTTTTTAAAATCAAAATAATAATAATACTATTTTGTGACACACGAAATTCCAATTTCAGTGTCCATAAACGAAGTTTTGTTGGCACACGGCCATGCCCATTTGTTACATATTGTCTGTGCCTGCTTTTGGGCCGCAGTGACAGAGCTGAGTAGTCTGAGTAGTTGGAACAGAGGCTGTAGGGTTCACAAAGCCTAGATATCTCGTTTCTGGACCTTTCCACAACAATTATACTTTTGGCATCAGCTTTAATTGTTGTTTTGGACTCCTGGCTTACACTGTAATGATTTTCTGTATTCATATTATAACTATTAACATAATAAACATTTTTTCACATTTTCTTTCACTTTCAGATGACTTCTTTTCCAAACATTGGGCTATTAAAATCAGTAAGAAAAAAAAATGTGATGATCAGGGATTTTCTCTATCTTTCCCATAAATTTGCTATCTATTGGAAAGCACCGTGACATTCTTTACTGTTTAGTACCAATATCCTTGTGGAACTCTTGTGATTCTAATAAGCAAATAATCTACCAAGATGAATTTAACAATTATGATGGTGATATAGACTAAAATTTTTACTCTGATTTTTAAATTTACTGTAATTAAAGTTTACTTTTTCTGTGTCTTTTTGGAAAATGATGCTTCAGTGTGCAGGGTTTGTTTCTCTGTATCTTCGTGTGTGAGGTTATTTTTTAACCACGTTTAAACTATTTAAATACAGTCTGGAGCTTTATACAAGCTGGTTGATAACTATTCTGATGCTGTGATGTTAGCTATGGAAATACATAGTTAGGGAAAATAAATACCAAATGTCATTTAATTTTTTTGTATTTCAAGCCAACATTTATGTGATAGTTGATGATACTTTTGCAGCTAGCTCTGAACCACACGGTTTTCCTGATGGTGAAAGCATGCTACATGTGATTTCTCTTTTATTGGAAAGCACGTGGTTCATTTCATATTCATTGAGCTCCATTAGCAATGGGCAACTCTCTTAAACTTTACCATAAGGATTATACTCTGAGCACAAGAACCCTTGATTAAGTAACCAAATGATAACCTGGTACATTTTGATAGTACCATTGCTTCTATCACTTTATATAGAGCAGTGCCTTGTATGATTATCCCTATAGACTAAGAAGTGTTTGATTAGGAGTGTTTTGTGGTGTAAAAACATGTGCACAGTTTGAGAGTAGTTGATGTGTTTACATGTTGTTAAAGTATTCGTGTTTGGACCCTACTGCTCCAGTTCTATGAAATGGATAGTTAACATATTCCATATCTTATGTATTAGAAAATGTGATCCTGTTTAATTTAAAAAATTAGCAATAAATTCATCCATAATATTAAAAATGTAAAGGTAGCTTACAACCATAGCCATTTGATACTTATAAAATTGACATTTATTTATAACCCCTGTGGTCCCCGTAAAACATCATACCTCTAGAAAGGCTGTAATGAAGTAAATTGGGCCCTAGTGCTGGGAGAATGTAATACTCTTCCAGGTTGTATAGTGCTCCTATACAGGTTGTATAATGTGCATCCTGGGCAACCTCACTTGGCCTCCACATCTTGGTTTTACATAATGCAGATTGGGAGTGGTGGGGTTGCCGATCTTTGTGGAGATGTGACTGAGGATTGAGTCATTTCCGAGGGTATCCATGTGAAAGGCAGAGAGAGGGCCACGCAGGATGAAGGAGCAATGTGGACTCTTAGTGTGATGCCCCAGAAAATGGAAAAAAAGTGACTGCATGTATTTGTTTGGGGAAAGATGATGGATTGACAGACAAAGGAATTGCAGTTTCCTCTTGGGGTGCGTTCACCAGGCATGTTTTCCTCCTGGGGAAGACGTCCTATGTATTCACACTTCAGGGCTTATGCAAAGTCTTCTGCTCTTTGAGTGACAAAGAGCAGAAAACTTTGGGCTTGAAAAGACATTTTTCCTCCTTAAATTTCAGTGTGTATCTAGTGAGTAATATTTTTGGCAAAGAACATTCGCACAGTTGTTTAATTATTTCTTTCATTCTTTGAATCTGTCAACATTCAACAAATATGTATTGAACACCTGCTACGTGCGAGGCATCGTTCAAGATGCTTGGGCTTCATTGCTGAACGAACCAAATAAGGATCCCCTCCCTGGCGATGCACCTACATTCTCAGTCTAGTGAGATCATTCTTGGATTGCCAAAAGATCAGATCCCGTGAGACCATGTTTCCCCTCATTAATTAATGACTTTCTAGATGTAAAAACGTAAAAGGTAATATAAAATTTAGTTCATCAGACTCAGCACACCATAGCATCAAATTTAGCTTTCTTGGCTGTGCTGTGTCTTAAAAACACACAAAAAGCAAAAAGCAAGAGCAAAAACATTGAAATCCCAGGCAAGTGGCAGTGCAGTACCTTCTGATAATTCTCCCTCATAAACCAAAGTAATCTTGTACACGTACATGACTCCTAGCAGCTGGCAAAAGTTGCTTCTTTGCTGTGTATCCTCTGATCCTCATGACGACCCTGGGAGATCAGACGGCGTTATATCTGTTTCACACCCAAGAGGACTGAAGTTCAGAGAAGATACACCTGCCCCAGGCTTATAGGAGAGAAAAGCCCCCATTTTTGCTTTTCTGAGTACCAGGGAGGCAACTTCCCACCCGAGCACTTGCATCTAGTGAGGGGGGCACGGGCAGCCTTCCTTCCAGGTGGCAACTATTTGGATCTTCTGGAAATGAATTGGAAGGCTCTCCCCATGGGGTTGCTGCCCACTCCCGGGTCAGATTCTGGCTCTGTGGCTTCACAGCTGTGGACCTTGGCCGACTCTTCAGCTCTCAGGTCCTCAGGCTCCTCATGGGTGTAGGATTAGTTCGTGATACATGTTCGTGGAGTGATGTCTGGGGGCCTGGCGCTAGGAGCTGGAGCGACAATAATGGAGTCTGTGCTCTGGCTGACTGTGAGGCATGCGGGCTGTGATAAGCAGACAGACTTAGAGTGTGATGGGGAGACATTCTAGGGCTGTGAAGAAAAACTAAATCAGGACAAGGGCTTAGTAAGGGATGGGAGCGGCAGACAGGAGCAGCCGCTCTGTGAGCAGAGATGGGGTCCCACCAGGGACAAGGAGGCCTGGAGGCTGAGTGGTCCTCCCAGAGGGAAGAGCAGGGGCAGAGGCTGAGGCAGGGGGAACTCTGCCGGGGGAGGGGGCTGTCAGCCCTACAGAATCCCGAAGGTGTTGGAAAGGCATTTAGAACCTGCCTCATGGGGTTATTGACCAAGGGAAACAAAATTATCCACTTCAGAGACTTAGCCTCCTACCTGGCCCAGCACAGAATTCAAGAAACGTCCTCCTTTTATTACTCAGTAACTTTCCAGGAGCAGTTGGTAGGAATTCATCTTTTAGTTTAATTTGGACTCTCTGTGAAGCGGGCAGTTCATGCCGATTTCCTATTTTCCCTTCTAAGTGATACCAAATAAGAAACAAAAGGTATAGATCTTCATATAATTTTTGAATGGATCGAAAAGCAAGTTGAGAGAAGTCCATTAAAATATGAACTTTTTTTGCCAGGATGGTAGGATTGGGGGTAATTGTCCTGTCACTTCTACATTACACATTTTCTTTATGATTAAGTGTAACTTTGTAATAAAAAGTATTATAAAATACTTTAAAAATGTGGGGGAGGTCTTTGAATTTGGTGTTATTTTAGTTGATTCTGAATATTTCTGCTCCAGAACTCAGGAAATGACACGTTTTATTGTCTTTGAGCATCTTATTCACGTGTCCCACAGTGAGGTCCCTGCCTGACATCCAAGGTGTAGGATGGTCCTTGATGAGCATCCTCTCTGGATCTCACTCATATCACCCTGGTGATGCTCAAAATGGGTTTCCAGTAGCTTTGAAACCGTGAATGATGAGACACGGTGAAAGGAACTGGACCGGAATTGCATCCTGCCAGCAGTTTCTAAGTTACAAAATTTAGAAAAATAACTTTAGGTGATAACAAAAGAACCCCATTTCAGATCAGTGATCTTTGGGGAGTTCTTAGTTAAACAGCAGAGGGCTCTGGGTGGACTCATTTTAACATGAGTGTAGACAGTGTGCTCCATTCAGAGGTAAAAACATGTAACATACAATTTACCATGTTTTTTAAAGATTTGTTTGGTGTGGACCATTTTTGTAAAAGTCTTTACTGAATTTGTTACAACATTGCTTCTGTTTTATGTTTTGGGTTGTTTGGCCTTGGGGCATGTGGGATCTTACCTCCCTGACCAGGGATGGAACCAGCACCCCCTGCCTTGGAAGGCAAAGTCTGGACCACCAGGGAAGGCCCCAATTTACCGTTTTTAAGATTAGAGTCTGGGCTTCCCTGGTGGCACAGTGGTTGAGAGTCCGCCTGCTGATGCAGGGGACACGGGTTCGTGCCCTGGTCCGGGAGGATCCCACATGCCACGGAGCGGCTGGGCCCGTGAGCCATGGCCGCTGAGCCTGCGCGTCCGGAGCCTGTGCTCCGCAACAGGAGAGGCCACAACAGTGAGAGGCCCGTGTACGGCAAAAAGAAAGAGTACAGTTCTGTGGCATTAAGTACATTCACACTGCCGTGCAACCATCACCACCATCCATCTCCAGAAACTTTTTCGTCTTCCCAAACTGAAACTTTGTACCCATTAAACACTAACTCCCCGTCCCCCCTCTCCCCAGCCCCTGGCCACCACCATCCTCCTTACTGTCTCTATGAATTGGTCCACTCTGGGTACCCCATGCAAGAGGCATCATGCAATAGTGGTTCTTTTGTGTCTGGCTTATTTCATTCCGCATAATGTTTCCTATGATTCAGTTTTTATTCAAGATCAGGGCAGTCATTCTTTATTTGAAAAGTGTCTTGATTTTTAATAGTTAAGTGTTTCAAGGGGACCAGCGTATTCTGTATGAACACTTATTTCAATAGTTTATATTCAGTGTTCCACAAATGTTCTCCTTTAGATTTGTTCTAAATTCCTGTCTTGACTGATTGGGAAACTGTTACAAAAAGGAAGAACAGTGGCTGACTATTCTTTAAATATTTGCTAAAAAGTATACAAGTGAGCCTGTACATATAAATTGTTTGTTTGTGTTTTTTAAAATTAATTAATTTAAGGCTGCATTGGGTCTTCGTTGCTGTGCACAGGCTTTCTCTAGTTGTGGTGAGATTGCGGTGGCTTCTCTTGTTTCAGAGCATTGGCTCTAGGTGTGCAGGCTCAGTAGTTGCGGCGCATGGGCTTAGTTGCTCTGCGGCATGTGGGATCTTCCCAGACCAGGGATCGAACCTATGTCCCCTGCGTTGGCAGGCGGATTCTTAACCACTGCGCCACCAGGGAAGTCCCAATATGTGTTTTTAAAATAGGTTTATTTCTTGCTTAATTTCCCGTGAAATTGTACGAGATGACACCATAAGAGTTATGTGAAACCAAGTAATGGAATAAACACGCAGGCCAATCGTGACAGATGCTGTAAATCTCACTGTGGCTGAGTTGAGGAGGGGCTGAGGGTCCAGGACGGGGTCCAGGGCCATGGGTCCACTGGGCAGTTGTGATGCCAGGCTGAGAAATTCACACCCAGGTGCTGGCTGGTGCCCACGTACTCTGTGTTCTGTGTGCAGGCGCCCTGGAGCTGGGCCTGGCCGCGTTGTTGGAAGGGAGGAGGGTGGGGAGAAGGGACAGCAGGTTTTGATGGGACACTTGGAGACAGTCTTACCATCTTTTGAGATACCTTGGACTACAAAGGGGCGGCGAGTGGGGCTGGACCGAAGACCAGAGAACCCTAGACCTGAGGAAGACTTACCAGTCGGGTCCAGGGAGTGGCAGCCTCTCTTAATGGAAGGCAGGGTCTTTGGGTCAGAGGAGTTTTGGGTGGGCCGCTGGTGTGCTGGCTCGCAGCTTGTTGGTGGCATGAAGCTGTCCTCACACAGACACCAGCGTGGGGAAGGCCTGGGCCATTCTGTGTGGTACCGGGGTCCGGTCACCCCTGTCTCTAGCCTGCCACAGACCAGACCATCACAGAGGAAAGGCCCCTTTTCAGCCCCTTCGGGGACCAGTCCCATGGTCCAAGAAATGGAAGAGATGAATACATTTAAAGAAGAACTAGTTAAGCCTGGGTTGTTCTTTTTGCCATAGACCAGGAGGAGATGGAAGGCCCTTCCCTCTTCGGGCCTCCAACTGTGTGAGGCCCTGTGTGTGCTCCGGGCACTGGGAGGTAGCGATGACCCAGAGCCAGTCTTCCAGAACAGAAGTGGTGGGCCCAGTGCCCTGGTGGGGGCCAGGCTGCTGCCCAGACAGAAGCCAGGAGTGAGGGCAAGCAGAAGGCCTGATGGAGGAGGTGGCACCCGAGAGGGGCCAGGCAAGCATGAGGAGTGGGACCAGAGCAGGTGGGCCTGCCGGGCAGAAGGATCGCCCTGTCCCGCGGCAGTGCTGGCCAGCGGGGGGCACAGGCTTGCCCAGGGCTGCTCAGGAGCAGACAGTGTCGGGACTACAGGCACTGCGGATGGGGAGGAAAGGGGCGAGGCTGGAGGAAAGACACCCAAAGGCCGTCCTCAGCTGGTGCAGGATGCACAGCAAGGAGGCCATTTGACTCGATTTCTGACAAAGGGAACGAGAAAGGAATTGACTCTGTTTGCAGAGAGGAAAAGAAAGAACTGCTCATACGAGGGATCAGGAAAAGATGTAAGAAGGAAGTTTGAGATATGGGGACATATGTATATGTATAGCTGATTCACTTTGTTATACAGCAGAAACTAACACACCATTGTAAAGCAATTTTACTCCAATAAAGTTGTTAAAAAAAAAAAGAAGGAAGTTTGGTTAGTAAATAAGTATCCTATCACAAAGCATAGGAATATGTAGGAGAATTTCCTTGTTCTTAGGAGATTCATGTTAAAAAGTGTGTGTGTGTGTGTGTGTGTGTGTGTGTGACAGTATGTGTGCAAATGTAGTGAGATGTTAACAGTTGTTAAGCCTGGGTGAAGTATGTATAAACATTTATCATACTACTTTTTCAACTTTTCTATAGTTTTAAAACTAAGCAAAATTTGTACTATAAACGTGGGAAACAAAAGACACATGGAGCTTCACTGTCTTAGTGCCAATGAGATTCTTATCCACAGATGCCTTTTAGGCAAAAAGCTATCCTGTCAAATCACACTGAAAATATTTATATTTAAGAAGCCTAGGTTGACTCCCATTTTCCCTTCTGAGCATCTCGGGTTGATACCTTGGTCTTCACCGGAGAAGTTTAGTGGAGCTGATGGGCCCATGTACAGTGACACACTTCAGGGATATAATTTTAGGACTTTCTAAAATAGGACAGATGCTTCACGCTGCGGTCTTATGCCTTGGTGGGTGAATCAAGTATAAAGATCGTTATCCTATTGGTAGATATTTTGGTGGCTAACTGGAACTTTGTAAGAAGACGCATAAGGAATTATTACATTTTATTTTTGGGTACATGCTTGAATTCATTTGTATCTCGTCCATAATGTGGGGCTGAACACAGAAAAATTCATAAAGGATTTCTTGGCAAGCTTCATGAAATGATTGAGCGGATCATTAAATAAGTGGACTTTAATTCATAGTTGACAGATATTTTATCCTAGGAGATTGTGATAAATTATATCTTAAAGTGATATTTAAAAGCTTTAAGTGGTTGAAAGGGAAATAAATATGGCTATTTAATTAATTGCCGGCTGGACATCCTAACTCCTTTCTGTGGTGGACGACACATCCAGAGAACCCATTATGCAACTGACTGTACCCCATATGTGCGGGGTAGCACGTGAATACAGCGGTGCCCTCTGAGAGGATACCACGGGAAGCTGTTTTTTCCAATGCCCTGTTCTTTTTTGAATGCTTCAGGTTTCCGAATACAGAGGTGCTTCTTAATTTTATTTCTCCTGGTTCCTTCTAGGGAACATCTTTTCTTCTGTGACCCAGAGAAAATGTACAAAATATTGAAATCCTTGGCATAAGACTTGGAGACATAGGCTGGGTTTGATCCAGGCACGTTTAAGGCAAATAGGAATCAGTAGGTTTCTGGGGCATCTTGGGAAATGATGAGACCTCTCTTATAGTCATTCCTTTCATGCTGCTTCCTCTTCCCATCTCTGTTGACCGTGACGCCCGTCCTGTTAAACACACACCTTGTGGAAATGGTGTCACCTCCCCAATTGTACTGTATAAACACAACGTGCCTGAGTCCCCCCCCCCCGCATTGGTCCTGGCTCCCTGCGGAGTGACAGGCTGCAATTTACCAGCAGCTCAGTGACTGAGCTGATGACGAGTGACCTTTCTACCACTGCAATCAATGCTTGTTATTTGGAAAACAAAATGATAGTTTGTATTTTTCAGCGGACGCGTCATTGGGGCAGCCCCCACTGACATGTGAATGTGTTATTTGGGCTGGATGAGTCGTTTCAGACAGGAATGTTAATTTATTTGAATTGATCTGGGTCTTGCTCTTATAAAAAGGTGTTGGACATTTGTTGATGGCACAAATTATTATAAATAATTGGTTTTACATGTCGGTCAAACAGAGGCATTTAATACCCATTTTACACAATAGCACTGTATACTAGCTTTGGCAAACCTTTACCATCCATATTCTGTTTAGATTTGATGTTTTGCAATTGTTTTGAAATAGAAAACAATTGAAATACGTGAACCTGTGTATGTCGTATTTCAGTAGCGTCTCTCCGCATGCTTCCTGAAGTGGTTTGTGAGGCCCCATTAATACGTAGTCATGAGGGTGAATAACTCTGGGAAAAGATGCTGGGAAGTGGAGAGCCGCCTGAAGGGAGAACCCTGTGGTATTTGGGGGGGGGGTGTTGAGTCACTGCTTCCAGCTCCCATGTTCTAGAAACAGGGAAGCATGTGCACCTCTGTGCCCTCTGATGTAGATGTGGCCACACCTGCTGTGGCTGGTGACTGTGCGTTCAAGTGACACGTGTCTCTTTCAGGCAGAAGCTTTTAGAGCCAGATTCCCTGTGTTCTCTTCCCTTTTTCCTGCCTTGGTGATTGCGATGCTTTTAGCCTGGGTGCCTGAGTGACAAAATGTAGAAACGACTCCTCCTGAAACCCAGCCCTGCTCCCAACACACACACACACACACACACACACACACACACACACACACACACACACACACGCACACACACACGCACGCACGCATGCAACTGAGTGCAGGGGTCATGTGCCTGAGTGAGAGAAAAACTTCCTGTGTGAAGCCACTGAGATTTTGGGGTTGTTTGTTGAATGATTCTCAAACTCTTTGGTCGTAGGACCCCTTTACACCCTTAAGATTGTTTTTGAAATATCCAAAGAACTTCTGACCATGTGGGAAGTTTCTATTTATATTTTCTGAGTTGAATGAAAACTGAATAATTTTGAAAACAGCGTACATCAGAGTACGTGCACTCCGTTAGCCATCAGAGCAATGATGTACACCTGTCAGTAACTGAGAGAAAAATGGGAATAATAAAGTCAAATAACGTCCTATTACTCTCAGGAAAACAGTTTTGACCTTGTGGACTCCCTGTAAGTAACTTGGGGATTTCAGGGGTCCCTAGAAGATACTTTGAGAACCGCTGAAGTAGATCATCTTAAGAGATATGCCTCCCTTGATGACTGACAATTAAAGGCTTGGCGGAGTCTGGAAGGAAAAGAAAGAAGGGGAAAGGGTTTTGTAGATACAGTTGATCCTTGACAGCATGAGTTTGAACTGTGTGGTTCCACTTATATGCAGATGTTTTTCAATAGTAAACACTACAGTACCACATGACCCATGGTTGGTTGAATCGCGGGTGTCCAACTGAATCGTGTATACAGAAGGACCACCTCTAAGTTATACCCAGAATTTTTGTCTGAGCGGAGGGTTGGTGCCCCTAACCCCTGCATTGTTCGACGGTCAACTATTGCAAAAAAGGATATCCTTGAGTGTTATAATTCACATTTTTTTTCTGAATAAAGACAATATAAATAGTTTGTTCCTATTGTTGAAAAGTATTTTCTTTTCACTAATAAATACTCATTCTAAATGAAATAATACACAGAGTTACATTGTATGAAGCCACACAACTGTGAATATTACAAATTGTATGAAGTGGAGTTTATGAAATCTCGTGCTCTAGAAGAATTTGAGAGTAGGATTAATATTCATATATTTGAAATTGTGTGTAGGCTTTCTGGACAGCTGTGGGTTGGATAAAGTGAATTATTTAAACTTATTCCTTATGAATAAGCCTGTATAAAGTCGTTCAGTAGTGCTGCTTCTGAGATTTTTAATTGTGGAACTGTCGTATATATTGTCGTGATAAAATAATGTCAACCCCTTTATCATGAAGTGCATAGTGACACAGTGTTATAAAGATGGCTGAGCATTATTCAGGGAGACTTAGAAATTGTGTTTGATAGAAATTGCATATGAATTGATAACAAATTCTTAGGTGAACTTACCAGTCACACATCTCCTATCAATAGCCCTGTTATGTAAGATAACACATTTATTTCCAAAGACATGAGTTCTAACAGAATTTGCTAATATTTAAAAGGCATGACGGGGAAACATTTTTTGAGTTTAATAATAATTTAGCCGTGCAAAGAGTTAACAGGGGAATCTGGTAATCTTTATAGATTTTTACAGCTATGAGAGGTAGTTAATACTTAATCTTGAGGAAGAAGACAGACGTGGATGACCTTTCTAGCTCTTTCTAGTGCTAGAACCTTTTCTCCTTTTCCAATAAATCCTTAGGAAGCACCTGCTGTGGGCAGGCACTGTTTTTGTATCCTAAGAGGTAAAGAACATCGTGGACAACCTAAAGTATCAATACAAGGAGGCGATGCCTTGCCTTTCAGAAAGACCAAGTATTAAGATAGAATAATGTGCTGAACGGAAGAAAAGAAAATTAAATTCATGAAGTGGCAGGGACTTACTAAGGATTAATTTAATCTACTAATTGCTTACCCATTATGGTGGCTTTTGAAGCCTGGGACTCACTTTAGAAAGTCCTTGTTATTTGGAGTCCCCTGCAGGCTGAGAACACTTTACCGAGGCTTCCTAAGAAGGTTTGATGGATGTGATGTAGAGCCAGAAGTCGCCATCTGCCCATCGGCTGTGGCTGGCCTCCACAGCTGCCCCAAGATGCCGAGATATACCCTTCTCCTTTCTCAAGTACAATTGCGTGGAGGGAAGGGCAGCCTCACTCATGGAGAGTATGTCTCTATAAAATGCCTATACTTGGTTCATACATTGTTTGCCCTGACACTGATCAAAGAAATGGAGTGTTATTTGTTTCATTGAAACCTTTAAGTGACAAAAATATGTAGTAGTGACTGGTATGGCCAGTCACACTTTCTTACCCCTGAAATGAGGTGGTAGTTTCTTTTCTTATTTAATGTATCTTTTAAAAACACTTTTAATTTAATTTTTATTTTATATTGGAGTATAGTTGATTTACAATGTTGTGTCAGTTTCAGGTGTACAGCAAAGTGATTCAGTGTGTCTTTAATAAGAATTTTAATCAGCCTAAAGCCAAGTCACTTTCTAATTTGGGCAGTTCCTCAAGTCCCCCAGCAGATGGAGACGTGCAATTCTTTGCTCTTTCATTGGACGGACTGCTTCTTGCCCCTGTGACATTTTTGCACTTATAAAATGCAGTGTCAAGTTCTGCAAATGAGCTAACAGCCATGCCCTCTGCTCCCCTTCCCTTTCTCTCCTTCGGCCCGGTTAAGAGCTGGTATTTATTCCTGTGTTTCATAAGGTCTTCATCATTAGCGACCTTCCCCAGCACATAAGAACAATATTTTCTTTGATGACATATGCACGGCAAAGCAAAGAGCAGAGAACCCACTGCACCCCCAGGGAGCAGGTTTAAACCCTCTGTGATCCCTCTGCAGGCCACAGCCTTCTGTGATTCAGCGTAAATCCCAGGGGTCAGATATTTTTTCAGCCGGCAGGGTAAACTTTGGTCACAGATTTTTTCTGAGGTCAGCATGGGAAGTAGAGAGAGCCTATCCTCATTTGCCTCTTTCCATAAAACTCACACAAAGAGAAATTGTAAAACAGTCTTGGTTCCAAGGAGTCTTTTTTTTTTTTTTTTTTTTTTTTTGCGGTACGTGGGCCTCTCACTGTTGTGGCCTCTCCCGTTGCGGAGCACAGGCTCTGGACGCGCAGGCCCAGTGGCCATGGCTCACGGGCCCAGCTGCTCCACGGCATGTGGGATCCTCCTGGACCGGGGCACGAACCCGTGTCCCCTGCATCGGCAGGCAGACTCTCAACCACTGTGCCACCAGGGAAGCCCCAAGGAGTCTTTTGATTCAAGTGATTTTTTTCTTTTCTTTCCTTCTTGATTAACTTATGCCATTCAGTTCCAGTGAGTTAAAGAAGGGATTGCTCATCTAAGACCCCATCTTTGACAAGCTCAACAAAACCTTCCAAAAATATTAATTG
The DNA here is from genome assembly GCF_949774975.1 of Lagenorhynchus albirostris. Taxonomy (NCBI): domain Eukaryota; kingdom Metazoa; phylum Chordata; class Mammalia; order Artiodactyla; family Delphinidae; genus Lagenorhynchus; species Lagenorhynchus albirostris. Next base: position 57,511,528 of record NC_083108.1, read on the forward strand.
TTGTGAAGCCCTTTAACATCATGATATTTGTTGCATTTCTTGCTACTTCTACTAATCAATGGGGGAAAATGATTGGTTTTCACATTCTTAAGTCCAGTGCTTTCTGAGCTGATGAATTTTCCTCTAGTGCATTAAAAAGGAAAGAAAGGTAACATCCTGGGGTCATTCATGGGAGCAGCTGCTAACACTTGAGAATTGCAAGTGAGAATTGATTAACAAAAAATGGAAAACAACTCGACTCCCAAACAAGTAAATAAAAACCCCAATTGTGACCAAAAGCATTGTTCTTTAAGGAGCTAGTAGTTTATCATATTTTTGTAGTGTTAGACTTTCTCTATAATTTGAAGACACAGTTTACAAATAGGTTGTTTTCCAAGTCAAATCATTAATTACATTCATGGGAGGCATTTTCCCTTACTTTGTAAAGCAAGTGCAGTGATGATGCCACAAATGTCTATTGACTTACTGAATGAGTTCTGAGAATAGGACTCATCCAAACTCAATAGATCCTGTGATCTAATCTAGTTCCTTATTTTCAAATTAAAGAGCTTTCTAAAGAAAATGAAGCTCTTTGTTTTTTGCTAAGAATTTATAGAGTACAAAGATGTAGTAGATACCATGACAAATAAATCTCAAAATCCTAGTGCCTTAACACTGGAGATGTTTATTTTCCACGTATATAATAGTCTAGAGTGGTTCCGGTTTGGAGGTTTTGGGGTTGGGAACCCCGTTCCAGACGAACGTCCAGATTGAAAAGGACTCTGCCAGCTTTATTTTTTTTAAAGTAATTAATTAATTTTTGGCTGCGTTGGGTCTTCGTTGCTGTGTGTGGGCTTTCTCTAGTTGCGGCGAGCAGGGGCTACTCTACGTTGCGGTGCACAGGCTTCTCACTGCAGTGGCTTCTCTTGTTGCGGAGCACGGGCTCTAAGCGCACGGGTTCAGTAGTTGTGGCTCGTGGACTCTAGAGCGCAGGCTCAGTAGTTGTGGTGCACGGGCTTAGTTGCTCCACGGCATGTGGGATCTTCCCAGACCAGGGCTCAAACCCATGTCCCCTGCATTGGCAGGCGGATTCTTAACCACTGTGCCACCAGGAAAGCCCAAACATGACTCTGCCGTCTTTAACATGCATTCTCCAAGATTGCCCTCAAGTGGACATCTAGACGGCAAAGGGGAAAGTCCGTGGAGGATCCACATGGGAAGTTTCTATGGACCAGACTTGGAAGGGGAGAGAAAAAACTCAGGGGGGGTCCCTGCAACCTGCAACGGCAGCTGGGGGTACAGTTTAGTGAGATTCCCCTGCAGAAGGAAATATAGAACATTGAGTGACTAGCCTGTAGCCCCTGCCACACTTGGCCTTAGAGGATTTCATTTAAGAAAAGGTCATAGAGTACTTCCCGGTAAATTATTATATGAGAAAATTACTTGAAATTGAATATAATGTTGGCTTTCTTTTCTTTTTTTTTTTTTTTTGTGGTACATGGGCCTCTCACTGTTGTGGCCTCTCCCGTTGCGGAGCACAGGCTCCGGACGCGCAGGCTCAGCGGCCATGGCTCACGGGCCCAGCCGCTCCGCGGCATGTGGGATCTTCCTGGACCGGGGCACGAACCCATGTTCCCTGCATCTGCAGGCGGACTCTCAACCACTGCGCCACCAGGGAAGCTCTCTTTTTCTTTAAAGAAGTGCCATTAAAAATTCCAGTTAATTTACTAAAATAAGTTTTGAGAATTAACTTTAGCTTCATGGTGTTTTGATATAAAAGTCAGTGAAGAATTAATCCATAACTGATAGATTTTACACACGTAGAGCCTTTCCTAAGCCCTGTGTTATTAAACCATGCCCTAATATTTCTATAAAACAGATATTCTCTTACCTTAACTCTGAGAAGATAAGTTCCCAGATACCGCAAAGATATATGAGCATATATTGCTACTTAATTCAGTAAAGTAAATATCATTGAATAAATGTCAGCTTTTCCAGGGAAATCACTGCATATGACCTCTCTGGATAATATATTTATCAAAAAAAATCAATACTAAGAGTAAACAGATTTTTAATACATCTGAAGAAGCTTCCTAATAAACCAAAATGCCAACTCATAATTTAAAGGTATTGATACCAGTGGGTATTTACAGATGACATCATCATAATTTTTGTAGAGTATTCTTCATAGTGGTCTGATGTGATATATTTAATTCAGTTTTAACCTTGGGCCTGGGAGAAGTGCTGTATTGTAGAAGTATGTAAAGACCACTCTGACTTTTCTTTCTATGTAGGAAAACTCCAGTGGGTGCAGAGCCCATGGTGCTTCTGTTCTCTTCCATTCTGTTCTGCTCTGTCAGTGCTGCGTGGTTTCGCTCCCCTCTCCCCGCACCTGCCATTCCTCTGACAACATCTGTGCTCAGCTTCCTGGGATTCATTCCTCTCATTACATGGGCTTGTATGTCTCAGACTTTTGGTGCCCATTGGTTATATGACTGACATATGATACCTTTCTTTTTAATGTCAATCACAAATTTTTTTTTATTTAAAATTTTTATTTTATATTGGAGTATAGTTGATTTACAATGTTGTATTAGTTTCAGGTGTACAGCAAGGTAATTCAGTTATACATATATATCTATTCTTGTTTAAATACTTTTCTCATTTAGGTTATTACAGAATACTGAGTAGAGAAAAGGAATGTTGAACGGTTGTATTTTACATTGGCAAAAATAAAAATGGTTTCCTTCCGGCAAAAGATTTTTTTAAACTTTATTTTCAACTTATGTACAAAGCTGGCCCTTGAGATTTCTCCCCAGCCTATGCGAGCAACATCTCACAACCGAAAGTTGGAAGTTTGGATATTTCAAAACTTGGAGATAATACGTAGATCCCCAAACCACAATTTGGTTGCACTCAGCTGTAGAAAATGTTTTCTGATTCTATTGAAGTATCAGTGTGGGTTCTATTTCTCTCTGGAATATGCCCAGTGGGAAGGCAGCTGTTAGCATACGTTGAAAGAGCTCCCTGACTTCAATCCCCTGACTCTAGGACCTTGTTCAAGCCACTTGACCTCTCTAAGCCTCAACGTCTTCATCTGTAAAATGGGAATATTACTTACGTTATAATGTCATTGGAAGACTTAAATGAGAGAGAACGACGTTTGGTGCAGAGTCCAGTGAATCATTTTCTCCTTTTATGGAGCATGCTTTTGGTGTTGTACCTCAAGATCAGATCGATTTTCTCTTATGTTTCCTGCCAAAAAAGTTCTGCATCTACTTTCTTCCTACATGTTTTCCATTTAGGTTCAGGATCCATTCTGGTTTATTGTTGTATATGGTGTGAGGTAAGGGTCTAAGTTGATTACTTTTTTGGCACTTGTATATCCAAAAGGCCCAACCCCATTTGTTGAAAAGACCATCTGTTGTGGACTGAATTATGACCCCTGCCCTCACCCCCCACCCAAATCCATGTGTTGAAGTTTTAACCCCTAAGGGTAACTGTATTTGGAGATCAGGTCTTTAATCCCATGTGACTGGTGTCCTTAAGAGAAGAGGAAGAGACATAAGTAACGTGCTGACACAGGGGACAGGCCCTGTGAAGACACGGCAAGAAGAAAGCCACCCGCGAGCCGAGAGAGAGGGTTCAGAATGAAGCATCCCTGCCAGCACCTTCATCTTAGACTTGCAAACTCCAGAACTCCGAACATTTAAAATAATGCCATTTCTTTCACTTAAGTCCCCCAGTTTGTGGTATTTTTTATGGCAGCTGTGGTAAACAAATGCACCATCCTTTCCCCCGTTGAACTATCTTGGCACTTCTGTGGGTTTGCTTTGCACTCCCAGTTATAGAGAAATCAGCTGCTCACAATACTGAATCTGTTGCTGAAACGGGAGACTTGACTTTGCCACGAGAAGGAGTAGACTATCTTTACCGGCACATCTATGACCTACCAGGACATTTCATTGTAGCAAGTGGTTCTTTTTCTCCATGCACAGAGGAAATGCTGGAAATGTGGTTAAAATTTGGTCATTTCCCCTTCCCACTCTTTTACTCAACCATGCACCAAGATCGGGAGGTTTAAAATGCTGAGTCCACTGGGAGTGTCATGGGTGAGGGTGGAGGGACAGGAGAGCCATAGGCCCAAGCCCCACACTCAGACTCTCCCCATTATCTTCAAAAAAGGATAAACTTCAGGGCAAAGAGACACAAGACTGAAAGTAGAATGTATTCCTCATATGGCCAAATCTGTGTCTCACTGCTAGATCACACCACTTACAGTGTACCCAAAATTAGTATTTTTAATCTCTTTTATTCTCTTCTGAATAGCACAACTATATCGCCTTATAATGTGTTTAGTGTTTGAAGTATTCATATGTAAACAATTAAAATAACACCATTGAAGGATTATACCTTGGCATCTCTGCATTTTTTAATGCTGTGGGGATCTCAAAAATAGCGCTGACGTGGGACACATTAGCCCTGAGTTGCCTGGTGCCAACTGCTGCCAGTGAATAAATCAGGGTGTGGAGTGATTGTCCGAGGCAGCTCCAAGCTCCTTGATGGCAGCCTGGCCAGGCCTCCAGTAGGACGACCTCAGAGCCCTTTTCCAAGTCTACACCACGCCATACAAAGCAAGCCTCCAATACATCCAGCAAAATGCTCAACCCCAAAGTTGTAGAAAGTTCTTCCTGTAACCCAGCCTGTTCTAAGAGCTGGTTCAAAGGCTGCCTTCGGTGGTTATCTCCTCCTGGAAGTTATTGTGGGCAGCAATGCTCATTCTCCACTGTACAACTTCGATTTTCTATGGCCGTTATATCTTGGTAGTAGATTGGTGGCCGGCAGTGTCATTTGATGTAGGGATTCTGCCAGGAGACTCTTCTGCTTTCTCTCTGCACATAATCTGGTCCATCAGCCTTGCAGCTGGCTTCAGGAGGACCTCGAGGTGTGATATACATTTATTTTTCCTGTGGGAATAATTTTGAATAGTGCCTCTGTAACTGGGGGTTTCTCTTTCTATCAGGACATCATTTAGGTTGACAGAGGAAATTAATGTGCTCATTCTGGAAAATCCCTATTGGATTACCCAGAGATGCCACATGGAAAATGTTGCAAACTTTTTGTCGTGTCATTGTTTGTGAAAGATTTATGACGATCCCCTTCCTGAGAACTGGGGGCAAATGCACTGTGCACAGGACAAGTCAAATCTGCCTTTCCTCTGCAATTGTCACATCTCCATGGACCCTTTTGGTCGCCCCCGCACTGGGTATCACCAGACGGAGTTAAATGCTCTGTGAGGCCAGCTGCCACGTGCAGAATCACCACCACACATCTCTCTGCCCTCTTTCTGCCCTGAGCCACTAGGTTTCTAGTTTCTCTGGAATGAAGATGGACTACCTAGTACTTGAATAGAGCACCCAGGACTGGGCTTTAGTCCTCCCTCCTCCTTGCTCCACCGTCCTGAGCACTTGCAGGTGCCTGACTTTGCCCGTCTCCAGTACGATTGCTGCTCGAGACCCCCTTCCTGTGAAGCCCGCTTACCCCCTGATGTCCCCCGAGTTTGTTCTAGTCCTTTGGGCTCCTGGTACTTCCCGCGGGGGTTTCTATGGCGCTGCTGTTCTTGCTCTGAATGGTGAGATGTCCCCCCATCTGATGTGGTCTCTCCCTGAGACCAGGGGTGCACCTCCACTCAGAGAAGGTGTGTTTGTTTAGCATGCAGTGGTCCTCTGTCATTGCAGATCACAGCATTGAGAAGTGTTAATGGTGCACATCATCCCTGTGGCTTACCAGCTACTCAGATGCCTATGAACTGTTGTAGGTTTGTGGGCTGTTGCCTGGTGCCTTGGAAAGTACTTAACTGGGCATAGCCCTCGCTTCCCCTGGCCTCTAGGTGTGGCTGAGCACCACCAAGGAGAATGCAGGGGATCTCAGGAACAGTAGAAGCCCTGGGACTTAAGCCCCCAGAAGGCTGCCTTTTTCCTGGCAAGGGCTCTGGGGCTTCTGCAGTGTTCTGGGACGTCCGGTGGGTTCTTAAGCCACAGTCTTAGAAGCAGCTAATCCCAGGTTCAGGGTCTACAGCTCCTGTTGCTGTGGCCCCTGACAGCAACACCCTCCCACTAAGGATTCCCAGCAGGGCCACTAGGCTTGATTTTGACATTGATGCCCTCTGCTGCTTTCACTGAAGCAGGGGAGGACTCTCCCATTCAAGTTAGGACTTGAATTAGATTCATTAAAAGGTCTCGGAGCTTTGTGACCACCTAGAGCGGTGGGATAGGGAGGGTGAGAAGGAGATGCAAGAGGGAGGGGATATGGGGATATATGTATAGTATAGCTGATTCACTTCGTTATACAGCAGAAACTAACACACCATTGTAAAGCAATTATACTCCAATAAAGATGTTAAAAAAAAAAAAAAGATCATCCTGTTGTCTGCTGGTTAGAGTTACCCTGGGGTTAGAACTCTGTTTCTTGACAAAGAGACAGAATGACAGAAATGAGTGAGTTTGTGATGTGCTCTCTTAGCATAAAAGGGGAAATAAAACATCCATGAAGGTTGGTAGTTTAAGAAAAAAAAATCATGGAGATGTTTGAACAGCAATATGAACGGCACACTTAAAATGGCTAAGATGGTAAATTTTATGTTAATGTGAATTTTAGCACAATTAAAAATTTTTTTTTAATTTTAAAAATCATCTCCAAGTCTCTTCCAGGCTTCCCAAGGTTGGTGATGAATGAGGATTCAGAAGCTTATTTATTAATCATTTCAGCAGGCTAAAAGAGGTTTCTCCAAACCCAATCAATATGCATTTTAAAAGTTAATTTTCCTACCATTTGCTCATAATAATCTTGATGTTTTTGTATTAGTGAGAATTTATATAATATTTCATAAATATTCATTGTTCTTTTACCACCAGTTGTCTTCTGGCTTCTGGTTATAAATATTTAGGCTATATTTCTCTCTGCAATCAGATTTATATTTTTAGTTGCCAACTAGACAGATACTTCAAACTCAAGGGGTTCAATGTTGCACTTACGTTCTGTCTTGTATTTGCCAGTCTCTGATACTAGATGAAAACACCTAGTGGTCAAGACAACAAAGTGGTTAAAAATAAACATTTGGTTTTGATTTATAAAATCAGAGGAAAATTAGAGCACTTGGAAGTATTTTTTAGTGGAAGGTTTTTTTTTTTTTGGTTTGTGTTTAAGTTCTAGTATTCATATTTTTTATTGTGGTAAAATACATTCACAATGTGTGTATCCATCACCACTGTGAAGTTCCAGAACATTCTCATCACCCCAAAGGAAACCCTGGGCCCATTAGCAGTCACTTTCCATCCCCACCCCAGCATCCCCAGCCCCCGGAAACTACTAGTCTTCTTTCTGTCTCTATGGATTTGCGTATTCTGGACATTGCCTACAAATGCACGGTGTTAATTTAATTGAGATTAGTCTTCAGACAGGTAAACCTGTTCTCACTCATTTTGTGGTTTGCTGTTTAAAAAGAATCTCAATGTCCAGCCACTTGGGGTTGGTTAAACTTTGTCTGGGGTGTCCCTGTATTAGAATATGCTAAAGCCATTAAAGGGGGCTGTAGGTACACGTTTGTTGACCTTTAAAACTATTTATATTATTTACTAAGGGAAAAATTAGATTAAATTATAGGGTGTGATTGCATTCTGCAAAGATGCAGGCGCACAGGCAGTGTCTAGAAGGAGATAACCAAGGTATTGACAATGACAGTTTAAGGTAGATAGCTTGAGTTTTCTCAATGACCTTTCTATAGGTCTTTAATTTCTGCTTTGTGTGAACATTTGCTTAAATGAGAAATAAAGAGTTATCTGTTGCCTCAATCAGCACTAAAATGATTAGTGTAAGACTTCTTGGTATGTAAAAAATCTAACTACAGTATATTACTATTCTTTTAATTAATTATCTTAGACAAAAATTTATTGCCCATACAATCTTGAAAATGAAAATACCGCAAGTGAATTAGTATTGAACCACATCAGTCTATCTTCACAGAATGCAGTTGGGGCAGAAATCAGTGTTTGAATATTTTAAAGTGTTTTAAAAATAGATGTATAGATTAGCTTGACTAATGCAATTTCCAGAAAAGGGCAGACAACTCAACCAAGCAGTAAAATAAAGGATTTGGACCAGATAAGTTAAAGCTCTTTAATTCTGCAATTATTTGGCATAGTGATTTTAACACTCATGTTACCTGTTTTTTGTGACTGTAAAAAGAGGAACTTCTAATTATGTGCCTTTTACTATAGTCACAAAACTGGCAAAATGATTGAATTAAAAGAAAAGCTAGTTGAGAAACCTATTAAATGATCCCTTTATGTTATCCTGATGGAGAATGCAACATCTTTTCAGAGATAGATTTGAGATGAAAACTCTATTTTAGTCTAAATTCTTTTATCCATTATTTGTCTTTAAGATTATTGTGTGTTCTCAGATTCTTTTTTCTTAATTATTCTTTTTTAAAATTAATTAATTTATTTATTTTTGGCTGCATTGGGTCTTCATTGCTGCTCATGGGCTTCCTCTAGTTGCAGTGAGCGGGGGCTACTCTTCATTGCGGTGCGCGGGCTTCTCATTGCGGTGGCTTCTCTTGTTGTGGAGCATGGGCTCTAGGCACGTGGCCTTCAGTAGTTGCAGCACGCGGGCTCAGTGGCTGTGGCTCACAGGCTCTAGAGTGCAGGCTCAGTAGTTGTGGCGCACGGGCTTAGTTGCTCCTCAGCATGTGGTATCTTCCCAGACCAGGGATCGAACACATGTCCCCTGCGTTGGCAGGCGGGTTCTTAACCACTGCACCACCAGGTAAGTCCCTGTTATCAGATTCTTGACACATCTTAGTATTGCACAAATACTAGCCATGCCTCTCTTCAACTAATTTACATTGATCATGTGCCGTGTTCTGATGTTATTTTCACCATATAATATTTGACAATAATGATATTAAGAGCTGACATATTTCATGCTTTCCATACCTACACATTCTCTGCCTCTAATTTGCCTTCCTAAGACCCTCACTTCAGCCACTATTTAATTATGTGCTACCCATGATCATACATGATGATCACTCATTTTTGTTACTTTATGTATATTTTTAATAACTTAAATAAGGAAATTTGAGGAAACAGTATATAGTATTCAAGGTGCCTTGGTGTAGGGTCTCACAGAATATGCTACATATTTATGTGATTTATTGAAGTTTTGGTTTTTGCAAAGCATTTTCATGGTGAAATATGCTTATAATAAAGTGATTAAAGTATGAATGTACTGTTAAACCACTATGATGCTATTATCTACTTAACCATCAACCAGAAACAGAACATTGTCCAAATCAAAGAAGTCCTATATCAAAGAAGTTATCCTTTCTATTCACAGTTGCCTTCCTCTCCCCAGAGGTAACAAGCATCTTGAGTTTACCTTCCTAACTTTATTGCTTTAGTAAAAAAAATTTTATCACTTATGCATACACCACACTCAATTTTAATTTTGCCTGCTTTTGAGCTTTGTCTAAATGGAATCTTACTCTCTCTGCTAGCTTATATCTTAGATGTTTTTTTGCCAACATTAAGATTCAGGATTGTTCTTGAGAAAGAAAAACGGAGCTGGAGGAATAAGACTTCCTGATTTCAGACTATACTACAAAGCTACAGTAATCAAGAGAGTATGGTACTGGCACAAAAACAGAAATATAGGTCAATGGAACACGATAGAAAGCCCAGAGATAACCCATGCACATATGGTCACCTTATTTTTGATAAAAGTGGCAAGAATATAGAATGGAGAAAAGACAGCCTCTTCAATAAGTGGTGCTGGGAAAACTGGACAGCTACATGTAAAAGAATGAAATTAGAACACTCCCTAACACCATACACAAAAATAAACTCAAAATGGATTAGAGACCTAAATGTAAGGCCAGAAACTATCAAACTCTTAGAGGAAAACTAGGCAGAACACTCCATGACATAAATCACAGCAAGATCCCTTTTGACCCACCTCCTAGAGAAATGGAAATAAAAACAAAAACAAATGGGACCTAATGAAACTTAAAAGCTTTTGCACAGAAAAGGAAACCATAAACAAGATGAAAAGACAACCCTCAGAATGGGAGAAAATATTTGCAAACAAAGCAACTGACAAAGGGTTAATCTCCAAAATATACAAGCAGCTCATGCAGCTCAATATCAAAAAGACAAACAACCCAATCCAAAAATGGGCAGAAGACCTAAATAGACACTTTTTCAAAGAAGACATACAGATTGCTAACAAACACATGAAAGGGTGCTCAACATCACTAATCATTAGAGAAATGCAAATCAAAACTACAGCGAGGTATTCAACTCACACTGGTCTGAATGGCCATCATCAAAAAATCTACAAACAAATGCTGGAGAGGGTGTGGGGAAAAGGGAGCCCTCTTGCACTGTTGGTGGAAATGTAAATTGATATCGCCTCTATGGAGAACAGTATTCAGGTTCCTTAAAAAACTAAAAATAGAAAAACTAAAAAGAGTCATGTATCACAATGTTCATTGCAGCTCTATTTACAATAGCCAGGGCATGGAAGCAACCTAAGTGTCCATCGACAGATGAATGGATAAAGAAGATGTGGCACATATATACAATGGAATATTACTCAGCCATAAAAAGAAATGAAATTGAGTTATTTGTAGTGAGGTGGATGGACCTAGAGTGTCATACAGAGTGAAGTAAGTCAGAAAGAGAAAAACAAATACCATATGCTAACACATATATATGGAACCATAAAAAACAAAAATGGTTCTGAAGAACCTAGGGGCAGGACAGGAATAAAGATACAGACATAGAGAATGGACTTGAGGACGTGGGTAGGGGGAAGGGTAAGCTTGGATGAAGTGAGAGAGTGGCATGGACATATATACACTACCAAATGTAAAATCGATAGCTAGTGGGAAGCAGCAGCATAGCACAGGGAGATCAGCTCAGTGCTTTGTGACCACCTAGAGGGGTGGGATACGGAGGTTGGGAGGGAGACGCAAGAGGGAGGAGATATGGGGATACATGTTTATGTATACCTGATTCACTTTGTTATAAAGCAGAAACTAACACACCATTGTAAAGCAATCATACTCCAATAAAGATGTTAAAAAAAAGATGTTAAAAAATAAATTAAAAAAAAGATTCAATGTTGTTATGTAACTGTAGTTAGTTCATCTATATTGCTTGAAGATCTTCCTGTATGAAAATGCCTCATTTTGTCTATTCATTTTACTCTTGCTGGACGTTTGGGTTATTTCTGCTTTTAGGCTGTCATGGAACGATGCTGCTTCAAATATCCTTGTGTACTAAGTACCTAAGAGCATAATTACACAAAGACTGGAACTGAGTACAGAGTATGTGTGACTTCTACCTTATTATCAGTACTGACCGATTTTTTCCAAGATAGTTGTACTCATTTACATCCTCAGTAACAACTTATGAAAGTTACCCTTGTGGTTCTTCTTTCTAATGCAGGGTATTGTCAATTCAAATTATTATTATTTTTTTAAAGACTTTTTTTTTGATGTGGACCATTTTTTCTTTAAATCTTTATTGAATTTGTTACAGTACTGCTTCCGTTTTTATGTTTTGTTTTTTTGGCTATCAGGCATGTCGGACCTTAGCTCCCTGACCAGGGATCGAACCCGTACCCTCTGCACTGGAAGGTGAAGTCTTAACCACTAGACCGTCAGGGAAGTCTCCAGTTCAGATTATTAACTTAAATTACCAAGATGTTAGGTATGCCATAGAATCCCATGTGGTTGAAATGTACATTTCCCTTACTGCCAGTTAGGTTGAACGCAATTTCATGCATATGGCCATTCGGTGTTCCTCTTTTGTGAAGCCCTTTTCTCATTGGTTTGTCCTAGTTCTTTAAATTTTTTTTATAAGTCCTTTGTTAGTTGTGTGTTAACTATCTTCTGTCATTCTGTGCCTTGTTTTTCACTTCCTGCCTGGTGTTTTTGAATGAATAGAATTTTTACCTTAGTCAGACTTGTTAAATTTTGTCTTTTATGTTTAAGACTTTTTGTGTACTATTTAAGGAATCTTTCTGTATACCAAGGTCTAGAAGATATTCTTCTATATTATCTTATAGAACCACTATGTATTTTCCTCTCTATTTTGTTGTTTAATCAACTTAGACTTTAGTTCTGTGCATGATGGAAGGGGCACATTCTGTTTTCCTCTGTCTCCCTTTCTCCTTCCTTCCCTTCTTTCCTTACCACTAACTTCCAATATGGAAACCTGATTTCCCCAATACCGTTATTTAAAAGATTCTCTTTTCTGCTGTGCCGCCTTTGCCATAAATCAACATAAAGACAATAACCATATACATATATGTAGTTATGAATCTGGGCTCTCTATTCTGTTGCACCAGTCAGGTTGTCCATTTCTGCACCAGCAACTACACAGTCTTGACCACAACGATTATGTATTATGTTTTCACATCTGCTAGGACAAGCCCTACCTTGTCCTTTCCAAGTTTTCTAAGAGTATTTTGGAACATTTCCATTCATATTTCAAAATCAGCTTGTCAAGTTCTACAAAAATACCTGTTGAGATTTTGACTGGGATTGTCTTAAATCTATAGATCAATTTGGGAGAGGTTTAGTATCTTCAATATATCATGCCTCTTAGTCAGTGAACATGATGATATCTCTATGTATTTAGATCTCCTCTAGTCTTGCTCAGTGAAGTTTTATAATATAACTTAGAGAGTCCTTGAACAGCTTCGGTTCAGGGTACTTGATATTTTTAAATGCTATAATAAAGTTATATAGAAAAATTCAATTGTTGCTGGTACCTATAAATATATTCCTCTTTTGTGTGTAGACTTTGTATCTACCTACCTTCTTAAATTGACTTATTAACTCTAAAAGTTTTTCTGTAGGTTCTTTTGTATTTTCTATATATATAGCATTCTTTTCTTATCAATGCACCTTCATTAATCGTTATTAAAATCAGTGGAGTTCACCGAGACTCCCCGATTGCTGTCCTCACCTGTGATTGGGGAACGTACCATCTGTGAATGTATCTGTGAATGTGAGATGATCCTCCCCTGCCCCAGACCTTTTAAGGAGTGTGAGATACTTGGATTTGGGCATCTTGCAAAATATGAGTCTAGCTAGAGCCTGATCAATAAAATTGTCCCACTTACCCCAGGCCCTTAAAGGTAATTGTGCATATTATTAAGATGATGAGAAGCTATTGAAATCCGACACTGACAGCATTAAACTCCCCCCTCCCTAGTTGCTAGCAGTCACACTCAATAGGCAGTGAGCCCCCAAACATGTACCAACTCTATTATGGCGCCACCAGATAGACCTTCTTCTGATGGTGGAAATGTTTTATGTCTGTGCTGTCCTCCTGTATGGTAAACACCGACCACGTGTGGCTGTTGAGTACTTGAAATCTGGCCAGTGCAACTGGGGAGCTAAGCTTTTAGTTAATTGAAATTTAAATTTACATAGACGCAATTGGCTAATGGTTACTGCTCTGGGGAGTGCTGCAGAGAACCCACATTTAGAAATATCCTAATCCTTTCCTTCTCGTAAGTCTGGCAGCCTTTAGCCAGAAGAACTTTTGCTTCCTCCTGTCTCCTTTCTCTGAGGCTTTCTTTTATCTTTCCTAGTTTGAGGCAGCTTTTTAGCTTCATTTGCTGGGCCCTGTGTCCTGAGGACTCTGACCTTGGGCATCTTACCCTGGTTACCCATTTCCCATTTTCTGATATTTCTACATGACAGCCCGCCGATACTATCACAAATGGGCAGTATTTCATCTGTATTGCAGTTTGGAAAGACATGTAGATAAATCCAAGCACTTGATCAACATTGATGTCAGTTTTGAACTCAGCCTCCTAGTAAATTGAGTTCTGCCTGTAATAAGACAGCTAGTCTACTTGAGTTCTACAGAGAGTACTACATCTCTTTATTGATTCATTGATTCATTCATTCATTATGTCATTCATTCACTCAAATAATTATTGAAAAAGTATTATGGGGGCTTCCCTGGTGGCTCAGTGGTTGAGAGTCTGCCTGCCGATGCAGGGGACACGGGTTCGTGCCCCGGTCCGGGAAGATCCCACATGGCGCGGATCGGCTGTGCCCGTGAGCCATGGCCGCTGAGCCTGCGCGTCTGGAGCCTGTGCTCCGCAACGGGAGAGGCCACAACAGTGAGAGGCCCGCGTACCGCAAAAAAAAAAAAAAAAAAAATGAAAAAGAAAAACTATTATGTATCTGGTAGGTAGTGCATATTCAACAGTAAACAGACTCAGGAAGGTTACAATTTATTGAGGAATATAGGCAAGTATAGAGGTAATTCCAATTGTATAATGGCAGTTAGAATTATAGAAGAGCAATGCTGGGAACACAGGGTGCTGTGGAGACCCAGAAGAAAGGGTACCCGACATCGGATGCTTGTACAAAGCTTCAGCGAGGAAGTGAGGTCTAATCGGAGAGCTGGAGGATGGTAAGGATTTATGGTGAGAGGATGGGGAATGAAGCCTGTTCTAGACAGATACATTAGTTCCCTGTTGTTGCTGTAATAAATCACCACACATTTCATGGCTTAAAATAAGAAAAACTATCTTATAGTCCTAGCGGTCAGAAGTCCCCACATGGATCTCACTGGGGTGAAATCAGGGTGTCAGTACTGCATTCCTTCTGGAGGCTGTAGGAGAGAATTAATTTCTTTGTTTTCTCCAGCTTCTAGAGGCTTCCTGATTTCCTTGTCTCGTCCATCTGCGAGGCCAGCAACCTGGCTTCTTCCTATCTCCACCTCTGACCTCTTGCCTCCCTCTGCCACTTGTAAGGACTTTTTTGTGATGATGTTGGACCCACCCGATAATGCAGGACAATCTCCCCATCGGGGTCAGCTGATTCGAAACCTTAATTGCACCTGCAGTCTTAATTTCCCCTTTTCCATGCAACTGAACACAGTCACAGCGGGGATTAGGGGATTAGGACATGGACATCACTGGGGGTGGGGGAGGGCTTTATTTTGCCTTCCACAGAAGAGGAATAATACAGCATATTCAGAAGGTGGAAAGAAATTCAGAATGGCTGAAAGCTTAGCCCATGCAGGAGCAAATAACAGGAGAATGGATGAAGAGGGAAAGCATGAAAAACGTGACTGAATTTCATCCTAAGGAAAATGGGGAGGGGTGGTTAGATTAAAGGGAAATAATTAGATTTGGGTTATTGAAAACTTCCTCTGCCTGCACTTGGAGGCTCATAACTGATAACACGTGCCTCCTTCATTGGCTATGAATTGAAACTTGTTAATTTAAATTATCAGAACTTAATCTGAAATGTGAAAGAGTAAGAAAAAATGAATTGGCCTGTATATAGGCAGAGAACCAAAAATGCAATGCTGAAAATAATTTGATGGGAGGCTATTCAAAATACTGGTTAAGTATTTAGATGTGGACTCTTCCATCTAGTGAATACCCATCAAAGGTGGACCCAAACTACATAGGAGGATTTGTTGGTTTATGTAAGTGAAAATTGTAAGGGTAATCTTTCAGGCATACTGGGTCCAGGGGCTCAAATAATGCCATCCCTCTTCTCTCCAGGTTGGCTTTGTCATCCATCAGTATGTCCTACAGGAGCTCCAGGCTGTAACCCTACTGGACAGTCACCCCAGCACCAAGAGGGGGGCCAGGAGTTCAAATAGAAGTCCTAGGATTTAGTCCCGTGCTCATCTCTGAACCCGACTCTGTGGCCAGGGACATGTGATATACAAATTGGGCAGTTCAGAGTAATAGCTGTGTACTCTGATTTTTAGGCAATGATATTTTGAAAGCTTGCATCTGAAAGTAACAGTATGTTTTAAGAGTTGTAAGGAACTTTGTAACCAAATTTCAATTAGACCAGCTCAGGGCTTCCCTGGTGACGCAGTGGTTGTGAGTCCGCGTGCCGAAGCAGGGGACGTGGGTTCGTGCCCCGGTCCGGGAGGATCCCACGTGCCGTGGGGCGGCTGGGCCTGTGGGCCATGGCTGCTGGGCCTGTGCGTCCAGAGCCTGTGCTCCGCGACGGGAGAGGCCACAACAGTGGGAGGCCCGCGTACCGCAAAAAAACCCCAAAAACAATTAAACCAGCTCAGATGGGTACATTGTCTAAATTTCTTTGTCCTATGTTACCATCAGTGTGGATCTGAAATCTATGTTATTGCTAGTCTCTGATTGCATTCTACAGATGGACCTGGATTTGAAATCTTAAGATGTACCTGCCTATGTTCTACAAACTTACCCTTTAAAATCAGCACAAAGGCTTTTGGTAATTGATATCATTTGCCTGACTTTGAAAAGGGAAATATTTAATTAAACTTCCTTTAAAAATGAAATAAAACCATGCTTTTATTTTAGATCACTTTCTTCCCTTAAGCAACTGTCTCTTTCAGTCTCTTTCAGCAGACTTGATCTCACTTACGGTAAGTCCTTTTCAGTCATCTTATCTTCATTTAAATACAGATGTACTTTAGGATAATTCCATGTTCTTTATACATTGAGTATCAATGACATCCTACTCCCAGCGTTTCTTGCAATTGTGCTTAATGTTTGTAAATGGGCCATCTCTACTCTTTTAAGGGCACAATTTCCTAGTGAGCAAATGGAAAATACATTAGAATGTGGTTATTTCTGTGATTGGTTTTATTTATGTGAAAGTGACAGAAACATTTGAAGTCACCTCCCATCTTTACCATCTTCTGTTTGGAGGTGCTGCTGTTCCTGACACAGCCGTCACCCACGTTTCTCTGAAGGTGACTCTCAGAAACACAGCTCTGAATCTGACACCTTTCTCTCCTTCCACGTTCCCAGCTTTGTTTTTAACATTTAACTGTTGATAACACTTTTTTTTTCAAACGTAAGCATCTCTGAAACTGACCTCATCATCTTAGTGTCTCTGTTGCACTCGCTCCCCCTGTTCTGAAGTCACCATGGTTCCTCATTACTTCCCACACGGTTTCTACCCATTTCTTTCCAGAATGATTGCTACCCATCTGTTCAGTTTCTTAGAAGATTTTCTGAACCTCTTCAATAACCTGATGTGCTTCTGTCTAAATCTCTTTCACTTCAATCTCAGTGCGATTGAGATAAAAACTTTCTAAAACATTATTAAAGTCCAAAGAGTTTTGAGAGTTGAGCTTATATCCCACTCCTCCTCTTGGCAACAGGTTTAGAAGCAATTTTTGTGAACTTTTTAGTCCTTGTGCATTATTTGGTAATACTTGTTTGTTCCATGGGCACCTGTCTTTTTAAAAAAAATTTTATTGAGATACAGTTGATTAACAATGCTGTGTTAGCTTCAGGTGTACAGCAGATTGAGTTATACACACACATACACACACACATGCATAATCTTTTTTCAGATTCTTTTCTACTATAGGTTATTATAAGATATTGAATATAGTTCCCTGTGCTCTACAGTAGGACGTTGTTGTTTATCTATTTTATATATAGTAGTGTGTATCTGTTAATCCAAAAGTCCTAATTTATCCCTCCCCCTTCCCCTTTGATAACCATAAGTTTGTTTTCTATGTTTGTGAGTCTACCTCGGTTTTGTAAATAAGTTTATTTGTATCATTTTTTTAGATTCCACATATAGGTGATATCATATGATATTTGTCTTTCTCTGTCTGACTTACTTCACTTAGTATGATAATCTCTAGGTCCACCCATGTTGCTGCAAATGGCAATATTTTGGTTTTCTTTATGGCTGAGTAATATTAGATTCTGTATATATACTACAGCTTCTTTATCAATTCCTCTGTTGATGGACATTTAGGTTGTTTCCGTGTCCTGGCTGTTGTAAATAGTGCTGCTATGAACGTTGGGGTGCATGTATCTTTTCAAATTATATTTTTCTCCAGGTATATGTATGGTTATCTGTCTTATCGTTTAGCTTGGACCATGAGCTCTTGGAGAGCAGAAAGCATGGTTTATGCTTACTGGGTAAATTATTTACAACACCGAGTACTAATCTTTACAAAAGGTAGCTGCTTGGTAAATTTAGTAGGGAAATGATAAAAGAGAGTTTTGAAGTTAGGTGAGAAGCTTGTTTTTTCTTCAAGATGGCAGAACCCATTGACGTGGGTAGCCCCTCCAATCTTAAATCAAATGAAGTGCTAGACAAATGTAGTTGACCCTTAAGCAATGCAGGGGTCAGGGGCGCCGACCCTCCACTCCGTTGAAAATCCGTGTATAACTTATAGTTGGTCCTCTGGATCACAATAGTAATACTGTAGAATTTACTATTGAAAAAAATCCATGTGTAAGTGGACCCACGCAGTTCAAACCCGTGTGGTTAAAGGGTCAACTATACATCAGAATTTTAATGTTAAAAATATATTTAAAAATACATACTCAAGCTCAGAACCCATTATGGGAAATCTTCAGGTAGCAGGAATGAAGAGGGAGGCCTCAGCCGTGAAGGACAAGGGGACAACTTGAGCAGCCATATATGTGCTTTAGGGTCTGGAGTTTTAGGCCGAGGCTGTAGACCTCACTGGAAATGGTCTTAGACTTGGGTGTGGAAGTCCCACTGGAAAAATTAACTTAATCCATGTTGGAACTTGGACCCTGGCAGGCACCTGCACTTTCATGTTTGATGAGCTAAATTTTCATCCTATGGGAGCCCCCAATTCAGAAGCGAATGTCAAATTTGGTCTGCAAATCAGTGTACCCAAAGGACTTCAGTGGGGATGCCTCTACAACCAGTACGCTTGTGGGACCTCCATGGGAAAAATGGATTCTGGATTATTGTGAGTTCCCAGACAAAAATTATGAACACATCTGAAAATCCACTGTCAAGAGGTGTAGTCAGCAGATACAGCAAACCAGATCAAACTCACCGATTACAGATAATGAAAGCCAGAGGAGTGCAATCTGCAGGGCACAATGAGGGCATTAAAAATAACATGCAAATAATTTAAAGAAGGAGAACCTAGAAATAAACATAGAGCCATTAAATGTTTTAAAATATCCAATATACTTGTTCAAGAGTGGACCAGACACAGCAAAGGCAGGATCCGGGTACGGAAAGATGGACCTGAGGCCACGGCGGGGTTGGTTTGTGCAGAGCTGGGCTGTGACCGCCCTGTAGATGGATGGTGATGCTGGGGATCCTCATTCTTCCTCGTTCTCCCCCTTTTCAGTGGACTCGGGGCATCCGATAGGCACACGTGCAGAACTACAGGCTTCATTGTTTTGCTCCTTTGCTTTCAATTTAGGTGACCGTATTTTTCTTAACTGTGTCTTCAGAGGTGATGTTATGAACCTGGTTCATGAGGAACTGGGCTACCATTTCAGTGAGGATCTGGTACCTAGAACTGTTTCAGGGATGGAGGGAGATAACCTATGTGGATCAAGGCTGCTTTCTGGGGGACCAAACTTGCTTTTCTTTTCCTTTCTCCCTGATTGCAGTGCTCTCTGCTGGTTTTTGTTGTCCACATCTCTTTCCCCTTCCGTAGGTGACAGCAACAGGTGGGTTCTGACTCCTCTTAGGTCCCTGGGTGGTGGTCCTTTTGAGAGTCTTGCATCCTGAGACAAGCAATTTTCTTCTGCATTCCCGGCATTTTCTCCTTTGATAAACCTGGGTCTGCTTCCAAGGTTCATGTTTCTTCATATATTCCAGTTTTCAAAGATGAAATTGTTGGGCTTCCCTGGTGGCGCAGTGGTTGAGAGTCCACCTGCCGATGCAGGGGACACGGGTTCGTGCCCCGGTCCAGGAGGATCCCACATGCCGCGGAGCGGCTGGGCCCGTGAGCCATGGCCGCTGAACCTGTGTGTCCGGAGCCTGTGCTCTGCAACATGAGAGGCCACAACATTGAGAGGCCCGCGTACCGGAAAAAAAAAAAAAAGATGAAATTGTTGGTGGTGTCATTGTTTTTTTCATAATGCTGACATAGAGTAGTTTTTTAAAAAATCAAAGTATAGTTGATTTACAATGTTGTGTTAGTTTCAGCTGTACAGCAAAGTGAGTCAGTACATATATATATATATATATATATATATATATACCTTTCAGATTCTTTTCCCTTATAGGTATTACAAAATATTGAGTATAGTTCCCTGTGCTATACAGTAGGTCCTTGTTGGTTATCTGTTTTATATATAGTAGTGTGTATATGTTCATCCCAAACTCCTAGTTTATCCCTCCTTCCCCAGAATAGATTTTTAAAAAGCTATCTGCTGAAATGTCTCCTTTAGGAAGATGATTTCCTTATATACTGCTTCTGGAATGTTGGCAGCAAAAATGGGAAACAGAAAAATTAAACTTTTTATAAGTTAAGTTGACTAAAGTTTATTAAAATATGAGCTATTAGGCAGTCCTTTGACACTTTGTTACCTTAAGTTATAAAAAAAACCCCACAAAACACCTGATACCTGTAGGTTTTTAAAAACCTTGTTTGCTACTGACCCACATACCCATCTGTCTGTTCCCTGCCCCCATTTTATGTATTCTACTAACAAGAATTCCTAGTTAAAATTATTACTTAAATATTGGAAAGGTATCTAAAAAAGAAGTTATCTGTGTTTAAAAAGTGATTGCTTGAATTTCTTTTTGTTGTAATCAGTTATTTTTGTGATTTTTAACACCCAAGAAGCCTTCCAAATGACCAAAAATTGCAGCACCATGTTGAGAAATGAAAAATAAGTACTGCCTAATTTGCTGAGACTTTGATCATTGATTTTAGGTAGTTTTATGTGTTTGAGGAAATAGGTATAAATATTTGGCTATATGTAATTTTTTTTTTTTTTTGCGGTACGCGGGCCTCTCACTGTTGTGGCCTCTCCCGTTGCGGAGCACAGGCTCCGGACGCGCAGGCTCAGCGGCCATGGCTCACGGGCCCAGCCGCTCCGCGGCATGTGGGATCTTCCTGGACAGGGGCACGAACCCATGTCCCCTGCATCGGCAGGCGGACTCTCAACCACTGCGCCACCAGGGAAGCCCCGACTACGTGTAATTTTTGACTTTATTTTTACATTTGACTCAGTGTGGGTGTAGTCTACACAAGTTTACTATTTGTTCCATGACTATAGGTCTTGCCTCACATAATTAATTACTCTAGAGGTACAGACATAGCCTTTTATCTTTTCGTCTCTGCTATCCCAGGAAAAGACATGTTTTCTTGTGTCCCAGTGTCCCATGTACATTCATAGCATACTGGAGTCTGTCTGTCGAGGGGACTGGGAGGGGCTTTGAGTGAATGTATTAAAGGCATTTCCCCAAACCTCCTATTTGCCAGTATTTCTTCCTTCATCTCTATTTCATCAAACCTGTGAAGTAGAAACAAACTTGACAGAGTGGAATTTAATGTTCCCTTTTTATGTCTTCTCACACTGCCTTGAAGAATTAGAGCTGTGTCTTGAAGTGGTTCCAAAGCAGAGAGGAGAAGCAGGGGTGGGCATGCGGGCCTAGGAGGCCACCATCCCTGACCACAGGGAGGAGACTCGGTGCCGGTGGGGAAATAGGTCTTCTTCACTGGGAGATTCTGGGCAGTGATTCCTAGGCAAAATGTACTTCATTTAAATGTGTGAACCTAAGCACATAGAGAAAATGTGGCCTGTACTTCTCAAGGGAACTCTATGAGGTTCAAAGCAAAGAGCTGTGTCGTTTTTAATTCTTCACCGGATTCAAGTAGAGAATGGGCTTGCATTGGGTGACATACTTGAGATTCTTCTCCTGCTGTGCTTAATCTTCCTGTTTGACAAAGGACAAGGGAGGTTGAATTGTTGAAATTACATCTGCAATAGCAAATGATCTCAGCTGATCCTGCAGCAGGTTTTTCATCAGTTGGACATGCAGTTAAACTCTAAATATGCGAAATGAGGCATGTTTTTGAATAAAGAATATTTTATTAGCTTTGTTAGTATTATGTCATAACTGTCTCTAATATTCTATATTAAAAGTGAATATATGGGACTTCCCTAGTGGTTTAGACGGCGCTTCCACTGCAGGGGGTGTGAGTTCGATAGATACCTGGTCGGGGAACTAAGATCCCACATGCGGCACGTGAGGCAAATAAATAGATAGATAGATAGATAGATAGATAGATAGATGTTTATCTGTCCAAGGTCTGTGGTTGGGAAAAACCCCTGTTTGAAAAAAAATAAAAGTGAATATAAACTGAGTAGAAACATATTCATCTCTGTTTTATAGCATTTTTCTGGTTGGAAGAAATGGAAGCAATTCTGAGACTCTCAGATTTAGATAATAGTAATAATAATAGTGGCCAATTATTATTAGAGTGCCTGCTCTAAGTCTGGTGTGATGTTGTTTAACTGCACACTTAATTCTCTATAATCATTACCCACGTTGGGGCAGTGAAGGACCCTGGGGCTTAAGGAGGTGAAGGAACCGTTTCAGTTCCCAGAGCCTGGCTTTCCCTGACTGCATCCTCCTGGAATCAACCAGTCTTCCTTGGGAGGCCTCTAGGAGGAGGTGGGGAGACAGCCAGCTCTGAAGTGGGCATGGATTCAAGTTCCCGCTGGGAGGCTTGGGCAAGTTCCTCGGCATCTCTGGGCCCCGATCCCATCTGCAGGTTACAGCACTGCCTCTTCACTAGGCTCCAGGGAGTTAATATAGGAAGAGAGCTTGGAAGGGTAAACAGGCTTCTCCAAAGCATTCCCTTCTCTGGACAGCTGCTCTTGGCCCGTGTCACCCGCCCCGGGTTTGGGCAGGGCGCCCGGAGAGGGGGCACCTGAGTCTGCAGTTCCTCCTTCCTCACTGCGGCCACTGCCCACGCTGTGTCCACAGCCCTTGCACTGAGTTCCTAATTCCAGTCCACCTCCACTTTCCCTGCCATACTCCCCCGACCCCAGCAGTCCTGTTCTGATTAAATGCTCGGGATGACCTGGGCACATGTTAATTTTGCAGTGAAGGTAAGTTTTACTGGAGCCCTAAGTGTGACGGGGCAGGGTAGCGGGGGAGAATGCGGGTGGGAGCCAAAGAGGGCAGCAGCCTGAGGATACTAGAGACTCATTCCTACCAGAACCTCAGAAGTGCGTCTTGCTTTGGGAGCAAGTGGACATTCTCAGCAACGAGTTGTCTGGAGAAAGTCAGTGGTCCTGAGCTTCCGCAGAACAAGGCGACTTTGGAATAATAGGAGGTGGGTGGAGTCTGAGAGTGGGGATGAAAAAGGCAACTGGAGAAGCAGCTGGAATCAGAAATACCTACTTTTCGGGATCTACAGGAGCAGAAGACCCCCACCCCCACCCCCTTTTCATCCCCTTCCCCGGCTCTGGTCCCTGCTTCTCTGGGCCTCTGGCACTGCCCTGTGGCAAGCTGCGGCTGAGGTATGGATGGAGCTGAGTCCCCCAAATGCAAGGCACTTGTCCTGGTGGCATTGTCACCTGGTAATCAGGTTAGTGGTACACGTGTTACAGCGCTATCCCTGGGACACACACGGCCACATGACTCATTGTGAATCGCCCAAGGATGCAAATTACCTGACATACATAGTTTCCTTAAGAGCATTCATTATGATCTCTAGGTAGCCTGCTTACAAATGCATTTCTTGGGCAAAGCCTGTATGTAAGCAGTGGGCTGTATACATTTGCACTTGACTCATAAAGCTTTAGAGATGCCAGAAATAGTGTGAGCTGAGTGCCTTATTCGCCTGAAAGACACCTACTTAGCAATGTGTGTGTGTGTGGGTGCGTGCGCGCGCATGCGCGCGCACACACCCACACCCACACCCACACCCACACCCACACCCACACACACACACACACACACACACACACACACACCCACACACACACACACACACACACACACACACACACGAGAGAAACAGAGGGAGGGAGGGAGAGATTGCAGTTTGAACCGACGTTTAGAAGGTACTGTCTCTGGAGTGTGGTGGAGGGCATTAAAGCTGTGGACAGATTGTAGCAAAATTTCGAAAACACGTCCCTTAGTAGTAGTGGTGGTAGAATGCATTGTACTTGTCAAGCCTATCTTGTGTGAAAGAGGCTCCAGCCAGAGGGCTGGTTTTCCTTAGCAACTTTTTTTCCTGTTTGACATGTCTAGCGTTTTACCAAAGCCCATTCTGTTTTTTCAATACTTTTTGTACTTTATGCTATTTTCAATGAAGATAGGAATTTAACTTCATTTTCAATGAATAAAAATCAATATTATCCATGGTTTTACATTTTTTTTCTGAACAGTTGAATACTTGTTCAAGTCTGCGTTCTGCTCAACAATTTTTTTCAATCAGTATTGGGCTGAAATTGCCACAAGTCGGTTTGCAGCTTGGCAACCAGCTTGCCTCTAGAAAACAGCCCTGCAAGGAAAAGTACGCAGATGTCAACCAGGTTGCGTGGAACATTTCTGCAAGGAGCAGGGGAGAGGCAAGGGTGACCTATCCTGTGTCACAGGCCGGGCCGGCAGGTCCTGAACTGGTGTCCGTCACAGCCAACCTCCTTCCAAGTACTGAAGAAGTCTCCCTGCGCCTCGTTCCCCTACAGTGGAAGCTGTTTGCCCTGATCGCACAGCCCCAGTTTGCACTGGGCTGGAGTGGGTTGCTGTGCCAGTTCAAAAGCCGTGATGTCTGCAGTATGGCTGCAGCCAGGCCCAAGCTGCCATCTGTGGGCTGAGTGCCAAGGTCACGGGGCCCAGGCGCTGGCTTCCCGGGGCCTGGCTCCCCCGTGGCACTGTGACACCAGTGGGGCAGATACCAAGGAACTTCATGGGAAGTTCTGTCCCCCAGTTAGAGTCTGTATTCTAAACACGTGGAAGAATTCATATAGCCAGGTGTGGTGGGAGATTTTGCACACGTATGGCTGTTACCCGAAAACTCAGTTCACCTCTTGGTGGGTGTGGAGCCGGAAGACACAACCAAGCCGAAGAGCAGGAGAAGGGAGGATTTACTTGCAGCAACTAAGCAGAACACCAGGGATCTGTCCCAAAGCCGTGTCCTGAACAGCGAAACTGGGAGAGTTTTAAGGTAATGGGACGTGCGTATTCACGAGGGGGCTTAGGCAGAGGAGAATTCAGCATAGGATTGAGGCAAAGGTCCCCAGAGTCCAAGCTTTAGTTAATTGAAGTTGGGAGGGTCAGCATCAGCATTCCATCTTCCACCTGGGTGGGAGCCTTAATTCCTGCAGAACTCAAAGGTATAATACGATGTGCATCCCTTGAGGCACCAGGACCCTGCCCCAAGGCTGCACTATTGTTTCTTGACAGCTCCTCCCTAGTTTCTGCATTCCGTCCATAAGATCATTAGTTACTGAGACCTATTCAAAAGCAAGTATTGTGGCCAGGCTTAGATCACAAAATGACTTAGGCCAAAACAGGTTCTCATGTCAAGAAAGCCATGCCTAGTTCTCTTTCTCCAGCTACCTCCTAACCCGTGTGCTCACATGGCAGCCTCTGTAGATGCGAGACCCCGGATAAAGTGATATCTGGGATCACCTTTTATAAGATGAAGTTCCAGCATATGGCATTGGGGTGAACACGAACCCTGGCTCTGAAACCTTTCTATGATAGTTCCTGTCCATCAAGGCCCTTGCCCACTGATACATAATCAAGACAAAATTGAATTAAATCCAGTTTCAGGTTACTGTGTTTTCATTAGCAACCCTGCCTCTGTGATAACATTGTTGGGTAGATGAGACACCACTGAGGGACAGACACTTATTCCTGGAATCCCAGCTCCTCTATGGCCATCCTTCACTTTCCTTAAGGCTTGCTTTCTCCCTAATTTCAGCTTTGCAAGTAACTTTTCACATTCGTTTTTATTATTTTAATGAGGCTGTAGGTTCTGTTAAGTCCGTTGTGTGTGTTCTTACTCTTCCTTTTATCTCTTCCCTTCTATAAGCTAGAGTGTTTTTCATAAGCCGCTTTTCTCTTCCCAGTCGAGGTACCTGGTGACTGCCCCATTAAGGTTTGTGGGGTGAGGGTGAAGAATTGTCTTTGCAGTGGGAAGTGAGCCTCTCAGATCTTAAGCTCCCTGGGTTTAGAGCAGGAGGGGCTGGATCTGCCCCCAGAATCTCCTGCAGCTGTTTATCAACAGGTGAGCTCCTTCTCTTCCCTTTGGGGACAGAATATGATGGATTCTCATGGCAAGTATGAAAATAAAACTCTACAAAGGCGTATGGGAGAGCTGTGTAATCAGTCCAGAATTTAAAATATCTAGTTGCCAACTTCCCCTCTGAATATTGAAAACTGAGACTTGGAAAGTTGTTTTCTTTTTTTTTTTCTTTTATAGTGATACTAGTTCAAAGTGCACTTGCTTGTGAAGGAGAAACTGGGTCTAGACGGTCTAGCTCTTTGAAGAGTGGACACTGGGTACCACTGCACAGTGCGTGGAGGGGTGTGAAATGTCAGCGAACAGCAGGAGCGCAGAGGCGCCCGTGGAACTTGTCAGTCTGAGGTTGGACTGAAGCGGAAAGAAGGGTTTGCTAAAACCCGTCCCAGCTCGTTTGCGCTGTTCACGTAGAACGCAGCTGACGATGTTTGAGCCACGTCTTTCTACGAGACGTCATGCTGATGAGTGGACCCCTGTGACTTGCAGGCAATGGCAGATTATGCCCACTTTGGTGAGGTTTCCCTTCTAGAGCATCTCTTATGCGATTTTCCCACAAGATAAACAGGTGCCCAGGCCAGGTGCCCAAGGTTTTGCATGGAAATCAAAGTAGGAGGGATTGAGGACTTGGCAGGAGGGGGCAGAGAGAAATGAGAGGAGAGAGAATGAACATGGATGTGATCGTAAGGATATAGGAGGTGCGCATTCGTGTGTTGTGATCTCAAGAGCACTTTTCAGCGGAAACTTCGTTAAGAATGACAAAGAGCGAAAGCTTGGGTTCAGGAGCCAGTAAGACCGTTTTTCAAAGACAGAATCAATCATTCATGTCTGGTTCTCCTTCCATGCCATAGTTTAAGTAGTGCATATCCTTTATTTTATTTTTTAAAAAATATTTATTTGTTTATTTATCTTCAGCTGCGTTGGGTCTTAGTTGGCACTCACGATCTTTTGTTGCGGTGCATGGGCTCTCTAGTTGTGGCACGTGGGCTCTGTAATTGTGGTGCTTGGGCTTAGTTGCCCTGCGGCATGTGGGATCCTAGTTCCCCGACCAGAGATTGAACCAGCATCCCCTGCATTGCAAGACGGATTCTTAAGCACTGGACCACCAGAGAAGTCCCAGTGCCGTATCCTTTAAATGCAACATTTCTGGTATCCACAAAGGAGCTGAGCGTTTAAGACAGAGGACCTGGCCCCAAGGAGCTTCTTATCCAGGTGTGGGCCCTTTTTCCCTGGCTCCTGCTTGGAACTTCCTGGGTCTTCTCCACTGAGAACGTGTGCCTTCACCTCTGCACATTTTTCTTCTATTATTTCTTTGGTTGCTTCTGTTCCTTTCTCAGTTTTTTCTTTCAAAATTCATATTAGATACATGTTCAAATTTTGGGCTTAACTTTTATTTCTCCAGACTCGGGTGGTTTCCTCATGTGCTGATGAATACTCAGCTGAGCACTTGAGGGGAATGTGCTGTGGGTTTCCAGAGCTCGATCTCCATGCAGCTGTCTTTTCTCCAGTGCTCTGTCCTGCGAGCTCCCACCACCTTGGCCTCTCCAAACTCTTTCTGACTGTCCCTTCAACCCAGGGAATGTGTGGACTCCCTGAAGGCCCCCTCTCTGCATGCAGCCTGTAGACTCTCGCAAGGGAGTAATTGGGGTGATTGTAGGGTTCACTTCCTTTGTTACCCATCTTTCAAGTATCACTTTCCTTTGTTCTCCGGAATCCAGTGTCTTGTAAACTGTTGTTTCTTATATTTTGTGTGTATTTTACTTGTTCCTTGTGGGATGGTTATATCTGGCCTGTACTCCGTCTTTGTGGCAAGCAGCATTCCCTTTGCGGTGCTTTTCAGAGTTTTTTTTTCTTTTTGGCTGCACTGCATGGCATTTGAGATCCTAGTTCCGCGACCAGGGATCGAACCCGTGCCCCCTGCAGTGGAAGTGCAGAGTCCTAACCACTGGACGGCCAGGAAATTCCCAGTGTTTTTCAGACTTTGAAGATGGGTCCCTTTTTCCAAAGAGTCTGTAACTGGACTACCATTGCCTTTGGAAAATGCCACTGTCATAAGAGAGGAAGTGGTGTTCTGTTGGTTAAGGAATTTTTACCTGATGCCCTAGTCCTTAGAAACTAGAGTCTCAGAGTTGATGTGGCATAAAGAGTTGACATAGGCCAGTTGTCTTCAAACTAGAATTTTTTTAAACAATAATGTGCTCCCCTCACACACTTCTAAATTGAGTGCAAAGTTTTTCATCATAAGTTGCAATATGTGTAAAGCATGTAATTCCAATAAATTATAAATATTGAGATTTTGATATAAAATCAATGATTATTCTATAAATAATATAGCAAAAAAATAAAAACATAATAAATATGTCATCTAAATACCATTGTAGTTTAAGGCCCATTTTCATTTTTTTTAATTTAAATTTTATTTTTTTAATAAATTTATTTATTTATTTATTTTTGGCTGCATTGGGTCTTCTTTGATGTGCGCAGGCTTTCTCTAGTTGTGGCGAGCGGGGCCTACTCTTCGTTGCAGTGTGCAGGCTTCTCATTGCGGTGGCTTCTCTTATTGTGGAGCACGGGCTCTAGGCGCGTGGGCTTCAGTAGTTGTGGCTCACAGGCTCAGTAGCTCCCAGGCTCTAGAGCTCAGGCTCAGTAGTTATGGTGCACGAGCTTAGCTGCTCCAGGATATGGGATCTTCCTGGACCAGGGATCAAACCCGTGTCCCCTGTACTGGCAGGTGGATTCTTAGCCACTGCGCCACCAGGAAAGCCCTATTTTCATTTTAAATCATGAAAGAGTTCTTCTTAGACATTTAGAGATTTTACATTATTCCTCTTTCTTCTTGGTGTCGTATTTCCATTCCACTTTCCCCATTTTCTGATATTTTCTAATGTCATATGTTTGCTCCTTTAACATGTTCATGCATCACCCTATTTTATCTACATCTAAAATTAACATATAAATTAAAATAATTGTTAAAACAATTTCTCATGACCGTAAAGTTTTATGTTTAAAAATCAAATTCTTCTGGATTGGCTTGTCACTACAATTATCAGTAGCACACAGGTGATCCAAACAACATAAATAGATAAAGGACTGATAGATAATATTTCAGCATAATGACTGAAATTTTATTTGAAATGCATCTTTTGGGGAAAAGAGGGTCCTTTATTTTTTCTAGTTAGTCTCTTTACCTGTGGGTAATAATTATTTCTTGCTGGAATAAGACCAGATGAAGAAATTACACTGATAATCCAGGTAAATTTGACATGAAGGAAACACACAGTGGTAACTCCTAAAACATGTACATATTATGTGAAGTAAGTTGATATAAATATAATGACATATGGCTTCTCTAAGTGATTTATTTGAAGTTTTGTGAATTTCAGAGAAAATGTACTTTTGCCTGGGGGTGGATATATACCAGAGTATTAGATACAATTTGGGGCTAATTATTTTGTCCTCCTCCTGCTCTTCTCTAGTAGTTGACAGTTGACCACTGTATACGCCTAAACTTGCACAATGGATAAAATATAAGATATGGATTTTATTATAACAAAAGGATCCCTAGCTTTGTGAAGGATTTTAAACGATTCCATTTACAAAATGATTTCTCTGCCATTGGTCCTATCTACTGCGTGAAACGATGCATACCTGCCTAGGGATGCACTTTGGCCATTCTGTTGTCCTGTATCAGTGTGATGGATAGAACCACCTCCAGTAGGATAATTGGGATCACCTTGTAAAACTGGACTTGTCTTTGCACCATGTGATTCTCAGAAGTCGTGGAATTTGGGCACAGGCCCTGGAAGCCGTCCTGTGCACCTCTGGGCAGCGTTAATCTCACTGCTGGTCTCCACTTGGAATGAGTTTCAAGGAGGCCGGTAGGGACGGAGGCTACTGCCCTCCTTATCCAAGCACTGAAGGATGAAAGAGGCTTCTGCCAGAAAGGGATGCTCTGCCACACAGATGGTCCATGCGAAAAATGGTGTCTTTCCTTAACCTCACACTCATTGGCCGAGGGATTTTACAAATTAATTGCTCCTTCCCCGGGGGTGAAATTAGTTTGCTTTTGTCTTGGCCAACACCCTCTTTGGAGGGAGCTTTTAATGAAAGTTGTCAGAGAAAGATGTAACTTAATTTCTAGGGAATATAATTCCAGACGACCACACTGCTTCTTCTAAACTAGCTTGAGTTTTGTTTATTTTATAAGTAGCTCAGAGAGTAAAGAAAGCACTGTTAATTTCCTCGGCTAGATCTGTCTGCATATTATTGCTTCTCCATGAGAGCTTTGAAATTTATCTAACCACATTCATTCAGTCATTCAAGAGCAGCTGTGACTCCATCCTAAAGTGAAATTATTCCTTCCCTTCTTTGTGGCTCATCCTCCCAGGTACAGACTGATATCCTGGCCTCTGTGACACTTAATTGCATCCTTATATATCTTCTCTTCACCCTGTGGACTCGGGGGTCTTACTCATCCTTGTATCTACCACAGACTCTGGCACTTAGCAGATTCTAGGAGGGAATAAAGAAAGAATTGTCTTAAGCACATCTGAATCCTGGCTTGTTCTTAGTAGCTATGCTATCTTGGGGACAGTTCCCCACCTTTCTGCCCCAGGTTTCTGCACACCAACATGGACATAATAAACCCTACACACAGAGTTGTGGTCGAAATTAAATGTCTGTGAAGCATTTACTCTGTGCCTGTGAGTGAATGCTTTGTCTGTGGCCTTCTTCAGCGGTAACCTGCCAGTCTTATTGCTATGGATGGAGTGGATGCAGGAATGCACTTGTGTCGTTGCCGACTTCCGTGCTAGGACGTGGAATTCATGTTCTGATAGGGACACACGGAAACTCCTGGGGAGTACAGTGCAGGAGAAAGGAAGACTCCAGGGTGAAAGGTGTGAATCAGTTTAAGGTTAGGGTTGAGGAAGTTTCTCAGGAGAGAGAAGGTGTGGGCAGTGACTTCAGGAAAGAATATCATTTTCTAGACGGTCCGTGTAGTGAAGTAGAGGTAATATGGCTGAGGGATTTCCAGGGGTTTAATAATTGTAGGGTGTGCCATTGAGAGTGGGGGAGGGATTGGGGGAGGGTTTGGGGGAGGGATGGAGAGAGGGTGGAGTGGGAGGCAACCCCCTCCACAGAGGCAGCCAGGAGCCACGGAAGGGTTTTGTAAAGTAGAGGGTCATGGTCAAGGGGCCATTTTGTGAAAAATTAATGCCAGCTGAGTCTCCAGCTCTGGTGATGAAGTCCATGGCTAATTTATACCTGTGCTGTACCTTAAACTTGAGTGAGACTGCGGGATCTTCCTGGAAACCAAGGGGTAGGGTCTCTAAAGGACCCCTTGGTAAGTCCTTTGAACCTTCAACCCTCACTGCCCACCCCCCTCCCCCCTCCCCGATCAGTCACATCTGCCCTGGTCCTGATGCTGTGCCACACACAGCAGGGTCCTCCCCTAGTAGAACATCTCCCTGGAGCCGGGGAGGCAGGCGATGCGTCTCCAGGTGACCCGTTTCCCTCCTGCTTGCCTGAGCCTGGCTGGTGCAGGACCTGGTCGGAGGAAAGTGAACTAACTAGCTGGATTCTGGCTGCTTCAGCCCACAGCCGACAGTTGGGATCACCAACGAAATCAAAGGTAGTCCTCTTAGAATGGGTCCTCTCTATTTCCTGGGGCCGTCGCCCAAGAAAGCTACTCACCCGACACTGTGAAATGCACTTTGCTTTTATTTTTGTGTGGCTTTGGGGAAGGGACACTTAGAGTCTGTCCGCAACAGACACTGATCTTGAATGTAGAGGAAATTAGGGTGAGAGAGCCCCTAGGTTTCCTGCTAGAAACTGGCCCCTTGAAAGCTTCCCCAGGCCCCAGAGCGCCTTCCCTGGGAGCCCCACCTTCTACCTAAAGACTCCAGTGTTCACGTGTTGCCAGGCTGCTGATCCGTTGGTGACTTCTGCTGCCGGTGCCACCGTGGCCAGTAGGGAAGGGAAAGTGCTTTCCCTTTGGCTGCTCTGTCCCGAGCATCGGTCAGACCCTTCCCGTGGATTCTTGGCTGGACAGAGACCAGGCTGGCATCTGCAACCTGACTTTGCCAGGGCTTCAGCTCCAGTGGAGGGAAGTGCGGCGTGGAGATCCTGCAGCAGGGCAGGACCTACCCCTGGGGCCTCTGCTGACCCCTGCCTTTCTCCCTCCCACCCCTGTAGCGCCACACCCCCCTTAAGTAGACCTACCTACTCCCAGCCCAGACAGAGGGGACTGTTGACTCTAGGAAGGAGGAGAAATTCTGGAACCCTGGTCCAAATCCTACCTCCACATTCCCCACCAGGACTGATCTCAGTGCAAGTGACGAGCCGATCACCCTCTGGTAGTGCTCACCCCTCCCCCAGGACCCTAGTCTGGCTCTGTGGCCTCAGCAAGGCTATGCCCTAGTAGCCCAGTGTGCAGCACTTCCCATGGTCTGGATTCTTTGGAGAAAGACAGCACCTGTGCAGTACAGGGGCAGCCTGGTACACGTTCCTTCTCACGCTGTCTCCATCTAGAATTTAGAAAAATGCTAGTGAAACACAGAGAAGACCTTCTCCTTGGCACTGTTGTCAGAATAAGCTCCCCAGAGGAGGTGGCATTTCTCAGTGTCCCGCAGGGCAGTATTGGCCCTGACGTTTCCACAGGGTGGTGTCAGTCTGCACAGGGCCTCATGTGTCTCGGTGGACGCACAGGAACAGCCCCGTCCGTGGTGGTCTGATGGTCACCAGCCCAAGGGCAGTTGGAAGCCACCGTGTTTGTGTGCTGGGGGTTGCTGTGTTTTGATTTTTGCTCCATAGTACTCTCTTTCTTTGAAAAAAAAGATGCTTAAGTATTAAAATATTTCCTTTTATTGCTAATTGTTTTCTTCTCTCCTTTTCTCATTTCTTTTTTTCTATTTTCTTTCAGTAAGTAGTAAGACTAGTCCTATCTAGACTAGTAAGGTACATTGTTCAGTTTACTTGTAATTGAGGAGATAGAGTAGGAGTTTGGGATTAACATATACATACTACTATATATAAAACAGTTAAACAACAGGGACCTACTGTATAGCACAAGGAACTCTACTCAATATCTTATAATAACCTATAATGGAGAAGAATCTGAAAAAGAATATATATACACATGTGTATGTATAACTGAGTCACTTTTTGCTGTATACTTGAAACTAACACAACACTGTAAATTAGCTATACTTCAATTAAAAAAATAAAATAAAATTCAGTTGTACTTTGTAGTTTCCTGTCCAATTACTAAGGTTAAAAGCTTTACCTTGCCATTTACAATACAGCAAGACACCACCTCAAAATACGGCTTTCTCTGCGGATGTGGTGAGAGGAGAAAGACCTCCTGGTCCCAGTGGCCTTTGTCCAGGCTGACTCAGAGCAGGACACGCACCTGCTGTCAGGTGCATGGTCTGGCCCAGAGGCCTGGGAGCAGACCTGCTACATTACGTAGCACTGGGCTGGCTGCTCGCTGGAGCCTCTGGGTGAATGGATCATCACTGTGCTTTCCAGACTTCAGTTTTTCTTCATGGATCTATGCCACATGCTTAAACATGGCCATCTGTCTGTCTGTGTCAAACATGGAGATACAGATCTTCTCCTGCTCCTCTTGGTATAAGGCTTACTGTCATTTCACATGTGGTGTCTGTCAGTGCTGCAGGGACCAGAGTCTCTGTATGGCCTTTTTTTTTTCCTTTCTCTGTGGTACGCGGGCCTCTCACAGCTGTGGCCTCTCCCGTTGCGGAGCACAGGCTCCGGATGCGCAGGCTCAGCGGCCATGGCTCACGGGCCCAGCGGCTCCGCAGCATGTGGGATCCTCCTGGACCAGGGCACGAACCCGTGTCCCCTGCATCGGCAGGTGGACTCTCAACCACTGCGCCACCAGGGAAGCCCCTCTGTCTGGCTTTTAAGAGGAAGTGGCAAGGAGCTAGGATGTGGACCTATGTGGCATCCCTAATTTTAGGTGCAGTTTATCCTCAGTAGAATAGAGGTTAATTGCTGAGACCCTGGTTCCCAAACTGTGTACCAGAGCACCCTGGAGCATCATAACAAACATACGGGGTGTTGCAGGATCTTTATGTTTTCAAGGGAAACACAGCAATATGGGCTGGACACCATGCAAATGACTACTATTAAGTTGTTTAGATATTTAATAAGCAGAGTGAGGAGGTATTTCCTTTGGCCTAGGGGCACCGTGGAAAAAAAAAATCACTGAAACCCTGAGAGCGATGTGAACGCAGAAAGTTTGGGAACTTTTGCTGTCAGGGAACAGTGAAGGCCCTTTAGAGCCAGGTGTGTGAGGGACGGAGTGAGAGAGAGAAGAAAATGCAGATTTGGCAACTGGGAAACTGGGTCAGAATGACTAATTTAACAGGCATCCAGGGTGGCTGGTAGCCACTGATCTCCGTGGTGCTCCAAACTAGAGATTGCTTCCCTTTCCTCCGACGTGACAGCCTGACGCTCCTGGCCCTGCTGGTCACCCTGCTGCTGGGTGTAGGGTACTGCCCTACACCCCTCAGACCAAGCGTTTTGCAACTGTCTTCTTTCCGCAGGATTCGTTCATCCACTGAATGTTTCTTGGCTACACCTATATGAGGAGACAACAGTGAGCAGAACAGACAGAAATAAATCCCTGATGTCTTGAAGCTTACATTTTTCTGGAATAATATCTAATAGGATATTATCGGTGTTTACTGTGAGCCAGGCATTGTTCTAAAAGCTTTGCATATATTAACTCATTTAATCCTGACAAAACTTGTTCCATAAGTATAATTAGTTTTGCCGTTTACATGCGTCTGGTGTAATGGTGATGACGTTCAGACCATCTCACTGCTCCTACACATTGGCTGGCATCCTTGGCGACGTGGTACCAGTCAGGCAAGACAGCAGTGTTTAGAGTGAAACGTGGCCCCTTTGGTCTGTTCACACATCTGCTTCTCTGATTGGGTCATGTGAGCCTGCTCTGTATTATCTCACAGCAAACCACACCCTTGACTTTGTCTACAAACACTGGTGTCTGAGCGTGTCCTTGTCTGCATGTGTGAGATTTACGTTTCAGACGTCATGGAAGCCACATTAGCAAAATGTCAAGCTTTTCAATGGGCACATCCCCTGGTAATGTGTCTTTCTAGGACTTCCTGTAAACACAACACGGTGTATTTAGGTGGATGGCAAACTGGCAGTGCCACCCAAGCAATTTCTGATCACACTGAAGAGTGGTTTACTTGCCTGGCGTGTCGTCCTGCCAAGTCAAGGGCTATGACTTCGGTAATGAGAGTTGGACTTAGTAAAATGGTTCCTCCCATTTTTTTTTTTGCTGGGCTCAATGGTTTCCTGGAAAAGCAGAGTCAGCAGAAACTAAGAAATGAAAGGTGTTGAACAGTGGATAGTTGTATCCAATGAAATTTCCATGAAATAACAGCTCATGCCGTTGTTCCTTTTTTTTTTATAACGAATGTAATATTTGCTCATCATAGAAAATACAGAAAATTATATAACAAAAGTAACTGCAGTCATATCGCCCAAAGAAAACAGCTCTCTCCTTTTGGACATATGTTCTTTTACTCTTTTTCCAGGCAAAGACATGCTTCCCTCTCTTTAACAAAATCTTACCATGTGTTGACGATGTGCATTGTGGTTGCATTTGGTGCAGAGTAGCATAGATGTACATTCCTCACTATTACTGGCAGAAAGAAAGGCAAATTGTCATCTCCTGAATCTTAAAAACAAACCCAGTACTTCCCTCGGCCACACATTCCCCTCCAGTCTGCTGTCCTTCCTTCTTTTTCTTCTCTTGGCTGTGGACCTGATGTCATTAAAGATACCTGTGGCCTTGTAGCCCTTCTCAATTCTTCATTAAAATTCACCTAATGGCAGAGGGGAAAGAAAACGTGTCCCATCTTTACCGCTTTGCTCTAGCACCTCCCACGGCTGAGCTCTGGTCCACAAGTCTCTCTCCTCTTCTAGAGAGCAGATTATTTGCAGTTAGGGACTATCTCCTATACATCCTTTACCCTTGGAGAAGGTAAGGGTTCAGTAAGCGTTTGCATTTCTTTCATGCTAGAGCCTTGCTCCAGGGCACCGCGGATCTTGGTTGGGCACAGTCACTGAGTGCCCACGGTCACCTGAACTCTGACCACAGAAGCCAAAGGGAGTCAGCCCCCACTGAGCATTCAGGGAGTCTGCCTGCCTCTTTACCAGGGCCCATCCACGTGGTCGTACTGGGGTGGATTTAATTTCCCACGTGAACACATGTGCCCATGATAGCATCCTCATATCCATCATGGACGCATGTGTCCTGAGGTTGTCAGGGAACATGGTTTTCTCCTAATTGTGGACATTGTCAGTTACCTGCCCCCAAATCTGTAGACACATTCTGCTTGTATTGTACAGATGCTTCAGGGGTTCCAGAGAGGGGCCAGACGTAGTCCATGACCACAGGGAGTTCACAACCCAGAGCAGGTGGCAATGCCCGACACAACCTGGCAAAAGAGCTGAGTCCTTTGGGAAGTTTTTTAAAAACTGTGTGTGTGTAAGTACATACATGTGTGTATCACATTTATATCTGGTCCCACCTCATATTCACGAAAATCATATGGGTTCAAGGATCTGGAATTTTAATGCTTCTCCTGGTTCTGATGAGTAACACGGTTTAGGAGCTACTGAGTTGGAATTTGTAGCGCCAAGCAAAGTCTGTGAGAGGGGAGGTGGAAACCTGAAAGCCACAAGACTGTAAAATCCTTGAAGCAGGGCCATGCTTCTGCACCCTCATGTGTACAGGGGCCTGGACCCCTCCCCCCATGCACACGGGAAGGCCCTTCATTCGTGAGTTCTGTTGAACTGAGCTGAGAGTGATAGAATTCCCTGTGC
The DNA here is from genome assembly GCF_949774975.1 of Lagenorhynchus albirostris. Classification (NCBI taxonomy): domain Eukaryota; kingdom Metazoa; phylum Chordata; class Mammalia; order Artiodactyla; family Delphinidae; genus Lagenorhynchus; species Lagenorhynchus albirostris. Next base: position 57,548,460 of record NC_083108.1, read on the forward strand.
TATGCATCTGGCAAGAAGGATGCTCTGTTTTTCTAGACTGAAATAAGGAGTAAGAAAGAATACAGGGAAGGGGATCATTCCAGTCTAAGGAGAACCCGGGTTTTAGAAGCCATCTCAGGACTCTGGGATATATAGCCAGCCCTTGTTGGTGCTACAGTCACGATAATAACTGTGCTGGTGTATTTAGGGTTCTTGAAGAGGTAAATGAAGTGAAAGGTATGAAGTCTATTTGTAAAGTAAAAATAGTTACAGAAATGAATGATGGCATCCTGTAAGTATTTCAGTAATGAACCACTTTTCTTCTCTTTTTTGTTTGGCCTTCAGTAAGTTCTAGCAATTCACATTCAGTACTGTTGAGTCCCGTAGTATCAGAGATGTGCATTGACTATAAAAACCAAATTGTATTTTGAAATCAAAATGAAATGATTTTCATATTACCTGCCATTTGGATTACCTGTCCTATTGTTATCATGAATAATGAAAACCTGAATGTAGATGGTAATAATAGTGATATCTTTGTGACGATGTGTCTGGTTCAAAGCACTTCTGTGTTGAGAGGAACGAACAAAATAATGTATATTAATGTTGGAGACATTTTTGTGCATAATATTTTCAGGAAACCTGAAAACCTGAGTACATAATAATTATACATTCGCCTGCCTTAGAATTCAACATGACACTCTCTTCAGATTCAACATAACAATAGATGCATATTTGACTTCCAGGAAAATACTAGTATGGTCTACGTTACCTAATCAAGGTATTTATATCCCAGAAATAGGTGGCCAAAATTAGATTGCTAATATAAACTGGAATTTTAAAATCATGGGCTTATAGATACTTGGAATATAAATTGCAAAATTATATGTATAAGTAGCCCAATCACGTGATTGTATTATGTTATTGAGGTTTGAAAATACTGGCTGTGAGATCACTCGTAAAGATGTCTTAAGGTGACGTGACATGTTAGTCTCAAGAGTATGGTCAAAGATCTGCGAACGAGAGAGAGGCATGGACATATATACACTACCAAATGTAAGGTAGATAGCTAGTGGGAAGCAGCCGCATAGCACAGGGAGATCAGCTCGGTGCTTTGTGACCGCCTGGAGGGGTGGGATAGGGAGGGTGGGAGGGAGGGAGATGCAAGAGGGAAGAGATTTGGGAACATATGTATATGTGTAACTGATTCACTTTGTTATAAAGCAGAAACTAACACACCATTGTAAAGCAATTATACTCCAATAAAGATGTAAAAAAAAAAGATCATTTGTAAGGCCCTAGAGTATGTGGAATTGTGGGTCTCATGCACTTTGGTCATACAAAGGAAAAAGTAAAGACTTCCATGTGGTACTGCTAAAATTTTTCTATTTCTAGGGGAGACTAGATTTCTCCTTCTTGGGAAAGAACTGCCTAACCAGAGTCCTGTCTCCCTTGGGAATTTGTATTTTTCTTCTTTTCTTTCTCCTTTGTTTCTGTCTGTTTACTTATTTAGCTATTCACGTTTGCCTTCATTTTACTGTTGAATATTTTAATAATTGAGTATTGATTATCTTCCTTCTTTATGTCCACGTAGTAATGAAATAATCATTTAACAAGTATCAACTTACACTTTATCAAATGAATGTTCTGATTAACTTGGACCTAAATGAAATGCCTCCTTTCTTCCCACTGTTGTGAGTTAAATCTCATTAACATAGTTCAATACACCTTTTTGATTCGATAAATGTAATATAACAGGATTTAGCCAATGTGCTTTGCAGATATGCAGCCCTTGGAAAAGGTGGGCCAACTATACTTATGATACCTAATACAACAGAGATGCTATGAAATAGTTGTAAATACAATGGAAATGCTATATAATAGTTGCCTGAACATGGCAGATTCAACTTTTGGTTTTCGGAACTTTCTAGAATTTTAAAAAAATATATTTTCCAGCCAGTGTTGGTTGAATCTGTGATGCAACACAGAGGGTCAACTGTACTTAAAAATTTCAACTGCAGTGATAGGATTTGTAAGGGATTGGCTTGAAATGTATTCTTTGAAGTTCAAGAATAGGGTTTAGGCAGAATTGTGGTATCAGGTAGGGGAGAATTTAAGTTTCTTAAAAGTTCTGGACAATCACAATCTTCAACCTTACTGCACTTCGTTTGGAGGAAAATACACACTTCTTTTATTGTCAACAAGGGCTGGGTTGCAGTTGTCAACTATTGATTCTCTGTACTGGAAAGTGGAGCAGTGGTCTTAAATATTGCCGAAGGTAATTTATTTTTTACTTTGAAATAAAACCTTTGGGGAGCAAGTCTGCCTTGCTTATCCTGTCAGTCTTATGCCAACACAAAAATATATTTATTTTCTGAACGTTTCAATTAACATTACAGGCAGGATACCTGACTGGCAGAGGGTGGCTTCCTGAGTTTTAAAGTTTGTTCTAGATGAATTTGCGAGGAAAAAAATATACATGTGATTCACTAAGGAATAAGTTAAACTATTTATTAGAGGATGCATATGCACCTACAGTCATCAGGCAAAGTCTTCTTTTGAAAGTATCATATCTTGAGGCTTTGGGGAGAGATCCTGTGGGATGGGTCTGTGATAATCTCTCTGTCCATCTACCTCCAAAAGGTCACAGGGAAAGTAATCCAGATTTGTCACTGTTCTGGCAGGGTCTGTGCTGGGAAGGCATTGGCAATGTGTCCGTTACTTTCAGGATTTGGCTTCCTGTTCCGACGTCAGAGTTTGCTGTAGCAAGAAATTGTCAATTGATCAGAAATGTGCCTTCGGTGATGTGCCCCTGTGATGCTGTGTATTCTTCAGACGACGAATTGGTTTTACGCGGAATAAAAGCCCTTAGAAACATATGGTGTGACAGTTGGCAGCAGAATGTGTTTGTTTTGTGTAACTCCAGAAGCTGCTACTATTTGGCATTGACACGCCCTTGAAAATCCAAGATGCTTTGGTCAATGTGTTTGTTGTGTTAAACTTCATATAAATGTTATTGCGAGATTTATTGTACGAGGCAGGCTTACCTTCTTTGTTTTTAAATTTCAAGTTGATCTGAGATGAAAGGACAAGATGCAGTTTTTAAAGTACAACTATGAAGGTACTTGGAGAAGCTGTGTGCAAAACTCAGGTTCATCGCTTTTTAGTCACGTGGCATTATTGTAAGCCCCTTGAGTTGAAAAGCAGATTATACAGAAAGAATTTCTATCAACGCTGAAGCTCCTGGTAAATTGTAAGTGATCATAATGTAACTAAAATTGTATAATTCAGAAAAGATATAAGGGTTATTCTGGAGTCTCTCTTCTGCTTACTGTTTCTTTACAGAATAATTTTATTTCTCACTTTAGGTCAGACAGATTAGGGCGTTTGGGGCTCAAACCATTGCTTAATGAGAGGCACGGTCTGCACCGGATTATTCAGAGAGGAATTTGTAGATAATCTGGCACCAGAGTTGCTTAAAATACTCTGACATAAACTGCTTCTGAGGGTACCAGGGTGAGTCATAGTTAAGCTTTCTAGAATTCTCAGAAAGGAGTCACTCTAAGAGTTTAACACAGGAAATGCCAACGTTTTGAATTTAGCTTTACTGTGAGGACCTTTTTTTTCTAAAATGAATGATGTATTCTTCTGATGCTCAAAACAGAGATAACGGTGAACATAATCTGACTTTCCTTGTTGATTCATAATTCAGAGGCCGAGTTCCTGTGAGGGATTGTAACTGTGGGTCTAGTTCCTGGGGCAGGTTAGGGTACCCAGAGATGAAGAGGATGCTGCCCTAGACTAGCTTCCTCGCAGATGCCCAGCATGGCCCCTTCCTTTTTCCTTCAGAGTCACTTTCACATAAAGGTGGGTGAAGTGTGAGACCAAATGATCCTCTGGTTTGCGAGATTGATTTGTAAGTAATAATTAAGGGACACAAGGGTGCTATTTATAATTTTATAAGAACTACCGGTATAAAGCAGGACTGTCCGGGGAAAATCATGGTCATTCCAGTAATAATTAGCAGGTGTTGAGCATTTAACTGCAGCGGTATGCTAGGCACTAGGGGCATTATCTCGCTTAAGCCACAGGACAGCCCAGTGAGGTGGGCACTGTTGCTTATCCCTGTGATGGTTAATGTTACGTGTCAACTTGCTAGGTCTTGGTACCCAGTTGTTTGGTGAAACACCAGTCTAGGTGTTGCTGTGAAGGTATCTTTGGATGTGAAGGTATCTTTGGGTGTGATTAACATTTAAATCAGGGGACTCTGAGTAAAACAGATAACCTTCCATGGTGTGGGTGAGTCTCATCCAATCAGTTGAAGGTTCCCTGAAAAAGGAATTTCCTTCAAGACTACGTCATAGAATCCCTGCCTGCTGTTTCCAGACTGCTGTTCTACAGACTGTGACTTGCCCTACCCCCAAATTGCATGAGACAATTCCTTAAAAGGTCTCTCTCTCTGATATATACTACTATATAACCAGTGTGTACTATTGGTTTTGTTTCTCTGAAGAACCCTGACTCAAGCAATTCCTTTTATACAGATGTAACAAAGGCCCAGAGGGGTCATCTAAAGTCAAGTTAACACTGTTCATAGATGGAAAATATGAGATTTGAGCCTAGATTTTTGGACCCCAGGTCTCAAGCTCTTTACTGTTAAGCTCTGTTGTGTCTCAAGAATATACACAAAACAACCACAAAAAACCCTCATGGGATTTTTGTTTTAACTGGCCTCTTTCTTGCTGAGACTCTTTGCTGTTACTGAGAGTTTTGAGCTGTTTCTGAACATCAACCACAGCCTTTGTGATGATTTTTTTTAATCAGTGTTATAGGCGCAGACACTTCTCATGGAGACTATGCGTTCTTCAGTCGCCCTTATACACACTTTGTTCAGGGCATGTGAAGGAATATCCCTGTGCATTTTTCAGAATTTCTGGTAGGTGTTTCAGAGGAGGACCCACTCCTACTGATAGATTATCACTGTCATCATCAGTTAACGCCAATTCAGAGGTGACACAACAGGCTGGCGTTTCTCAAACCTGTTGGAATGGGTAACCCTCTGGACCTAATATTGCACCAGTCATGAGAGACATTCAGACTTCCGCTTTTATATTACAATCAGAGGTACATTCCTGTATGGAATTTATAATCAAGATTAACATTTTGAGGCACCTGCATGGCTCAAAACAACAATCATTATGATCTCTCACCGTTTCCGTGTATCATGAATCTAAGACATGGCACAATGGGAAAGGCTTATCTCTGCTCCATGATGCTGGGGCTTCGGGTAGAGGTCTCAAAGACCAGGACCTAGAGTTGTATGAAGGGCTGTTAACTCCCATGTCTAACAGTGGATGCTGGGTCAGTTGGGGACCTCGCTGGGTCTGCTGTCTGGAGCACCCACGTGTGGCCTTCTCATGGGGCCTGAGATCCCCAACACGGTGACCACGTTCCAAAGGCAAGCATCGGATCTGTAGGGAGAGGTGGGCACTGCGTTGCATTTTATGACCCAGCCTTGGACATCATGCAGCATCATTTGCACTGCAGTTGCAGAGGCCCCCCATGTTTAAGTGGAAGTAAACAGTGAAGGCATGTCATCACCACCTTTTAAGGAAGAGTTTCTGGGACAGGATATATACTGGCGTGGCCATCCTTAGAAAATACAGTCTGCCCAGTGTCCTAGGACCACAGCCCTTCATATCACATCCCTCCCGTAAAATACTCTCACTTCCTCCCCCAGGACCTATAAGTCTCATCTCATAAAAGCATCAGCTCAAAGCCCAGGATCTCACTACCTAAATCAGATTCAGGTGTAGAGGCACCTCTGGTGTGGTTTTGTACAGTTCAAGTACAGATCTTCTCAGTCTCAAGACCTGTGAACTAAAGGACAAGTTACCCACCCCCCCACCCCCGACCCCGGCCAACATGTAATGGTGGACAGGTGTAGGAGAGCTGCCTGCAGAGCCTCCTATCCAGAAAGGGCTGGAATGGCAAGCATGGCAGGATCACTTGTCCATAGAAGCTCTGAGTCACCACCTGGCGTGGGCGGTAACTACTTGATCACAGCTTAGTCCTGTGACCTAGGAATGATTCTTCATGACTCTGGTCTTCTGTGTGTGTTCTGGCTCTTCCATAAGAGTTGGAAGTTGAGTAGTTTTCCCAGCCTGATTTCTGCTTGCAGTAGTTTGGGTGTCCAGTGGCCTCTTTCCATTAGAATCGTTTCTGTCCAGTTTAGTCTGAGCTGGCAGTGTTTCTGTCAGCCCAGTTTGCTTAAAAACCTGAATCTTATTGAGGTTCACTACATAGGACAGAAGCCACACCCATAAATGTCTCTGAGATAAGCCCTGGTATGTCACCCTTAAGGTGTTTAGAGGCAGCCCAGGATCTGTGAGGCGTGCCCTTAGCATCCTTAGCCTTTTGTCTGCAGGCACGGTTCTCCAAGGCTCTGATATACATCTTTCTGGGATCTTATTAAAGGGTTTTATAGTGTACCCTTAGCTTCATCACTCAAAGTTGTTTTCCAGTGGAATTCATTATTATCTTTCCTAGAAAAGAGGTAATACAAACTGTAAAAGTTTGAGGTTCTGAAATTACTTTTTCCTGAAACAACAAATAGAATATGACTAATTGTGTTCAAAATTGTTGTACCACATGAGCTTTCACTGGGTAAATCTTGGATGAATGTGTGACACCTGGAGAACTTAGTGAAAACATGAAAAATGTCCATACCTACAGGCTTTACAGAGGCTAAGTTGGGTGTTCAGTCACTTTTTCATGAAGCGATGGACCCTTGTATTCTCAATCATGCAAAAGCATCTCACTTTCTCATGACTATACACGTCCTGAAGGATTTTCTTATGATTAAAGTTGTTCTACCTTCTTTCCCGTAAGCATCTTTGCTATAGACACCTTAGCCAAAGACATTTTTGTCATATAACTAATTGGCCATAAGGCAGTTTTGCTGTGAAAGATAAACTAATGAAAAATAAAAGAGGGGCATTAAAAAAAGACATAATGAATCATGAGAAATGAACAAAAATTAAAAAGACTTTATTGCAAAATACAAACTATTTGAATACATTTAAAATGTGCGTAGATTCATGGCAAAACTGTGCAAATAATTTTGGTTTATTTTCTGGGTTGTACTGAAGCACTTGTCTTCCAAGTCTTTTGTTCAGAGTATTTTGTACTTTTTTTTGCTGTTGAACCATCATTTGGCACCGCACTTTTTCTTTTTCCCTGAAATGTCTTCCTTCATTAGAAGAGGGATCAGTTTCCACACACTGGGATGCATGTTTTTTCGTTTTTTGTTTTTTTTGCGGTACGCGGGCCTCTCACTGTTGCGGCCTCTCCCGTTGCGGAGCACAGGCTCTGGACACGCAGGCTCAGCGGCCATGGCTCACGGGCCCAGCCGCTCTGCGGCATGTGGGATCTTCCCGGACCGGGGCACGAACCCATGTCCCCTGCATCGGCAGGCGCACTCTCAACCATGGCGCCACCAGGGAAGCCCATGGGATGCATGTTTGTATGAGCTTTGTATTGCGTTGTGAACGCACACTGCTGTGTGTTCTTCACACAGACAACAGACACTGTTGCATGGCTGTTGGTAGACGTTCCAAAGTTCTGTGGGAAATGTGGGTTCAGCTCTGTGCCTTCCAGTCCCTCAGCCTCTTTCTTCTCCAACGTAGTGTATTTCAAAATAAGAACCAGCTCTGGGGGCAAATCATACTCATTTGTCAGCTCAATAAGACCGTAAATAATGTCGCTGACTAGAAGAAATATTAATATGTTTCAACCAGTTGAAACCAAACTGTCAAACCCAAAACCAGTTATTTTATTTTGCCTTACGGCCAATTCATTATGCAGTGAAAACCTTTGTGGTTAAAATGCTTGTAGCAAAGATGCTTATGGAGAAAATACTGGACTGGAATCAAAATTTTTTTTGGCCATGCCACACGGCATGTGGGATCTTAATTCCCCAACCAGGGATTGAACCCACGCCCCCTGCAGTGGAAGCGCCGAGTCTCAACCACTGGACCGCCAGGGACATCCCAAAACTTTTAGTTTGTGAAAATTTTTTCAATACACTGAAGCCTAAATATCTACGGGATCAACAAAACAGCCTGATTAGCGATATTCTTCTGTAGCTATTGATCTGTCCTTTTTATAGTTATAGATAAAACTCCCTTCTACTATGAGGTTGGCAGTACCTTTTTTATGTTTGCCTTTTATCTTGCAATAGCAGACATATAGAAACAGGGTTTCCTTTTCCTTCTTTCTAGAATCCCTGCAGGGCCCACAATGTCCAGAGGTATGACACATTGTTGCAGGTTGGGTCTCCTGGGATGCAGACTAGTATGCAGGTGTCTCTTAGGGGGGTGCTTTTGGGATCAAAGTCTGGGGAAGTGGTGCGAAATGGGGGAGCAGTCCTGCTTCTCCCTCTGCTCAGTCCTGTGATACAGAATCAACAGAGATCTCAGCTGGCCCCATCTGAAACTTTGAAAGTTCTAATGACCTTTCAGAGTTGTCCTGAGTTGAGGTGAGGAGGCTGAGTCTTCCTACCCCAGTGCTGACCAGTCACTGGACATGGTAGATATGGGTTGCCTTGGGTGAGATCACTCTTCATCCAAGGCAGTGGTAGAGGCTGACAGCTGATGGCCAGTGGTATTCACTGCAGCTGGGGCAACACGTCCTTCAGTCCTAGAGGTGGGGAGGCATCTGGACAGCACATCAGCGTCCACTACCTGCACCTAAACTGCAGTGAGGTGGGGGAAGGCAAGACGAATTATCTGCATGTGGTCATGGCAGAGAGATCTCATAGGATAGAGCATATGGTCTTTGGGGTTGTTGTGTTTGTTTTCATTACTAAATCAAGGGAGAATTATTTTTATATCATGGTACAGGGATTAAAAGAATGACTTCCTTTCCACAAGGATCATAGGTTACTTGCAACACTTTTGACTGTTTTTCTAGTGAGAACTGGTTTTCTCTAGGATGCCAGGGTATCATGCAGCAGCCAGCATCCTAAACGGTGCTCTCATCCTTCCATAGGGACTGTGGGCCTCCCCGTGTGTCTGTAGCAGTAACCAGTGCCTAGCATTATCGTTATCTGCACAAGGTTGCTCGTGGTTTATGTGTCCCTGTACCACAGGGGATTGGAAGGCTGGGGCTATGTTTTCTTCATCTTATCTCATTTGCCTGGCAAAGTGCCCGGCACTGAAGGTGCTCCCTAAATGCGCAGTGGCTGACTCCTGGCTGCTGTCTCGGTTACAGTAAAGCATCGTTTTACCTTCCTTCTTGTCTCTGCAGCTCCACTTAGCCATTCTGAGTAGTTGCCGCTGCTTCTAATTCTAATCCCTAATCTTACCAGGGTTTCTGGACCTGTCAGTAATATTGGTCCCTCTTCCAAATACTTGTCCTTTTCCCTATTTCTACTGTATTTTATGTGAGCTCTGGGGCTTCTTGGATAACCCCATTCGATCTCTCTCCCTATTTCAGAGTAGCACTTTATTCTCAAGAACAGAGCAACCAAGCAGGTTTCAACTACGAATCTTTGGAAGGCCCCTTAGAATTTAATCTGTGGCTAGTTTTCCAGTAGATGCTTCTTTTTTTTTTTTTTTTTTTTTTTGGCAGTATGCGGGCCTCTCACTGTTGTGGCCTCTCCCGTTGCGGAGCACAGGCTCCGGACACGCAGGCTCAGCAGTCATGGCTCACGGGCCCAGCCGCTCCGTGGCATGTGGGATCTTCCCGGACCAGGGCATGAACCCGTGTCCCCTGCATCGGCAGGCGGACTCTCAACCACTGCACCACCAGGGAAGCCCTCCAGTAGATGCTCCTTGACTGGCAGAGTGCTGTTTAGGTTTGAACGTAGAAGGGTGTTCTGGTCTACTTGCTTGGCTGTAGTTTCTGAAACCCAAATCTAGGTTAATCGTAAATGGGAATTTATTGGTTTATAGAGTTGGGAGTGGAGGGGTGGAGTATGGCTTCAGGCACAGCTGGATCCAGGGGCTCAAAACAATGCCAGCCAGGCTCTGTGGTCCTTTCTGTAGCTCAGCTTACTGCCCCTTATGCTCTGGCTTTGTTCTCAGGCAGAGTTTCTTCCTGTGGTATGAAGTACAACTAATGATGACCCTAAGCTTATCCCTCAACAACTCCATATTGAAAAGGAGGAGGGACCTCCTTTCTCCATTTCAGCATCCGTATTATACATTTCATGGAGAGAGTCACATACCCAAACCCAGGTGATGCCCTGATGCACATGACGCTTCATTACCAGGGCATGAAGAATTCTCGTTTGCCAGCCAGAGGCCTCTGCTCACCTTGACTGACAGACTGACCCAGACCCTGTGCAGTTGGAGAGTCCCCTCAAAGGAGGGGATGCTGGCAAACTCAAGTGCCTACTGTCACCCAAGAGGGAGAGTGGCTACTCACGTATAGAGGGCTGTTTCTAGAGGGAAATGGACAAAGCAGAAATAGTCAAAAGCTTCATATCACAGTTCCATCAGCTCCAGGAGTCAGAATTTGCATACAAATATATTACTTTTCAAGATATGTAGACATGATATACACACTACTATATATAAAAGAGATAACCAACAGGGACCTACTGTGTAGCACAGGGAACTATAGTCAATATTTGCAATAACTTGTAAGGGAAGAGAATCTGAAAAAGTTATATATATATATACATATATCTAAATCACTTTGCTATACTCCTGAAACTAACACAACATTGTAAATTAACTAAAAAAAAAAAATGTAGACATAGGGTTGCTTCATACTCACATTGTATTTCCCTCCTTCATTCTGAGTTGTTCACTCGCTTCCATTCCCTCCTCACCAGACTATGTACCTGTGTGTGCGCCCAGTCTGCAGGAGGCTTGCATAATGTCTGCTGCAGGAAAATGAAACCAGAGAGTCAAGGTTTTTATTTGCATCTCTACTTAAATAAGTAGAATATTTCAGAGTAAGATGGACCAGGCAGCACTGCAAGATTTTGTAGTCGTTCTGTAGTCAGATGAAACAGTATGAAAAATACTGAATTTAGTTTAACCATGCAGGTTGTCATGTGGCTGATAAACCTTACTCATGCAATAAAAGGAAAACCACCATATTTCACATGAAAAAAAAAAAGATGTGGGTGACTGTTATCTAATGTCTGTTTTCAGAAAGTTTTGAATACAAGGAATTGCTTAAAAGTGAAATTTGCTTTAGGGAACCCCTTCTTTATACAGTAAGGATAAACCTGTTTCTAAAATGAAATATTTGCATTTTTCTTTTAAAACTATGGTAATTTATTGAATGAAGTAGCACGTTAATTTCTGGAAATTAAATAGCTCTCCCTGTAAATGTGGCGAACTTGCTTATAAATAAACTCTCAGGGGTGTTTCAGCCTTGATTCTGCCTTAGGAATGGGAAAGCCCTCAGTTCTTTTCCTCTCTAGTGCCACAGGGGAGCATGTGGCTGACCTGGCTCCATCTGAGGTGGCATCTGCCTCATTAATATATATATATATATATTTTGTCGAATATGTTACACCCAGAATGATTCTGACTTTCCCTCTTACCTGTGAAATGGATTTTCCTCCAGTGGCCAACTGTGATGTTTTGCTCATTTCACTTCGGGTGAAATCCTGATGCCTATGATTGCGGCACAAAATGTCATCATTTTCAGTGGGGATCCAGACTGTTTCAAGTTATCAAGAAAGTGCTCTTTTCTCGGAGAATTCCGGTGTGTGTTTTAATGACATTCTCCCCAGGCCTTCCTCCTGTACCCCATGCTCACTCCCTGCCCTCACAATCTTTATTAAGGAAAGAGAAGGAGTCCTAGATTTGTCTTTTTGAGAGTATATAGTTGAAATATTCAGATCTGGTAGATCTCTAAAAATACATGTGACTCTAGCTCCCATTCTTGAGTAGGAGATGAGAGTAGATGCTGGCCGGTGCATCCTTCTGGGCACGACGGCACCAGACACAAGGTGGTTTTTATGCTTTTAGTCTGTGTCTCAGTTTAAATGAAATGAATGGAATTGAGCTGTCTGTTAATTTGTGTCTTTGTGGCTATGATATGTAGACTTTTTGGAAGCACCTTAAAATAATGAGGTGCCAGTGAGAGTTGTGGGGAAATAACTTAAAAGAACAGACTAGCCACAATGCAGAAATCTGAGATGCATCTTTACCCAACAAAGATGGAGTGCGAAACACAGGAACGAGAGTCAGAGTGACCAGAAGTAACAGATCCAAGGGAAACTTCCAGTACAAACCATGGAACTGTCTTTAAGAATGCATGGTATGGGGCTTCCCTGGTGGCACAGTGGTTGAGAGTCCGCCTGCCGATGCAGGGGACACGGGTTCGTGCCCCGGTCCGGGAAGATCCCACATGCCGCGGAGCAGCTGCACCCGTGAGCCATGGCCGCTGAGCCTGCGCATCCGGAGCCTGTTGCTCCGCAAGGGGAGAGGCCACAACATTGAGAGGCCTGCGTATCACAAAAAACAAAAAAAAAACAACAAAAAAAGAATGCATGGTATGAAAGCTGCTACTTACATTCATATTTATTGTAATAGCAATAATCATAATAGTTGGCTAACATTTATTGAGGGTTTACTACATATAGTAGGATGTACTTTCCTAAATACTTGCATGTGTTTTGTTTACATCCTCCTAGCTACCCGTGATGTAGGTAGTAAAATGATCCCCATTGGACCAATAATGAAATGGATGCTCATGCTGTCCAATTTCTAACAGCCAAGATTTGATCCCAGGCTATCAAATTCCAGACACGGGCAATTCATCACCTTCACAGCATCTTGAATAAGAACTTGCATTATATACGTATGTTTACAACAGTTTTGTCCCAGTGTTTATTTTAAAATATATGTAATTTGAGAGACAACAAAATGGGGACTTGAGATTCTGGGCTTTGTTCTTGAGCTTTTAAATGATAGTGTAGGAATCCCATTTCTAGCAGTGGCCAACTAGCTTATTTCAGACCATCCTTCATGTAGGACAGCTAGATAATCTGGTAGGGGCAAAGGATATCAGTTTCAAAGCATTGAGGTTTGTAAGGCACCGAGAATTTGCGGGGCTAATATTCCAGAGAGAGGGCAGCCCCCAAAAATGGGCCCAGCATTTGGTGCAACTTTTCCTGTCCAGGCATTTGCTGAATCAGAAGTGTCACCTGGGAAGCTGGAAAGTGGACCAGAGCTTGTAGGAGACACATGAAGCTTGGGAGTCCCATCCTGCCAAGGAGGAGGAGCTGTGGTAGCTGATGCTCTCAGTGGGGACCCCAAAGCCTTCACCGAAGGAACAAGAGTGAACCTGAGAGAGACCAGTTCTCATAGAAGCTCTGGAATAAAGTAATTTGTTCCAGACCCATCTGTCTTTCACAAGAAAAAAAAAAATCCTCCTTGGAGGAAGATAACATCAACTGGAGCCTTGAATTTTCTCTATAATTTTTCATTTACAGTGTTTAAAAAACAATTTAAAAAACCAGGTATCCCCAAACACAGGATTTAACTAAAAATAAATAGGACAAGGAGCATAAAAATAGAAACTGTTAAGTGATCCAGATATTGGAGTTATTTAACTTTAATGTAACATTGATCAAAGGACTTTAATATAACAATGATTGAAATATTGAGAGAATAATTAAATGACAAGATGGGAAATTTTCAGAGAACTGATTCTATTAAAAAAAATCAAATGGAAATTCTAGAATGACAATCTGTATTAATATAAGTTAAAAAAAGAAAACCCAGTGAGTTGGTATAACAGAAAATTTTACACAGCTGAAAGGAGAATTACCCGAATTTGGACAGAAAAAATATTTAGTTTGAAGTTCAGAGAGGAAAAAAAAGAATGAAAAACAGACAAGACATAAGTAAGTGAAAGGTCTAGAATGTATAATTGGAGCCCCAGAAAGAAAGAAGACAGGTAAAGGGGCAGAAGTAATATTTGAGGAGATGACAGAAGTGTTTTCAAGATTGACAAACAACATCAAGCCACAAATGTAAAGAAAGATTAGGAACCTAAATAGAGTAAATGCAAAGGGAATTTGAGCACACAGTTTGACTACTAGCAGTAGTCAAACTGCTAAAAAACAAAGACACGAAGAAGTCTTAGGAGCAGCCAGAGAAGAAGGACAAGTCACCTTCATAGGAACAGTAATAAGACTGACAGCTCCCTCCCAACAGAAACGACAAAAGCTAAAAGCCAGTGGATTGACATCCTCAAAGTACTAAGAGAAAGTATTTACCAACTCAGAGTTCTACTTCCAATGAAGATGAAACAAAGTTACTTTTATCCAAAAAAATGAGGAAATTAATTACCAGCCCAGTTGCACAAAGGAATACTAAAGGGGGTTCTATAAGCAAAAGAAAAATGACCCTAGATAAAGAATGAAGGTGCAAGAAGCAATTAGGATTAATGACAAGGGCAACTCTAAATAAAAACCAACTGTGAGAACCAAAAATAATAGTAGCTTTTGGGGTCTCACATAGAGATTTAAAATGCATGAGAATAACAGCACATAAGTCAGGAAAAATAAAATTGAATTAGAAGTATTTTAAATTTCTTGAGTTTTGGGGTAAGTGGTGTAAGTACAATCGATACTGAACTTCATTAGTTCAGGGAGCCACATCATACTCTCTGGGGTGATCATGAGAAGAAGAGAGAAAGGATGTGTGAATAACAAGCTACTGGCATAGAAATTCAAATAATAAAAAGACTTAATCTGTGAGGGGGCAAGAAAGGGGAGAAAAAGGAACAGGTGCCTTATTAGGAAGTTTAATCCCAAATATAGCTAAAATTGTACTAAATGTACATGAGGTAGATCTCCACTTCCAAGGCAGAGATTGTCAGATTGGATAAAAAGGACAGGAAAACAGTTCTACTGCTTACAAGGGGCATATCTTAAATATAATGAGAAAGGGTAAAAATAAAATGTTGCATCCCCTAAACATAAGAAAAGCTAGCATATTAGACTGAAATCAGAAAAAGTTGACTTAAGGCAAGAGGCATTAGTAGCAAGAGGAAACTTTACACTGGTAAAAGATTCAAGGTAACGGGAAAATAGATCCCTTTAAAATGTCATCTACCTAATGGCATAACTTCAAAAGTTTAAAAAGACAGCATATTACCTAATATTCTGGCGGCTTGACTGCAAAGAGTGGAATTTGCCAAAGGCACAACAGATAGCTGTCAGGGCATTGGGAAAATACTGATAATAGCTCCATCTATACGTAGCTTTCAAATTCAGCCTGAGTCACTCCTTTCCACAGTTCCTTTCAAAGGAAATGGATGTCTTCTGTCATATCAGCTGTGTAGTTGATGGCATGTAAGGGAGGGCTCGATGGAGGTTGTGAGGTTGGAGAGAACAGACTTGCTCTGCCTTCCCAGGGGCTGAAGTTGGTGATGTGTGGGCCACACCTGGGAGCTTCAGATAAAGTCCAGAATTGGTAGTAAGGCTGCTTGCTTTTGTGCCATTAGTGGAAGTCTTACCAGAAATACATTGACTCCAGAAGTAGCCAGGTGAAGAGAAAGCATCCAAGAAGGGTGAAAAGCCCAGCTTCCCTCGTTTTTTGGTATCTCACCCAGTGCATCGAAAATGTGAGCAACTAGAAAATCCACACTGGGTTTCTGAATCTCTTCTTTCTTCTGTTCCCCATATTCCTGTTATTCTTTGTCTAATGAGAGCATCTCCATTGACTAGATGAGATGAAGACATGTATTTGCCTTTGGAAGGTAAATATAGAGCTTGAAAAAAAAAAAGCATTCTTGAAAGAGCTTAAAATAATATTCTTTACCAAGCCAATTCTCATTAGAACTGCTGTTGTCCACCAAGATAAACAGCTTCCATCAGGGAGCAGTTTTTTCTAATCAGGTTGATAGCTTTGAACTTCAATGAAAACTGATTTTGTAAATTGTTAGCTGGTGGGATTATGTTTTCAGGCTGGTTGTCTTTTTATTCAGAGAAGCCTAGCTAATGAGAGCAGGTGTTGGAGGGAAAATGAACCGTAAAATTATCTTTCTCTATCTGTTGGACCTAGACTGCTGAATTGGCCATTTGTTAGAATGCATTTTAGGATTTCCTCCAGAAGTTCTATAAAACAGAAAATTTCAACAGAAATATTAGTCTTTATATATCATAAGAGAATAAAAGAAAATAATTCCTTTAGCTAAAGGAAGTGATGGATGCAGTTGCTTGTAAATAAATGGTTGTCTACCTTTTTCATTGTCATTCTTCTTTTACCATGTGACCTCTGGTTTTTATTGCTGAAATATAGGAGAAATAGAAGTGTATTACAAAAAGAATTCTGTGACCTTCCAATTCTGGTCTTATACTTCTTTTTTCCTCTTTTGGCTAAAGTAGAAATAATGAGGATCTAGTGTGTTACCCCTTTACACTTCTGCGAAGGTTCTCCTTAACTTTTGTAAGAATCAAGTGAATTCTCTTTGTAAAATCTTGACAGGTCTTGTCAAAAAAAATTAGTGTGAAAAATGTAATGGAGCCTAATTTTATTTTACTTGAAACTCCATTGAGGGTTGCAAGTTTGTAGTATAAGATACTGGTAACCACTTGACAGTGCAGGTACCAGAACAGAAATATCCTTTCGCTTGCTTCCTATCCTTAAAATACTATTTAAAGATGGATCTAATATCTGGGAGTGTACACACAAGATTGTTAGCATTTGGTCACCTCTGAGCCATGGAATTAAAGGTTTGAGAGAGTGGGAGACTTTTTTATTTTTACTTTTTAAACTTTTTGACATGTTAGATTGTTTTACACTGATGTGTTATTTTTGAGAAGGGATTTCTAATGACGTAGAAGTTTCCTGTGTAAACATTATAGTATAAGGAGTATAGAAGAGAAGCTTCTTTTCTTATTGTTTCATGCAACAGACCAGAGTTTTGGTCTTTGTTTGACAGATTTGTTTCTAAGGAAATGATTTTTGCTAGTTAACCATTTTACACACATATCCTTGGAGGTGAGGTAGCAACAGCCCCTGCCTTCAGACGTGCAAAGCCCACTCCACAGCCCTCCGCACGTGGGCACCTGAACAGGGAGCACAGCCTGGGGCCTCCTGTGTCTGCAGAGCAGAGCCAGTGGCCTCACCCAACCAGGTAATTCAGTGCACACTCAGGCCTGATTCAGGCCCCCAACAGTGAGCTGTGCAGGCCCTAGGTCGCAGCCTGCTGCCCTGCCAGGGAGGGAAGCTAACTCACACCCCGTCCACTACTGAATACGTGCCCAGTCGTGGCCGTCCAATGAGCCTGACCAGAGAGCCCAGGCGACTGCAGAGCCCACCCTCCAGCCCCACCTGGGGAGGAGCCCAGCCAGCCGTCCTGTCCACCTGTTCTGGGCCGGGGCACAGCCCCCATCCCTGTCCTCTGAGCTCAAACAGATGCCTCATCCTAAATAAATCCTAACAGCAGGCCCACCTGCCCAAGGGCTTTACCAGCGGACACGCCCAGAAACCCAAGCCGAGCTGACTGGTGAGGAACCGTCTCTGCCAAAGCAAACTGCACAGCCTGGAAGACGAGCCTCACTACTCAGACGCACAGATTCCAACGTGAGGAATCAAGGGTCATGAAAAGCCAGGTAACTATGACACCAGCAAAGGAAACCAATAAAGCTCCAATGACTGACCCTAAAAAAGAGAGAATTATGAACTGTCAGACAAAGAATTCAGAATAGTCCGCCAGAGGAAGCTTAATTAACTACAAGAAAACACAGACAACTAAATGAAACTAGAAAAACAATGCGTGAGCAAAACAAGAAGCTCAGCAAGGAAACAGCCACCATCAAAACAACCACAACAATAACAAAACAGCCCTGGAGCTCAAAAATACACTAACCGCACTGAAAAGTTCAACAGAGAGCTTCAAGAGCAGACTGGACCATGCAGAAGAAAGGCTCAGCAACCTGGAGGATAGGACACTGGAAATTCCCCAGTCAGAGGAGCAACAGGAAAAAAGGAGGATAAGAGAGAAGAAAGCTGGGCGGAATTATGGGACACGGTGAAAAGAAACAATATTCGCATTATGGAAATTCCAGAAGGAGAAGAGAAAGAGAAAGGGATGGAAAGTGTATCTGAAGCAATAATGGTGGAAAACTTCCCAACTGTGGGGAGAGAAATGGACATTTCAGATCCATGAGGTCCAAAGGTGCCCAGATAGGTTGAACGTAAATAGCACTACACTGAGACACATTAAAATTAAATAGTCAAAAGTCAAAGACAAAGAAAGAATTTTAAGAGCAGCAAGAGAAAGAGAGACGTCACATACAAGGGAAACCCCATAACACTATGAGCGAATTTCTCAACAGAAACTTTTCAGGCCAGGAGAGAATGGGATGGTTTATTCAAAATGCTGAAAGAAAATAACTGTCAACCAAGAGTTCTATACCCGGCAAACCCATCCTTCAGAAACACAGTAGGGATAAAGACCTTCCCAAACGAGAAAAAGCTGAGGGTGTTCATTGTGGCCAGACCTGCCTTACAAGAAATGCTAAAGGGAGTTCTTTAAGTACAAGTAAAAGAATGCTAATTGATATGATAAAAAACATTAAAAGGTAGTGTAAATCTCCTTGGTAATGGTAAATATATACCCATTGATTGTGCATTATGTTAAATGATACATTTAACTTACTACCCGAATTTAAAAGTAAAAAAAAGAACAAGTTAAAATAACCATAGCTACAATAACCTGTTAGTATTTAACCACTATAAAAAAACATGTCAGTTGTAATAGTAATAACGTGAAATGCAATGAGGAGGAGAAGTAAAAGTGTAAAGTTTACCAATTCTATTGAAGTTATCAGTTTAAAATGGGGTTTTATAAATTTAAGATATTTTATGTAAGCCTCATGGTAACCACAAAATTCTGTAGTAATTACACTAAAGAACAAGGTGAAGAGGTCAAAGCATAGTGATACCAAAAGACATCAAAACACACACACAAAAGACAGTACGCGCTGTACACGACTTGAGAAATCCAACTGCTAAGGTCATAGAACTCATTAGCCTGTCCAAAAGGGAGTCCTCCGCTCAGCCCCTTTCCTCACTTTTCCTGCTTGTCCATCTTACCCCTCCGAAATACTTGGACTTCACAGAAACAAGGTTTACCCAGTATGCAGGGAAGTTATCTGAGATGTATGTTATAGAGGAATGATTTTATTTGACATGTAAGGATCTGTGATTTGCACCAGATTTGCCCAGGGAAGGTGATGCTCCTGAGCATGGGAGAGGCCACGCCTTACCCTGGACCGGCCACTCTTTGCCTTACAGGCCGTCTCCTGCCCTTGATGCTGCCTCTACCGTTTCAAAGGAATTCTGCTGATCGGGTGCTCTGAGTTGCCTCCCATCTGAATCCTTATCCTTGTTATTCTGTGGCACAGGTGGCAAGTGCATCGTTGAAAAATTCCTCCTCTGAGAAAGAAGCCGTTTCTCATCTGACTGTCCTCCCTTCCCCCCCACCAACTGCTCCCCGCTCTACTACGTCCACAGCCTTGCTATGTCCCGATTCCCTAAAGGATGAGATTACACCCCCTGTGGCCCAGGGCTCTGTCCTCTTCAGCTTTGAATCCCAGCCCCTAGCTCCCTGTCTAGACCGTGAATAAATGGTTCTGAGTGACTGAATGTACAATTTCTCAGCCTTGCTTGGCTTCCCTGTAAGTTTGTTTGTTTTTTTTTTTAACTGGAGGTTTGCAGTTCTGTAAATCCCTTAAAAAAATTTATGCTTTGTGCTTTTAAGTTTCTGCTTATAAAGTAAACAGAATAATGATTAAAATGAAACACAGTATATATAGTAATATGAAAACTAAGTGAGGCTACAATTACTCACCAAGGATTTTCACATCTTTAATATTTGAATGCAATCTGGCTTATAGCAGCACAGACTCGCAAGTGACAGCATAATATTTTAAAATATTTATACTTGCACCTAATAAGCATTTGCTATAGCTTGTTTTGGATAAATTGAAATGAGCCTAAAAACTCTACAGAATATATCCCAAACAAGCCTAAAACCCATCACACTTTGAAGGCTTCTCTTAAATTACCTCCTGTGTTGAGGTGAGGATGGATTCTCCTTCTGAGGATGTGGTCTGTTTTGGTGAGTCCAGGAGACAACTGGGCATACAGACCTCAATCCTCTGGTGGACAGAGAGTCTACACAAAAAGGTCTCTGCCTTCTACTTGCAACCCTGCACACCCTTTTCCCAGAGGAGGTAGTTGGGTGGAGAGTGTTTGGTATTGGGGTGAGTATGAGTGTGAATGTATTTGAGCGTGTGTGTGTGTGTGTGTGTGTGTGTGTGTGTGTGTGTGTGTGTGTGTGTGTGTGTGACAGAGACAGAGAGAACCCTTCTATATTCAGGAAGCCAGAATCATGACATAGATAGCAGTAACTACCAGGAAAAACATGTAGACAGGAATTTATAGGTAAATGGTTGATTGAGTACTGGGTAGAAAACCTTTCCTCCAAAATTCTGTCTTATCTAGGTACCTGAAATTCTATGTTTTTTAAAAACATCTTTAAAATGCCAATGGACTTAAGGGAGGGGGGATCATAGAAAGGCTTGAGCATCTAGAACATGGGTTCTTAATTGTTTTTGTGCCATAGACGCCCTTGGCAGCCTGGTGAACCCTACAGACGCCTTCTCAGAATGATGTATCTAAATATTTAAAATAAAATCCATTAGATTACAATGGAACCAATTAAATTGAAATGTAGGAATCCATATCTTAAAAAATATGACATAATAATAAGTGTCTTCATAAATCATTGCATGAATAAAGTAGTTAATATAACATGGTAATGTGATATGAACATCTGTGTGATTTTCTGTCTGATGACAAAGTCAGAAGTACTGCTAACATGATGGTGGTTTGTTGCCTATATTGTATTTGAAGGAAATGCTACATTCAGTTAGAAGGTATTGAAATTCAAGAAGCAATTTCAGGGCTTCCCTGGTGGCACAGTGGTTGAGAGTCTGCCTGCCGATGCAGGGGACACGGGTTCGTGCCCCGGTCCGGGAAGATCCCACATGCTGTGGAGCAGCTAGGCCCATGAGCCATGGCCGCTGAGCCTGCGCATCCGGAGCCTGTGCTCCACAACGGGAGAGGTCACAACAGTGACAGGCCCGCGTACCGCAAAAAAGAAAAAAAAAAAAAAAGCAATTTCATTCTCACTCAACTTCATGAACTCCCTGAATTTTATTCAGGACTCCTACCAGGGATTTTTCTAATTTAACTGAAGAAATCTTTAAGTAAATGAATGCAGAGGCATGGAGGTGCAGGGGAAGAGAAGTAACATCAGGTGGGGGGGGTGGAAGATGAACTTGACACTTCAACTGGGCTCCTTCTGCTAAGCCCATTAATTTGGTTCCCGTGACACTGAACAGGCTAAGAGTTGCAGTTACTCAGTAAATGTGACTAAGTCTGAATAGTTTCACCTTCCTTTGGATCTAAGGGGAAAGTATCCCTCATTCATGAATACATTAATGATTAATTAATTAATTAATACATTCATACAGAATCAGGATGTCCCCAGTGACAGGCAGGCCTTGGTGTACAGCCTGCCTGGGAAGTCACCTGGCGATTAGGGAGGTGGGCCTATGGCCTAAGTGGGTTAGGTTATCAGAAGTCACTGTAGACACTTTGACCAGAAAAGAATGAAACATGCTCCTACCTTCTTCAGCAAGATTTCTTTTTAAAAAGATTTTTAAAAATTGAAGTGTGGTTGATTTAGAATGTTGTGTTAATTACTGCTGTACAGCAAAGTGATTCAGTTATACATATGCATACATTCTTTTTTATATATTCTTTTCCATTGTTTATCATAGCATATTGAATATAGTGCTCTGTGCCATATACTAGGACCTTGTTGTTTATTCCTTCAGCAAGATTTCTATGGAAACTGTACAGCTTCCTATAGTCATACTTCTTTCTGTTAGGTTTCGAAGGGGGAAAAGTTTGGCAATAGCATTCGTCATCAGAATTTCACCACCCTTTTACGTAAGTGCTTGCCTTTTCTTTTAAGCATTAAAATGTAATATAGGGCTTCCCTGGTGGCGCAGTGGTTGAGAGTCCACCTGCCGATGCAGGGGACACGGGTTCGTGTCCCGGTCTGGGAAGATCCCACATGCCGTGGAGCGGCTGGGCCCGTGAGCCATGGCCGCTGAGCCTGCGCGTCCAGAGCCTGTGCTCCGCAACGGGAGAGGCCACAACAGTGAGAGGCCCGCATGCTGCAAAAAAAAAAAAAAAGTAATATAAACTATGGGTTTGACTTAATTGATCTGGGGCTTGGTGGTTTCGTGTGGGTAGTGAATGAAAAAAGGCTATAAGGTTTTTAGATTTTAAGCTTCCCTGGGTAAGAAATTATCTTTTCTTCCTGAAGTGGCCAGAAGGTGGCAATTATTAAACTGATGGCTTTGTGAGGAGTGCTGATGACTGTGCATATTCTGATGCAAGTATTCATTGGATGCTCTCTGAGCTTTAAGTACAGCTGACGTTTTGGTTATCCTCCCACTGGTAACATTTCATGGTTATGGATCTAGGATCTCTCTTAGTTGAAATCTCACAGATTCCTAGTAGAAGCTAGGTCCAGTGTCTTCCTGGGGGCTACGGGTTGGGCCGCAGGCAGGTTAATCTTTGCCACGTGGTCATGAAAGCTAATGGTTCTGTAATGAATGTGCAGCCGAAGTTGAAATCACAGCACCGACGCAGTCCTCCTCATCCTTCATCGGCAGATGAAGTCGTTCTGGAGAGCGGCATTTCCAAGATGGTTCACGGTTGACCACCGTTAGTACCAGGAATCATTTTCAGCACTTTTACATGAAAATCATTCTGAACTCTCTCAGGCACCCCTCTGCCTTGCTAACATGTGGGTGATAAGCTGAGGTCATCATTAAGAAAACAAAGGCTTTCGCACAGACCTGCTGCAGTGGAGTGGTTACGGCGCTCTTAACTACCCCCGGCTGCAGAGCTGCTACTTCTCCTGGCATTTATATCTTATAGCGTCTTTCCTTTTGTCAACTCATTTTCCTCGTGGTTGCCTGCGTGTCTGCTTTAAGGAGTCTCTTCCTTTCTTGTGAATTTTTGAAGGTTCAGAAACCAGATAATATAATTTTTCTATATTTGGTGAGCACAGCCTGTGGGTCATCTGAGTAAATGCATGAATTCGATGACATTTGTTTGGGCTGTCTGGGGTTTTTGTCTTGGTATATTTACACCCTAGGACTTAATTTTTCATGTTGCTGATCTATAACTCACTTCTAAATAGATGATAACCCATCCTCCCATGTCTTCATTTCTCTGTCCATCTACAAAATATAAAGTCTGATGGATAATTTTAAATATTAAACCAACTGAATGATTTTTTGGATTTCATTGTGTTGTTTATTTTTTTCCTTTTCCATTATGGTTTAATACAGGGTATTGAATGTAGTTCCCTCTGCTATACAGTAGGATCTTGCTATACATATCCATTCTGAATATAATAGTTTGCATCTGCTAATTGCAAACTCCCAATCCATCCTTCCCCCACACCCCCTCCTCCTTGGCAACCATAACCAACCAATTAATTCTTATGTGAAAATATGATAAAACCCATTTAAGATCTTTTTTCCTTAACAATTTTTAAGTATTTTTCGCCTTTAGTTCAGTTTTCTCCTCTGGGTGTGGAAGTAATTCTGCCTAATGAAAAGGTTTAAAGATGCTCTGTAAAACGCTCTCCAAAAGAACTGCCTCTCTGGCAATTAACTCCCATGGGCGTAAAGGAGCTTTCAAACCCCTCACAGTAATGGTTAGCTTTAAAGTATCTGACTCGTTTGTGTGCCGGGTGGGAGCTCAACTCCCTGGAAGACCACTTAAGGCAGCCATGCAGCTCTTGAAAGAAGTTTGGTAAAAGCAAGACACCACGCTGTAAAGAACAAAGCGTTTTAATGTGAACGACGACTGCTTCTGGAAGA
This sequence comes from Lagenorhynchus albirostris, assembly GCF_949774975.1. Classification (NCBI taxonomy): domain Eukaryota; kingdom Metazoa; phylum Chordata; class Mammalia; order Artiodactyla; family Delphinidae; genus Lagenorhynchus; species Lagenorhynchus albirostris. The sequence goes on from NC_083108.1 coordinate 57,572,407, forward strand.
GCTCAGCTGCTCTCCTGGAAAGACGTCCCGTGATTCCTGAAACAGCCTGAAAGAGCCGTGGAAGCGCTGCTCTTCGTGCGGTCCAATCACACCTCGATTTCAGTTGTTGCCTGCAGGCTAATCCTGCTAACGTTTGCACAGTGAATAAAGCAAATCACAAGTATTCCTCCATCTTCCAAGATAAGGAAGATCACTATTTGCATTTGTGTGGTGCTTTAAAATGTCCCAGTGATGATATGGTACTGGCACCAAAACAGAAATAGAGATCCATGGAACAGGATAGAAAGCCCAGAGTAAACCCACGCACCTATGGGCAACTAATCTATGACAAAGGAGGCAAGGATATACAATGGAGAAAAGACAGTCTCTTCAGTAAGTGGTGCTGGGAAAACTGGACAGCTGCATGTAAAAGAATGAAATTAGAACACTCCCTAACACCGTATACAAAAATAAACTCAAAATGGATTAGAGACCTAAATGTAAGGCCAGACACTATAAAACTCTTAGAGGAACACATAGGAAGAACACTCTTTGACATAAATCACAGCAAGATCTTTTTTGATCCACCTCCTAGAGTAATGGAAATAAAAACAAAAATAAACAAATGGGACCTAATGAAACTTAAAAGCTTTTGCAAAGCAAAGGAAACTAAAAACAAGATGAAAAGACAACCCTCAGAATGGGAGAAAATATTTGCAAAGGAATCAGCGGACAAAGGATTCATCTACAAAATATATAAACAGCTCATGCAGCTCAATGTTAAAGAAACCCAATCACAAAATGGGCAGAAGACCTAAACAGACATTTCTCCAAAGAAGACATACATATGGCCAAGAAGCACATGAAAAGCTGCTCAACATCACTAGTTATTAGAGAAATGCAAATCAAAACTACAATGAGGTATCACCTCACACCAGTTAGAATGGGCATCACCAGAAAATCTACAAATAGCAAATGCTGGAGAGGGTGTGGAGAAAAGGGAACCCTCTTGCACTGTTGGTGGGAATGTAAATTGATACAGCCACTATGGAGAACAGTATGGAGGTTCCTTAAAAAAACTAAAATTAGAGTTACCATATGATCCAGCAATCCCACTACTGGGCATATACCCAGAGAAAAACATAATTCAAAAAGACACGTGGGGGGCTTCCCTGGTGGCGCAGTGGTTGGGAGTCCGCCTGCCGATGCAGGGGAGGCGAGTTCGTGCCCCGGTCCGGGAGGATCCCGCGTGCCGCGGAGCGGCTGGGCCCGTGAGCCATGGCTGCTGGGCCTGCGTGTCCGGAGCCTGTGCTCCGCGACGGGAGAGGCCACAGCGGTGAGAGGCCCGCGTACTGCAAAAAAAAAAAAAAGACACATGCACCCCAATGTTCATTGCAGCACTGTTTACAGTAGCCAGGTCATGGAAGCAACCTAAATGCCCATCGACAGATGAATGGATAAAGAAGATGTGGTACATATATACAGTGGAATATTACTCAGCCATAAAAAGGAATGAAATTGGGTCATTTGTAGAGACGTGGATGGAACTAGAGCCTGTCATGCAGAGTGAAGTAAGTCAGAAAGAGAAAAACAAATATCGTATATTAACGCATATATGTGGAACCTAGAAAAATGGTACAGAGGAACCGGTTTGCAGGGCAGAAGTAGTGATACAGATGTAGAGAACAAACGTATGGACACCAAGAGGGGAAAGCGGGGAATGGTGGTGGTGGTGGTGGGATGAATTGGGAGATTGGGGTTGACATGTATACACTGATGTGGATAAAATTGATGGCTAATAAGAACCTGCTGTGTAGAAAAATAAGTAAAATAAAAAATTCAAAAAAAAAAGTCCCAGTGATGGTCCAGTTGGAGTTCTTAATTTACCCTGACAATAATCCCAAAGTTGCCACTCTTTTCTGCAGTGCTTCTCTACCACTTAGTGATTTGAGTATATCTCAAATAACTTTGCATTTTAATTATTTGATTCTGTGGTTGCCTACCCTGTTAGACTTGAAGTTTCTAAAGGGCTTTGTGCAAGTCTTCCTCATGCCCAGGATCAGTGGCTGTTACCTGTAGGGATCTCACCAATGTTTCCTGACTGAACAAGTGCTGAATCCCTCATCTAACTTTCCTTCCACCTCTGGTCTGGCTAACTACTCACCCTGTGAGATGCCCTTCCTCTAAAGAGCGGTGACGGAGTCCAAGCTCGTACTGCTCGCCATGCAACAGGCCAGTAAGTCGAGAGACGAGGTGTCAGGGCAAGGCATAGAGACTTTATTCAGAAAGCCAGCAGACCGAGAAGATGGCGGATTAGTGTCCCAGAGAACTATCTTCCCCGAGTTAGAGTTCAGGCTTCTTTTATACTGAAAGGGGAAGGAGTGTGGCTGGTTGTAAACTTCTTGGTGCCTGCCAGACCCCAGAGGGGATGTGACAATCCTTTGTTCTTGCAGCTGCCCAGGTAGGTCTGGTTATAATGTTCCTGTAAACCTCCAACAAGAGGCAGAGCCTTGAGAAAGGGCTACTATGTCTATTTCTGGCTATAGATAGCATTCTTTGATGAGACAAAAGTGCAGAGCCGGCATGAATAAGCACAGGCCACAGAGCACAAGGGTTAGAGCTAAAGGAAGAGATCCAATATGGAGTCAGGTTTGCGCTTCTCTGTTGTAAAGCCATCACTACCACCCACCTGCTCCAGCTGGCTTTAGTGCTCCTTTTCTGTGTGCTCGAATGACTGCTGGTTGGAGTAACTCTATCACTGCTCACACCTTTGCAATATAATTATTCTCCTGCCCCACTAGAATTAAGAATGGGGCTTGAGTCTTACTCAACTTTGAATCAGTGGTGCCTACTACAGTGCCTGGCACACAGTAGTTGCTCAATACATGTTTATAAATTTAAGGAGTGGAAGAAGATAAGGTTGGAATTGTAGACTGGTGAGACTTTAAATGCCTTGCTCAGAAATTTGGAATGTATTGTGGAGGTACTTGTGAAATACCTCAAGTTTGCTCTTTCTTCCTAGGGTGTTAATTATATACATGAAAAAGAGAAAAAATTAAAGAAAAAATATTGCTACCAGTAAGAGATATAAAGTGATTTTAAATATATCCATTGCCATTTTTTTATTTCTGATGCATTCAGGCTGTTAATTCAACAGCTAATCTAGTGCCCACCATATGCCAGAAAATATGCAAGGCTGGGGATATAGAAGTACAAAATTTACTATTTTGCTTTTTGTCAGGTAAAATTCAATTGTCAGTGTAATATAGAATCACTGTTCTTCTACATCACTTGGGCTCAGAATTATATTGGACACCATCAGCTCCTCAGCCTCTCAGCATCCATTCAGACATAAATTCCTTTGACTGTAACTCAAAATGTCCCTTTTATCTTCCCCTACTTCTGTAGTATCACTGCCCTAGATTGGTCTACTGTCATTGGTCTCCTCTTCCTTATATGTCCCCTGTGTGCCATAAACAGTTATATTATTGTTCACTTATATTCATGTTGCTTTGTAACTCTATCCAGTATGTTTATGTGCCCATGGTCTGTTTCTCCATCTGGATTAAGAGCAATGCCCTGTATAAGTTATTCACAAAAATGTTGGCTAAATGAGAGGGAAATTAGTCTTGAATAAAAATACCTAAGATAATCAGTACTTTTAACTCTTCTACATTTCTTCCCATTTCATTGCCAGCAGCCATGAATGGATTCTTTGTACAATAATGAATGTTAGGAATGATTCTCGTGGTGACTCTTGGCAGAACAGGTCGGTGGAGGACTCTTTTTGAGGAAAAAGACGGAGTGAACTAAGCACCGTTGACGGACTCTATGACACATCACAACTGTGTCTGACCCCCAGACTCTTTTAGCACTTAGCAGATAGTATTTGTCTTCTCTAGGCTTGTGTAAGCTAAGGAAATTGGACATCTGCTTTGAATAATACGACCTTAAATCATATTTTTAAGTAAAGCCACATGGTTGTTATTATATCATTTTATTACATTAGGAAGCACCCAGAACAAACAATATCCTCTGGGCTTCTGAAGAGATGCAGGGGCTGATCTAATTGTTTGTACGATATTAAATGTCTTATTTAAAATTCGTATTTTCCAGTGAACCTTGGTAGTTTTTAAAGGAATAGATTTTATTCACATCTCTTTATTTTGCATTTGGTCACTAACTCTTGTTTACTTAAGAAAAAATAATAAAACTAATTTTGGCTCCGTACTTTCATCTGAAACATGGTGGTTTTTAATTTTGCTTTTAAATAAGAGAATGGCTCATGTGATTTGAGAATCGACTAATTTTATTTTTTAAGAGTTATAATTCAAAGCTGAAGATGACCCTAATACCTTCTGGTGCATTTTTTGTTCCCCTAATTTTAATTTTCTCCAAAGAGCGTATGCCACAAATATTTTGCTATCTCACTCTGTGACATGCTATGAAATTTGGATTATCTGTGAGGCTAAAACATAAGCCCTAGAATCAGACTAACTGGGTTAAAATCCTGGTTTCCTATGTGACCTTGGGGAAGATTTTTAACCCTTCTGAATATGAAATGATACTAGTACTCCCCCCACCCATCTGTTATTGAGGGAATCAAGTAAAAGAATGGATATAAAGTGCTTAGCAGAGTGAGGGGCACATAGCAAGTACTCAGTAAATATTCAGTAATACCACCAATAGCAATGGCAATAATAATAAACAGAGGAAGCCATGGTGATTGTCTGTGTTTGGAACAGAGAAGGCCAGGAGGCAGCCTCCTGTGGGCTCAACCCCACTTTCACGTTAGCCAACCTGCTCATGTTCACCCTGTGACAGGACCACTCTATGTAAACCACTGGCCATTATCATTAATAAATAAAAAATGACTATTTTCATGTCTGGAGCGTTGTTTAGTATTTATACCCCGTAAGTCAAAACACTGGAGACTTAGAAATGTATATGCCTTTGGGCGCCCTGACTCGTAGGGCTCTATTCTATGGAAAAACAGTGTGTTCACGTGGATTTTATTGGAATATACATGGTAGCAGCAGCAGGTTGAAAAGGTTGAGCTGGGTCTGTATGTCTGTATTGACCTCAAGAGTTATCCATGTTATATTACTGTTAAGGGACAAAACAAACTCCAGAGGAAAGTGTCAGGTTATTATTCTTTGAAAAACATAGGAAAAGGCTAAAAAAAAATCATATATGTTTGTATGTATATAAAGAAGGATTTTGAAGGAAATACACTATGACTTTAGTGGGATAGGTTTGTGGATATCTGAGTGAGAAGTGGTTAATTTTCCCTTTGAAATCCTTTATGTTTTGACTTTTTATAATGGTATGTGTTACTTTTATTATTTCAAAAAAGTAAAGGAAGAAGTTAAAACACAGGGAAAGTAAGAACTAAGTCTCTATGTAAAAGAAAAAAGTCTGCAGGGATATTTAAAATGTGGTTATGTATTAATTTGCTAATATACAGATTTTTCCCCGGGATTTTCCCAAGTACACAGTTGTCTCTCCTGTAAGCAGAGCAGTTCATCATCAAGTGAGTACATTTTGAAAAGAGCTTAATAAAAATGAATAATTTAAAATGGTTAGAATTTAAGCTATATTCAATTGACTTAAAAGGGAAAATAAAATATGCTAGAAACAGGAAAAAAAAATCCCACCTCTTTAGAACTCTGTGAAAAATGAGAGAGAGGGGTGTTTGAAAACCTTAGGTCTTAACAGAAATGTAAAAATTTATACTGAATTCTGAAGGACAAAAATAACTAAAAGCTAAATAGTGGAACTCCTATAAAAGTAATTTTCTACCCAACCAAGCTCAGAGATACAATGATAGAATAATATATCTGAACTTGTTTCTAGATCACCTAACTAATAAACTAACTTGATGTACTAGATTGAACTATTTTAATTAAACTACAGTTCCTACTGGTTGGAAATACTGAGAGAGAAAACCAAAAGCTTCTTTCTGAAATTTTTCGTGAATGATAATTGAAATATCTAACAGTGGGTAAATTATTCAACATGTTATGTTATATCCAAGGATACCATGGGTATAAACAGAACATTTTTGGTAACATGCACCATTCTTGTCGAAAATCTGAATGAGCTTTACATCTTTACTTTTTTTTCATTAATTTTGTTTGCAAAATCTGTTCTCTCTCTCCTTGTGTATGTATACTATGTGCGTGTATGTGTGATTCACAAACATCGTATTGATATGAACTCATTCTTAAGTGATTTTAAAAATTAGTTTAGATTAAATTAGATTTTCAAATTTATTATCTTTTTTTGAATCATATGTCCAACATGTTCTCAGAAAGAGGTATTCATTTTATGTAATGCATTTTCAATGATGTAACATGATCCAAAATTCAGCCCATTTAGATATTGTTAGCTTAAAAATTGTTTTTATTATATGAAACTAATTATGAAAATGTTCAAAATCCAGATTCAACCAAAAATGGCTAAATTTTGCTCTGTAACACAGTGTCCCCAAAGTTGGTGTCTTCAAGCAGTACCCGTAGCTGTCGATTCTGTGCGTCAGCAGTTTGGGCCAGACTCAGCTGAGTGGCTCTGTGATCTGGGTCGTGCGGGGCTGTCTTGGCTGGGCTCCCCCATGCATCAGTGGTCAGCTGTAGGTCAGGGTCAAGTGGGGCCTGGCTGGGACAGCTCAGCTCTGCTTCCCAGGGTCCCTGTCCTCCAGCAGGTGGCCTGGACCTTTTCACCTGGTAGTGAACAAGTCTTCTTCTCTGGTAGCCTCAGGTTTATTTATCATAATTAGCCTTGATTTCTTTATAGACACCTATTATATGTATATATAGTAGCCAGACTTAAGAGGGTGTAATGTTCTTCCTAAAGCGATATAATGTGCCACATGCTTCATACTGAGAGGCAGCTTGGTATCCTGCTGAAAAGCACAGACTCTGAGACAGTTTGCCTGGGGTCATATCTCATCTCTACCACTCACTAGCTGAAAGACCTTGGACAAGTTACTTAACCTCTCTACACCCCAGTTTCTCGTCTTCTGTAAGAGTTAAAAGAGTTAATATAAGTAAAGCATTTAGAAGAATGCCTGGTATATTTTACATATATATATTTTGTGTGTGTGTAATATGTTAGCTATTATTACTCATATTAATAGTCAATATATTTACCCATTTATCTGAAAATTCTTAATACTTCGTTTTGTAAACACAACTAACAGCTTTCACAATCACCATTAATTGTTGTAGCATTTTTTCCCTCGCAATAAAAAATGTACATTTATAACTCAATGGATTTGGTAAAATTTCAACTCAGATTTTTCATTCCGAGTGACATCTAGAATGATTATGCATATCTGAAAATTAACATGTGGATCTTGGAAAGAAATCCGAATGGCATACCTGGTTAATATTTCTGACCTTGTTAAGCTGAATAGACAAGGATGATGTAGTCTATATGATCACATGATCATTGACACTCATGACCACAGGAGGGCCAGAAATTACCTTGAAGTAGGCATTCAGCTATTCCATCTCCCTAAGCTAAAACCAGATACATTTGGATAAAAACTGGGGCCGAGGCCAGACTTTGGCACATGGCTACTCTGTACCAGGCACTCCTCTAAGAAGCGTTCTAAGTGAATCATCTCATTTAGTTCACTGAACACCCTCTTTGAAATGGGCACAATTGTATCCCCACTTCCTAGTTTAGGAGACTGAGGCAGAGTGACGTTAGCTAACTCTCTCAGTGACATCCAATAAGTGGCCGAATTAGGATCCAAATCCAGGCTGTCTGGTGGCAGAGCCCCAGCCCTTTCCACCAAGGTCAAGGCGCCCTGTGTCCTACCCCGCACCAGGAGTCCACGTAGCCCTCAGAACCTCTTTCAGAGTAGGCACTCTTCTTATTTCTAGATGAGTCTACTCAGGGTTCTCCCCAGCCTGCTCTAGAAGGGCAAAGAGCATGACTCTATGTCTTTACTATAGGAATGCTGTCAAAATCACTGGGCTTCCTTCCTGATCACGCGCAGGAGCTTCACCAGAACCTCACAGGTGTTTGGGTTGGAAATTTTTACGTATTTAAGAAATTCACTCATGTTTAAAATCATACCCGACATTTGCTCTAACTTAAGTGTCTTGATTTCGTCGTGAGAATGAATATTTTCCCAGGCATCTCTTCTCTAATTGTATTTCTGCTAATATGAATTGCCTCTTCATATCGTTTGCTAATTATTTATCGGTGTCTTAATGCTTTTTCTGATGAATTATCCAACAGATTCCTTCAATTCCAGACTGTTCTGATCACTCGTAAATTTGATATTGTATCATCAGTGTAATGTGGAGACCAGATTCATTTCCTTGACTGACTAACCTTGTTAAATTTTGATAATTCCCCCTTTCTGCCCTCTGATCCCCGCGAATCCCTGCTGGGCTCTGCCTCCTGACCCCAGCCAGGCTAATGAAACATCTCATGTAAAATCTTTTGCTTCCTCTTCAGGAGTATGGGGAGCTCCCAACTGGGGATGTTAACAGAACCCTTGGAGTTTCTTGGAGAACGATTTTTTTTATGGCAAAGGGTGACTCCTTAAGCTGGAAATGTCAAATATGATGCATTTTTAAAATATTTCAGTTTGGTTTACATTTCATATAGAAGCTTACTGTGTAATGCCTTTTTAAAATCTTTTTTTGTTTGTTTTATTTTGTTTGTAATGTCTTCTAGAAACAAGACATAGTTTAGCTGGTAGACAGACTATCACCACACACACATGCAAAAAAAAAAATCTCTAAATTAACAGTAATTTAGGGAAAAAATAAGCAGAAGCTTATATTGTGATGGCTTGTGTCATTTGAGACTTAGAACAAAAATGAACTCTTTTCTAAAGCCGTCAATTGATAAAAAGCCTGGCTTACATGGGAAATTAAGCAGCCTCTTGAGAACATTCTAACCAGGCTACCTGTCACTTCCCCATCCTCGTACCTGGGGCTCATTTGCTGAGATACAGTCATTAGCGTCGTCAGATAGTTAAAACGTGTTTGTTTTATTCTGTGTTTGTTCTTTACCTATAAATTATAAAGCACACACCTAGTATTTTCCAGCTAAGTCATTAAAGCAGTTTGTCTAGATGACACACTAGAATACAAGTGAGTTCTCCTTAAAGCATCACTTTTCTTATGGAAGGATAGACATTACTTCTCTCAATGGAACCCCCAGGGTTTCTTCTGTTTTCCAGAAACCTCTTCCTTCCTGCTTTGTCTCTCATATGATAACTGTGTCTCAAAACTCTTTTATTGTTTTAAGAGTTTCTGGTTGACGGTTCTAGGTTGTAAACCCACAGGTTTTACAGCCACTTCAGGCTGCAGTTATGTAAATATTGGTGACCTTAATAGATCTGATTTGCTAATCTGTAAATTTTTTTTGTTTCTGTGCTCAATTCAAAATATTTCTAATATGATAGACAGCCTAGCTGTGAGGTTCTTGCTGGAAAAATCGGTCCAAGTTTTGTTGTTTGTAGTTCTCAAAAAGCTCAGTACATAATGTATCAGATGAGTCCTGCCATGGCTAAAAATGACTAGTTAAGGCAAATTCATATCTTTTGGTCACCTCAGTATTTCTATGAGTAATAAAGAATAAAAATACCCATTCAGTTATGCTATGAATCACTAAATTAACAATTGCATTATCTTTGAGGCATTTAATTTAAATGTCCTGAAGCAAGTGTTTTATACACATTTTAGGTGTGAGCTGTGCTTATTATTTTTTTAATTATTTTTTTATTGACGTACAGTTGAGTTATAATGTCTCAGGTATACAGCAAAGTGATTCAGTTATACATATATATATGTATTCTTTTTAAGATTCTTTTCTATTGTAGGTTATTAAAAGATGTTGAATGTAGTTCCCCATGCTATCCAGTAGGTCCTTATTGATTATCTATTTTATATATAGGAGTGTGTATCTGTTAATCCTAATTTGTCCCTCTCCCCCTTTCCCCTTTGGTAACCATAAGTTTGTTTTCTATGTCTGTGAGTCTATTTCTGTTTTGTAAATAAGTTCATTTGTATCACTTTTTTTTAGATTCCACATATAAGTGATATCAGGTGATATTTGTCGTTCTCTGTCTGATTTACTTCACTCGGTATGATCATCTCTAGGTCCATCCATGTTGCTGCAAATGGCATTATTCCATTCTTTTTTATGGTTGAGTAATATTCCATTATATATATTGATATATACCACATCTTCTTTATCCATTCATCTGTCAATGTACGTTTAGGCTGCTTCCATGTCCGGGCTATTGTAAATAGTTGAACTATGCTTATTATTAATTTTATAGCACCTAGATTGATGCGGAATTCCCTTGGGGAGCACAGAGTGCCTTTTACTAGCCAGTATGACATGCAAGAAGGCCAGGCCACATGAGTCCCCAGCTTCCCTCCTGCTGCGAGCACATACTGGACTCTTCAGGAGGGAAGAGATCATGCAGTTGGAGAGTATAGCTTGAGCTTCCCTGTGGGATGGTGTTGCTTCTTTGCCATCTTACTGTATTTTCACCAGAGTTTTAGGAACATGGCAAAAATCATTGCAACTAACAGATGTTCTTCTAGCTCAGTAATTATTGAGAATCCACAAGGAAGGCAAGAAGAGAGAGGGGAAAAATAGAAAGGGACAGAGGACCTCTGGATGAAGAGAGAATTTTTTTATTAAAAGTTTTCTTCTCGGGCATCCCTGATGGCGTAGTGGTTGAGAGTTCGCCTGCCGATGCAGGGGACACGGGTTTGTGCCCTGGTCCGGGAAGATCCCACATGCCGCGGAGCGGCTGGACCCGTGAGCCATGGCCGCTGAGCCTGCGCGTCTGGAGCCTGTGCTCCGCAACGGGAGAGGCCACAGCAGTGAGAGGCCCGCGTACCGCAAAAAAAAAAAAAAAGTTTTCTTCTCTAGTGGTTGCAAAATAACGTATTTCAAATTTGTGCTCGGGTGACATTTTCGAAAGGGGCACAGAAAAGGCCCTTCAAAAAAGGAAGGATGCCTGATGCCTGGTCTGTAGAACAGGAGTGTGGCCGTGGAGAAGGTTTCATCAGGCTGATATGGGTGCTAATAAGTGCTTTTAAAGTGCTGGCGGCACCTCCCCGCAGAGGTTTTGTTCCCTTGGAGCTTTGTTCCCGAGTTCATTTATTTCTCCACAGTCTTCATCTTCCCCATTTCACAAGGTTTCTCATCAGAAAAGACATTGTCTTTAGGACCATTGTTATACTGGCTGAGGGAGCAGGAGAAGGGATATAGTATTTTAGTATTTTGATATTTGAGGGATACGATCAAATTTAAAATTACAAATTAAAAAGAAGCAGCTTTCCCACTGAGGAGGCAGAGCACAGGTTAGATCTTCTTGATTTGGGGGTACTGGGGGGCCTTAAAGTACGGCCTTAAAGCAGTCTTGGGCTATGAAATCAGTTGTGGGTCATATCCAACGTTCATTGACTTATTTATGTTGTGAGATGAAATAGGGTAGAACAGGAAATGGGAGTAAAATGCACAGACACACATGGTAAGAAACATAGTGATGCATTTTTTTCATGCGAGTTTTGTCTGAATATGTGTGTGTTTGTGTGCACGCACAGCATCACACGTGTATGCTGCCTTGCGGCATGCTATCTGTTTGATACAATGAGTTATGGTGAAAATGTTTGAGAAATATTGCTTTTGAGGCATTGCCTCCGGAGCTTGAATGTAAAAAATTCAAAGTCGCCCCAGCTCTATCAGATGGTGTCAATGGGCCACTTTGGTGAGTTAAGGACTTCTTTGCGTTTCTTCCAGTCTTTACTATTGGGAGAATTTAATGAATTGGACTGAGCACTAACTGCACGTCTTACTTCCCTGCATTCTCTATTCCTTAAGAACAGCCCAGGTATATGGTGACTCTGTGTGCCTTGCGCACCAGCTCTCTTCTTTTCTCCTTGCCTTGAAACCGGTTCTTTTTCTGTTCCATTCACCATAGTTGAGTCCGTCTCTTCTCTGTGTGTCCACTTGCGTCCCACTCTTCCTTTTCATTTTCTTGTACCACTTTCTGTCATAGCCAAAGGGGTTGACTTGATGACCGTTATCTCTGGCTCAAGAAACGAGAGAATTTTTTTCCATTCCTTTCTTTCAGTTTTTCTGTCTCCATCTTCTTCTTCCACTGCCTAGAAAACATGCCTCTTGGGCACCCGGGGTGCTAAGCCATTGTCATTTTAAGTGCATGCCACTCAGTGGGCTCTGCAGGTCAGAGCTGGTCCCCACATTGTTCCTGGTCCAGGACCACTATAGAAATTGAGGGCAAGTCTTTAGAAATTTCTATAGGAATTTAACAGAGTAATTTTCTGTTTATTTAAGCTAACAAATTTGGGCTTGCATTTTGCATGTCTTTTTGTTTCCTTTTTTCTAGAAATCCATGTTCATTGTATTTTACATAAACTGGATCTGAGCTGCAGCAGAAAATTACAAAACTGGTCCTTCATCATCAGTGGTTTCAGAGGCACTGCTCTAGATAACTGAATTATTACAACTGGTGTATCTAACGGGTCAGAGGGAGAATGAATGGCCCCGTAACCCAGATTCTGGATATATGCTAGCAAAGATGGGACTTGTAAGCTACTTACGTAGCTTTTGGATCGTAAGTCCACCGATTTGAAGGCCTGGCGGTAGAGGGGAAAATGAAGACAAAACAGCCAAAGGGAGAGAAGAGCCAATGATCTGTGTGCTTTTACTGAAACTAAGAGGCTTAAATAGTGAAAGTTGTAATGGCTTTAAACTTCATAAAATGCTGCTTCTCTGTCAGCAAAGGTATTGAATAACACACACAATTCTCTCTTCCTGCTGCATCTGTTGTGTGCACAGAGCTTCTCAAATGCTGGAGGAGAATTCTTGCAGTTTCCTCAGCCTTTAAAAATCTGGAGGCTCTAACACCAATGCAAATTTTAATGATGGGGTAGAAGGAATAGCTAATTATATGTCGTTATTGCCACCACCTCATCAAATGCATTTGCCAATGGATACGATTAAGCTCAGTTTAATTCACCCAAAGATTCAAGAATATGAACATCACATGTTCTCATAACAGAGTTCTCCTTTTCAGAAAAACCAAAATAATGGTTCTTAAAGACCTTGCAAGTCTGCCTGTAGAGACGGCCCCTTTTGAAGCCAGCTCCATTCCGTGGAGATCTTTCCATTTACCTGCAATGTTATATTCTCTCCGCTTCTGTACTAGGTGACTTAAGGGTGTTTGTTATCTGAACAGAAACAGAATTTCAATGTTAATTTGAATTCTGATTTCTTTTATTTATTTGCCCAATTGGAGTATTTTTTGTGGGGAAAAAAACTGAGGTAAGGATGTATCAAAAATGGGGACCCAATTACTCTTCGGAAATGCATTTCCTCACAGTACAAACATTGAACTAGAAGGTGAAAATTAAACATTCAGCCATATAGGGACATTTAAGAAAGCAGACATAATAGTCTAGAATTGAATAGAAATGCTTTTTAATTCTTTAAACATCAGCTATGATGTTGACTTTCCTTCCATAGTAGGTAGGTGATAAATTCAAACAATTAAAAGGCATCTCACCTGCTATCCCTTTAGACACAACTGGGAATTTACCCCAGGATTCCAAGTTGCTAGACGATGCTAAACATAAATGTTCCCACTTTCTTCTGTACATTCAGCATAGGACAGTAGTGCAGCACTGCCAGGAAGTACAAGTGCCGGCTGAAATATCATCTTCTGTACTTCAAACCATGTGATAAGTCCTCGTGACCACACACAGAAGTGAAGATCTCCTTCCCAAAGCTTAAATGTAGGGGCAAGATGGATTGAGTTGAAGGTTTTGTAAAACTTCAGTACTAATGTTCCTCTCCCATAAAGAAAGGGAACTTAAACATTACCATTTTAGGTGAAAAAGGATAGGACCAGGAGGGTTGTGGACAGGCAGGCAGAAATAAATATACAGAGCTAAATGCTGAAGAATTACAGGTAATTTAGAGAAGCAGGCATTAGGAGTTATGAAGCAACATAGTAATCGTAATGATAATCACCAATAATTTTTGAGCCTGTGCTATATGGCAAACACTGTTCTAAATGCCTGTATATGCATTAATCGTTCACTGTGAAGCTACACAGAAATACCAGCTGAGCGACACTTCTCAGGGGACTATACCCCAGGGAACAGGTGCTCAGTAAAGAGAGACTTTTTCTCTAAAATATAGTATGCATTAAAGAAAGACAAATACTGTTGATGTCACTTATATGTGGAATCTAAAAAATACAACAGACTAGTGAATATAACAAAAAAGAAGCAAGACTCACAGATACAGAAAATAAACTGGTGATTACCGGGGGGAGGGGGAAAGGGGGAAGTGAAAGGAGGGGACGGAATTAAGAGATATAAACTATAAGGTATAAAATAAGCTACAAGGATATATTGTACAACACAGGGAATAGAGCCAATATTTTACAATAACTATAAATGGAGTATAACCTTTAGAAGTTGTGAATCACTCTATTGTACACCTATAACTTATATAATATTGTACAGCAGCTGTACCTCAGTAAAAAGAATACTGTGTGTTGATGAGCTGCTCATTGGTTTCTGGACTGTTTAGAAGCAGGACCTTTGCCTGTGACTGAGGGGACAGTCTAGATGGAGCTGCTTCCAGAGGGCAGAACCAGTGAGGTAGGAGGACGGTTCAGGTAGAGTAGGTGTTTCGACCAGCTCCACACACCTGTCCTTGGAAACCCTTTGACTGTTGCACAAAACCATGCACCGAAAATGCTAGATCTTATAAGAAAACTGGAGCTGACTATTCAAAATCTACACAGCTTTGTAGCCAGAGAACCAGTGAAACAGTCACAGCCCTAATAAAAATCCTGGCCTCATTAACTTCCACCTGGCACTTAGAATCCCTGTGAGTCCATCCTTAGCCCTGTGCCTGAGGGCTTCCACATCCTCCTTCTCACCAGAGGGGGCCTCGGAGTCAGTCATTCCCTTCTGATAGAGACCACTCTCTGCCAGCTGAAATATAGGATCTGGGTTCATCGTCTCCATCAGTCAGTGTGCTTTCCTCTCTAAACTCAGGAGGGGAGCAGAAGCTTCACAGCTTCTTCATCTGGTCTTGCAGTTTCCCAGACAGCCTCACAGAGCAGGAAGAGGAATGGCTCTGTAGAGCCACTAAACTTCTTGCCACTTTCGACCCTAAGCGAAGGCCCTTCTGCAGGAGTTTCACCTTTGTCGAAAGGCCATCACGTAGCCCTTTATTGGAGAGAAAATTTGCCTTGATTGCTCTACAACATTAATGTCCTGCAAAAAATTGCATGTGGTCTGAAGGGGCTCTAGTGTTATATGGATGTCACTCCCCTATTTGCTAATCCTGTTAGCTAATCTGCATTGCAGCAACATGCCTTGTAACGGGATAGACTGCATTCTGGTTCAAAAGGGGGAAAAAAAGGAGAAAGTATAAAAATCAGGACCATTTGAGTGTTTGCAACTTAAAATACCTGAGTTTCACCTTGACCTCAAGATAAAAATTAGTATTTTGTCCTAGAATGAAGCTTAATGAGTAAATATTGAAGGGTAGGCTGTGTAGTTGGGGAAAATAGTATTTTAGGGAAACCCAGTGATTTCCCAAACAACTATGGTATAAACGCTGGTTTATACCAACGTGTGAAAAGAGACTCTTCATCCAGTCATCCAAACTAGACTTTCCAGGATGCAGGAAACCTACTTTTGCTCTCCTGTGCATATTGCCATATTTACCATCTCTGGTCGCCCAAGTTTAAGTGATGGAAACACTCCAAGAAGTAATATTCTCGGCAGGGTGACAATACTAAAGCTTTTGGTGATTCAGAGTTGGCTTCAAGGCCGACTCATGCCTTAGCCCCATCAGGAAATATTCTACATTGCAACTATGTTGCAGATGCCAGAGCCCCAAATGATTGAATTTGGAATAAATACGCTTATATTTTACTAAGAGCGACAAAGTACGATTTTTAACTCATAAACACCAACTGCCCTCTTTCAATTTGTGGTGGGGTTGGTCGACCCTGTGTATTTTGAAGAGCTTTTTTTTTCACATTTTGTAGAGCATAGCTAGCCCAAATCACTGCAGTGGTATTCTCTTGTCACAAAATCCCTCTCTGTTCCCAACTCTTTCTTAAATCACATTTGCAGTTCTTCTTTATTACTGAAATATATGTTCCGCAATAACCCTTCCCTTGTGGCTTGACTTTCATATTTCCAGGTGCGTAACATTCATCTCCTGAAAAATTGCTGTATTTTCAGATAGCTCCCATAATTTTCCTTCACTGTCATGAAAGGGTTTGTTTTCTCCATATGTGCTCAAATGGCTCATGAAGAAATGTGGAGTTATTGGAGGGTAGCAGGATGAGTAATGGGCTGGAAACCCAGAGGCCCCAAGTTCTGATTTTGCCACTGACTCATCCTAAAGCCTGGCTAAGATGCGTCCTCATCTCTCTGTGACTCAGTTCCTATTTTTCTTACATGGCATTAACACTAGCTCATCTCATGAAGGGGCCCTGAGAGGTAATAGCCAGAAGCAAACATTTTGTAATATTGATCCTTTAACAATAGTCTATTAATTTATAAAGGATATATCTACATTCCTGGTTTTTATTTAGTCCTCCTGATAATTCCCTGGGAAAAGTAGTGTTCTCATTTTGCTGTTTAGGAAATCACAGCTTGTGGATGAGAGAAAATTTCCACACTTTTTCTGAGATTGTGTATGTATCTTTATAGATACGTGTGGGTGTTTACTAACATATATATACCCGCAAACGTGCATACACACACCTCCTTGAAAATTATGGTTCAATGAGGGACGTTTTTAAAGGAATACTCAACTGAGGGTAATAGTCTCTTCATGCCGTAGAAACCATGAGTCCAACCACCCTGAGTAGTGTTTTTTTTAATCTTTATTTTCCAAATTTAGTTGTACTTCCCCCGCCTCAGAATTTCCATACATGTTTTCCTCTCTGCTCAAGAAGGCTTGTGATGACCTGTTTTCCCGTTCATCTTAGAACATTTTGATTTACCTTTCTTTGTGTGATATATAAAATTCATGTATTTATTTTAGTTGCTATTTCTGGTGATCTTAGGCATGGAGAAAGTCCAAGTGACCTTTCCCAAGGTCAGGGTATCTGGGAAGCTTGAATCCATCTGGAAACTCTTCAGCACTCATGGGTGGGTTAGTGCCCTGGATGAAAAGTTGAAAACAAGGAGCTCACAGAGACTTCTGTGAACGACTGTCCCCCATGGGCACAGCCATTGATCGGTAAACTCTGTCATCCCCCCATTATGAGAACACCCCTAGTTGAGGAGAAGCCAGTTGTGACAGTAGTTGGGGGGATGGGTGCTGAGCTGCAAGAAAATCATGTTATATTGATGACAAGGAGTATCATCAGGCCAATTTTCTAAGATTCCACAAACCAGAACAATCTGTTCCCTTTCTCTAGATTATGTGAGAACCTCAGAGTGTCTGCGATTACTCAGTGGTGGCACCATTGTAGAACAGCGTTGTTTAGGGATGATGGAAAAGTTCAATATCTGTGCAGCCCAGTATGGTAGCAACTGGCCCCATGTGGCTATTGAGCGCTTGAAATGTGGTTCCTGGGGCTGAGGACCTACACTTTCAATATTACAGAACTTTTTTTTTTTTTTGTCCAGGTGCTGAATTTTTTTTAATTCATCTCTTTTTTTTTTAATTGAAGTCTAGTTGATTTACAGTGTTGTGTTAATTTCTGCTATACAGCAAAGCGGCTCAGTTATCCATATGTATATTCTTTTTCATATTCTTTTCCATGATGGTTTATCCCAGGATTTTGAATATAGTTCCCTTTGCTATACAGTAGGACTTTGTTGTTATCCATTCCATATGTAATAATTTTCATCTACCAACCCCAAGTTCCCAGTCCAACCCTCCTCCATATGCTCCAGCAATTCCACTCCTGGGCATATATCCAGACAAAACTACAATTCAAAAAATACATGCACCCCTATGTTCATAGTAGCACTATTCACAATAGCCAAGACATGGAAACAACCTAAATGTCCATTGACAGATGAATAAAGAAGATGTGATGTATATATAATAATATATTTTATATATATACACACACACACAACACACACACACACACACACACACACACACACTCACACAATGGAATATTACTCAGCCATAAAAAAGAACAAAATAATGGCATTTGAAGCTACATGGATGGACCTAGAGATTATCATACTAAGTGAAGTAAGTCAGAAAGACAAAGACAAATACCATGTGATATCACTTATATGTGGAATCTAAAATATGACTCAATATTATAGAATTTTAATTAATTAAAAAAAAAAACTCCATGTGGCTAGTGACCACCAGATCGACCAGTGCAGATCTGCAAACCATGCATATACCTATTATTTAGGAAACTAATTGCAGTGACATCAAGGGAATTTGCCATCCCCACTGACCTTGAGAGCACTTTGGGGATGAAAAGGTGTGAAAGAGGTGGGACTTTCAAAGCCAAGGTCAGATGTGTGGAACTGCAGTGTCGACCCATGGAAATGATGGTTACTTTTCAGGTACGAGCAGGAAGTAGTGTTTCCGGTTGTGACCGTCCTTTGATTTTCTTTTCGCAGGCTCCTTCATGTTGGTGAACACGTCTGGGAGATCTGAGGGACAGAGAGCCCACCTCCTCTTACCTCAGCTCAAAGAAAATGACACCCACTGCATTGATTTTCACTACTTTGTATCCAGCAAGAGTAATTCTGCTCCCGGGTTACTCAATGTCTACGTGAAGGTCAATAACGGACCTTTGGGGAACCCTATTTGGAATATATCTGGAGACCCAAACCGTACATGGAACAGGGCAGAGTTGGCCATCAGTACTTTCTGGCCTAACTTTTATCAGGTATGCCCTTTATTTTTCATTTCCTGTTTTGATGCATCCTCTAACTTCTGAAAATATAAATCAGTTTTATATTAGTCTAATCAGAGACTATATTAGAAGTGTTGGTATTTTTAGACCAAGGTGAGGAAAGCTTATGCTCGTGGATAGGGAGTGTATTAAGGCTTTGTTTTTACATTACTTAGAGAAATGAGTAGAATGCACCATTCAGACTTGTTTATTTATATATCTATTTAAGAAAATAAAAGCAGCCACCTGCAGCAGGGCAGGAATTGCCTTCTGCAAGGATGTTTTACTTTCTATGTTAAGTAGCCACATCTGACCCAGGGAGACAGAGCACTTGATGGTAGAAGTAAAAGTCTCTTCTTCCATGAGTGGATCTCAGGAATCATGGGTCATTAGGAAGTGAGCCGTAGTGGAGGTCAGCTGGTGAGATGCAGGGCCCTGCTCCCACCCCATCAGCAATGGGAAGAAAATGGCATGTAGACCGAGTCCTTGTCATGGAGGAGCTGCTCTGTGGGATGTACTGTTGGGACCACATTGCCCACCTGGAGTGGGCACTTAAAGGAAATGAAGGGTGCAGGCCAGAAGCAATTAGAAAGTGGTACCAAGGAGGTCCCGCTGGTCTCTCCGTCCTCTCGGAGAGGGCCTGTGCCCCAAGAGCATCCCGACTTGGTGTCAAAGGTGGGAAATTAGTGACGGTGGCGTTCTGTGTGCTTTCTCCTTTTGTCCACAGCCTCTTTGAAAATAACTTCACATTAAGAACTCAATTAATTTCCAACTAAGAGGGTGCATTAAAGAATTGCAGTATTTTGATTTTCTCTTTCTTAATTCCTTTGGCTCCCTCGGAAGCCAATGGGAACATGTGTCCAAGATCATCTCTCATGGTTAATTGAGGTGCTTGGCTAGACCCAGGGAGGAGAGACTGAGTCTTCTCAAGGGCCGCTTGTCATCTGAGCGGCATGATCGGCGCCCAGGAACCCACTCTGCAGGCTTGGTGTTTATTAGGGAAGATTTATCAATCCCAGTTCCTCTATCCCTGGGTTTGATCATGGTAATAAATGGGCTGTAAATTCTGTGCTGTTTTTTTTTTTTTTTACATCTTTATTGGGGTATAATTGCTTTACAATGGTGTGTTAGTTTCTGCTTTATAACAAAGTGAATCAGTTATACATATACATATGTCCCCATATCTCTTCCCTCTTGCGTCTCCCTCCCTCCCTCCCTCCCTATCCCACCCCTCCAGGTGGTCACAAAGCACTGAGCTGATATCCCTGTGCTATGCGGCTGCTTCCCACTAGCTATCTATTTTACGTTTGGTAGTGTATATATGTCCATGCCACTCTCTCACTTTGTCACAGCTCACCCTTCCCCCTCCCCATATCCTCAAGTCCATTTTCTAGTAGTTCTGTCTTTATTCCTGCCTTACCCCTAGGTTCTTCATGACATTTTGTTTTCTTAGATTCCATATATATGTGTTAGCATACGGTATTTGTCTTTCTCTTTCTGACTTACTTCACTCTGTATGAAAGACTCTAGGTCCATCCACCTCACTACAAATAACTCAATTTCATTTCTTTTTATGGCTGAGTAATATTCCATTGTATATATGTGCCACATCTTCTTTATCCATTCATCCGATGATGGACACTTAGGTTGTTTCCATCTCCGGGCTATTGTAAATAGAGCTGCAATGAACATTTTGGTACATGACTCTTTTTGAATTATGGTTTTCTCAGGGTATATGCCCAGTAGTGGGATTGCTGGGTCATATGGTAGTTCTATTTGTAGTTTTTTAAGGAACCTCCATACTGTTCTCCATAGTGGCTGTACCAATTCACATTCCCACCAGCAGTGCAAGAGTGTTCCCTTTTCGGGCTTCCCTGGTGGCGCAGTGGTTGAGTGTCTGCTTGCCGATGCAGGGGACATGGGTTCGTGCCCCAGTCTGGGAAGATACCACACGCCGCGGAGCGGCTGGGCCCATGGGCCATGTCCGCCGAGCCTGCGCGTCCAGAGCCTGTGCTCCTCAACGGGAGAGGCCACAACAGTGAGAGGCCCGCATACCGCAAAATTAAATAAATAAATAAAATAAAATTAACCAAGAGTGTTCCCTTTTCTCCACACCCTCTCCAACATTTATTGTTTCTAGATTTTTTGATGATGGCCATTCTGACTGGTGTGAGATGATATTTCATTGTAGTTTTGATTTGCATTTCTCTAATGATTAATGATGTTGAGGATTCTTTCATGTGTTTGTTGACAGTCTGTCTATCTTCTTTGGAGAAATGTCTATTTAGGTCTTCTGCCCATTTTGGGATTGGGTTGTTTGTTTTTTTGTTATTGAGCTGCATGAGCTGCTTATAAATTTTGGAGATTAATCCTTTGTCAGTTGCTTCATTTGCAAATATTTTCTCCCATTCTGAGAGTTGTCTTTTGGTCTTGTTTATGGTTTCCTTTGCTGTGCAAAAGCTTTGAAGTTTCATTAGGTCCCATTTGTTTATTTTTGTTTTTATTTCCATTTCTCTAGGAGGTGGGTCAAAAAGAATCTTGCTGTGATTTATATCATAGAGTGTTCTGCCTTTGTTTTCCTCTAAGAGTTTGATAGTTTCTGGCCTTACATTTAGGTCATTAATCCATTTTGAGTTTCTTTTTTTTTTTTCTTGGTACGCGGGCCTCCCACCACTGTGGCCTCTCCCGCTGCGGAGCACAGGCTCTAGACGTGCAGGCTCAGCAGCCATGGCCCACGGGCCCAGCCGCTGCACGGCACGTGGCATCCTCCCGGACCAGGGCACGAAATCGTGTCCCCTGCATTGGCAGGCGGACTCCCAACCACTGCGCCACCACGGAAGCCCTTGAGCTTATTTTTGTGTATGGTGTTAGGGAGTGTTCTAATCTCATACTTTTACATGTACCTGTCCAGTTTTCCCAGCACCACTTATTGAAGAGGCTGTCCTTTCTCCACTGTGCTTGTTTTATCTTTGTGCCCTCGTACCTGCAACAATTTCTGGTATTTAAATGTCTCTTGAATGGAAATTAAGGGGTAGTAAAAGCTGTGTTAGCACACGTGTAAATTGTTAAAATCCTTTTAGAGTGCACTTGGGCAATACATTTTAAAAATGTTAAATATTTAAATAAGTCTAATTTTAGCAATCTACTGTTAGGAGTTCATCCTAAGGAAATAATGAATAGTGGTAGCAAACAGTTAGCTACAAGGTTATTCACGGCAGTGTATTTATAATAATGAAACACCAGGAGCAGTGTTACATTTCTTACAACAGAGGATGAGTTCATCTATGCTACCTCAATACAAAAATTCATTTTGCAACAGTTAAGAATAACGTTATGAAAGATCATTTCATGATGTTATCTCAGCTTATTTTCTTAAGTGGGTAAAACTGGTAAAAAATCATAAAGCAGTAGGTTAAATTCAATTTTAAATTAAATATATGTACAAATATGTATTAATTATACATTAATATGTATTAATAATATTAATATGTATTATTGTGTATCAATATATATTAATACGAATTAATTATATATAAACACCTATAATATTAATATGTATTAATTATATATAAATACATATATAATTAAACTATATGGTGAAATAAATATATTAAGTAGTATCTCCCCAGCTAGTGACTTGAATTTTTTCTTTCTGTCATCTGTCATATTCTAAATTTTCCCCAATGTACATGTGCTGTTTTTATGTATAAAACAAAAAAAAAAGGGTTAAAAAGTAGTTTTTCTTGCAGAGGGAAAATGCTCTACTTACTGAATATCCTTCTTTTTTATAAATATATTGATAACCAATCAGGGTATAATTCAAAAATATGGCCTTTGGGACAAAGTTTCTTCTTTTGTAGGATTAAAATGGAAGCAAGGGAAGTGGGTTTGGCTAAGGCAGGCTTCATAAGGCTGTGTATGATGGACTAGGCTAAGAGGCTGAGTGTTTTTAGAAACTTCTTTTGGAGGGGACCTTCCCGAAGCAAGGGAAGTGGGTTTGGCTAAGGCAGGCTTCATAAGGCTGTGTATGATGGACTAGGCTAAGAGGCTGAGTGTTTTTAGAAACTTCTTTTGGAGGGGACCTTTCCACAGTAGAGAAGGCCTAGCTAGTTCCCCTCTGGAACCTGCACTGGACTCTTCTTTGGTCTCCAGGCATCTAGACAAGATCAGAAGGTCTGTCCTGCTCACCTTTGCCCTGATCTTCTTCTCTTTCCCTTCAGCAATGCACACCCAAAACCTCTAGGAGTGAGCCCTTGTGGGGCTCCACGGCTGCCAGAGCCTGGTGCGTTCATTTAGTTTTGACACTGGCTACAATCCAGATCTTAAATTTTTGTTTTGCCTTTGTCTTAGTCAGCTTGAGCTGCTGTGACAAAAAGAAAAACAAAAGCCCACAATCTGGGTGGCTTAAACAACAAACCTTTATTTCTCATCTCTGGAGGCTGAAAAGTCCAAAATAAGGGGCCCTCAGATTCCGTTATTGTTAAGGGCCCCCTTCCTGGCTTATGGAGGCCGTGTTCTGCTCTTCTTGTGTGTGCTCAGATGACCTCCCTATGTGTGCAGCAGAGAGAGCCCTGGTCTCTCTTCCTCTTCTTATAAGGGCACTAATCCCATTATGGAGCTCCACCCTCATTGCCTCAGCTAAGCAAAATCACCTCTCTGATGCTCCATCTCCCAATTCTATCACTTTGGGAGTTGGGGCTTCAACATATGGATTTGAAAGGGACACAGCACTCAGCCCATAATAGCCTTGAACACACCTGGCTCAGACAGTCAGAACTAAAGGAATGATTTAATTTATCAACAGTCTCAGGAGATCGGCCTTTAAAAGGAATTATCAAACTACAGTTGGCCCTTGAATAGTGTGGAGCTTAAGGGTGCTGACCCCCAACACACACACAATTGAAAATCCATATGTAACTTTTGACTCCGCCCAGACTTAACCACTGATAGCCCACTGTTGACCAGAATCCTCACCAATAACATGAAAAGTCAATTAGCACATATTCTGTGTGTTATGTGTATTATATACTATATTCTTACAGTAAAATAAGCTAAAGAAGAGAAAATGTTATTAAGAAAATCATAAGGAAGAGAAAATACATTTATGGTACTGTACTGTATTTATTGATACATTAAGTTTACGTCATCTGTTTGTAAGATGAATCATGTGTCAGTACCTACATCAATAGTGTCTCATATGATACAAACACCATAGATGTTATATGTATTACTAACACTAGATAACAATAATGAAAAGATAATGTGAAAAGTAAACTCATTATTTACAGTTGTAAAAATTCATGCATCGATAGCGAAGAAGCAGCAATGTGATTGGTTTACGGTCACCTCATGCAATCCATACAGTTGCTTTTTCGTAGCCTAGCCTGTATACCAATGAATGAATTGTTATCAGATTTTTTTTTTTTTTTTTTTTTTTTTTTTGGTACGCGAGCCTCTCACTGTTGTGGCCTCCTCTCCCGTCGCGGAGCACAGGCTCCGGACGTGCAGGCTCAGCGGCCATGGCTCACGGGCCCAGCGGCTCCGCGGCATGTGGGATCTTCCCGGACCGGGGCATGAACCGCGTCCCCTGCGTCAGCAGGCGGACTCTTAACCACTGCGCCACCAGGGAAGCCCCTTGAGCTCTTTTGAATAAAATATTTTGCCTTCCCAATTGTGAGCCTCTGACCCTCACCCCCAAACTCTCCTGCTCCTCACTGTGACCTCTGTCACATTGCTGAGCACTACCTGCTTTACCGTATTCAACTGGAATGTAGTTCTCATTATAGCTTTTTGGTTCACTGGGTGATTGTTAGTTTCATACTCTGGGTTTAAAGGTGGATTTGCAGAGATTCTTTAAACCAGTGTTGCTAAATGTTTAAGAACCTGGTGATCAAAGTTTGTTAAGCATCTGGATCCACTGGAAATGCATTTGTTCATTTAATTCCCAAGGAGTCTCACCAAGCCTCAGCCTTTCACGTTTTAAAGGCAGAGTTAAGGTTGTACTTCCCTCTTTTCTCCCCTTTATCTGCTGGGCAGTAAACATAGTGAAGTCATTACCCTAATAGTAACATAAACTATTAGATAAATGGCACTCAGTAGACGACACGAGAGATGTCAGCAGGAAATTTCCCCAATGCTGAGATAGACCTTAAAATCACCATGTTAAGACTTGATGTTCCCAGTTGGCATGGGGAAAATACATTGTATCAACAGGTGGAGAGGAAGGAGAATACCTACCAATCCTATTTCCATCCTTGGCTCCAGATGGCAGCTGAACTGGAGGTGATCAGAAAAAAAGCTGGAAAAATCAGTTTTCCGTGTTCAGGCAGCACTGCCCTGGATGGGGGCTTCCCCGCTGCACCCGTGGGGCGAGCACACCTTTACTAAGGAAATGCCTGTCATATCCTGATGTTCGTAAAAACCTGACTTATGCAGGAGCCATCTGCTTCTAAATCAATTTCCCAGACAGATTTCTCCATCAGGAGTTTTTTACTAGCCTGAGGATGTGCTTCTGCTTTAGGTGACTATTATATTTCTAATTGCAAAATACACAAAATTATTTTTCTGGTATCACGTGTACGTGCATGCCTGTGACGTTTTCTTTTATGAACATAGTTCATAAGAGTCAGTATCCAAATGATGCATTCTTAATATACAGATAGGCTGTTTCTGAGACCAAAAGCTGAGGACAAGATAATAGGACATGGACATTTAAAGGAGGTGATAATGTTTGAGAGACCCTCTCTCTCTGCACAGGGACTCTGCTTCCCCCAGACGTCCCATTAGTATTTAGGCTGCAAGATACATGACAGAGATCTAAAAAATTAATGTAGAGTGAGCACATGCTTGAAATACTAGTATATTAAAATATTTTATATTCATATAGTACTTTATATGATGCTTTTCACACTTTGTAAAGTAGTTTTGATCTAAGAATTAAGATGGATGAATTAAGTCTTAAAAGATTTCATATTACAATATTGCTTGTAAATGAGCCGCATCATACTGCAGTAAAAGAACATACGCTTTGCATCAGACAGAACTGGATTTGAATATGAGCCCTGTTTACTTATAAGCTTGGGCAACTTAAATGTACTGAGCCTTCCTAATTATGGGACTAAATATAAAGACAGGGCAGGGTGTGGAGATGAATGGAAGAACACATTTTGGATGTGCTGGCCTCTCAATAAATGGTGGTAGTTTCTGGAGGTTCAGATTTGTGGAAAACAGAAAAAAAGGGAAGCAGGTAATAGTCGAGTGCTTTCTCCTGCCAAGTCACTCCTTAAGTGTGTTTGGTGCGATGGCAGAAGGTATGCAATGAAAAAGGGTTCTGGGAACAAATCCTTCAGTGAAACAGTGGATGAAACGGGATGAAGCAAGGGCTTTCCCGCCAGAACATTCTAGCATGTTAGCCCTGGAACTGCTATCGTGGTGCTCTGGGCACTCTGCCTACACCTGGGGAGCAGGTGCTCTGGGCGGGCGGACCAGGAACGGGGGTGCTGGGCTGGGTTCCTTCTGTCTGTCCTGTACCTGATCCTCCCATGCTTTTGTCAAGAGTGTCCATTTCTCCCTCATCTTTGGCTGCAAGATACTGAGTTGATTTCTCTTCTTGGTCAGAGTCTGAGTCTTGTAAATCGTTGGATTTGGGGAGGTTCTCGGTGCAACCAAACACCACTGCACTGTGTACTTTGGATAAACATAGTGGGTTCTCTTGGGCACCTCTTTGTTTTTATAACCTTTCTGCTAACATGACCTAGATTAGCATGTGTAGAGTTTCAAAATGGTTCTTAGCAGAGTCAAGTGTTCTTGCCACTTTATGGAGCGTTTCCTATTTAAGGGAAAATAACATTCTACCAGTACACATCACAAGGGTAATCTGCATGGAATACAGCTAATTGCAGGTTAATTACTGTTCATTAACACATAAATCATCAAGTATCTGGTGATTAACATGTATTTAATTACTTAATTAGTGTTTGTCCTAACTGCTGTGACGTAGAACCTGCCCCTCTGTTAGGTGGCAGCATAAGTGCGGGCTACCTGCTTTCACCAGGGCACCTGGGCTGTGACACCTGCTTCCTTTGATTTAGACACTGCCTTTTGCCATTTTAAGAATAGCACGTTCCTCTCACAAGCACCCTTTTACTTTATTGTGCCGATTAAAAAAAGATTTCACTTTGATTCTGTTTCTTCTCCCCTCCTCTCTCCTCTTGTCCACCTGCAAGTTTCCGAGGCCTCTGATGGATTCTTCTGGGTTCTTAACCCCACCTGCACCCAGAGACACCCCTGGAACCCCACACTCACTGCCTTTCTCCCTGCTTTTGGAGATAGTGATTCTGAGTCCTGTCGGAGGCCAGGAGGGCAGTGATCTTTAATACAAATGGTTGCTTTGAAAAGGAAAAAATGCACAGGCGGCCTTGAAATCCCTCCCCCAGGCCCCTCAGTAAAGGTGTTCTGCCAGGCTGTGGGCAGTGACAAGAGGGATGGGAAGGTGAAGTCAGGGAAGATACTGGCCTTCTGGTTGCTCCAGAGCCTCCTGTAAAAACAAGTCCCTTAGAAGCACCGAAGGGCCTGACAGGAGAGGAGGCGAGGATCCGTGCTCTCAGTTCTCCGTGCACTGAGCTTATCAAGGGGCCAGCACTTTGGGGAGGCTAAGCGAAGATTTACCCTTTACCTGTCTGCTATCTTTCCTGGTGGACGAGGGGGTGAGGGAATAGGAGATGCTTGATCTTTCCCACCCCTTCCCATCACACTCCCTCCTGGACTCCTGTACGGCAGCCTCGCTTTCTTCGCTGGACTGGCCTTCAACCCACTTATTTCATTAGAAGGTCACGTAAGCCACGCCGAGTGGCAGCCGCTCGGCAGGCATTTGCTGCCCAGAGACAGTGTTTAAGGTCTGCGTGGATGAGTGTTTTCCAGACTGTGCTCCAAGGAAGGTTAAAAGGCACCGGTCAACCGAATGGGAAGAAGCACTGATTTATGCGAAGTAGAACACATTCTGTACTGCCAGGCCTTTCAGAGCCCGGGAGGGTTTCTGCATCTCCTCGGGTGACACATGGCAGGTGCAGGTGCCTAGCTGGAGCGTGCACATCCGTTTGGCTTTAGCAGAGCATCTCGAGTCCAGTATTCCCCGGAGCACCTTGGGAAATCCTGATATGTACTGATGGAAAAAGAGAACATTCCCTGACTCCATAAATTCCTTAGCTTATGGCCATTATTCCAAGTGCGTGACCATTGAATTGCTTCGTACCAAGTGCAAGACAATCGAATTGCTTCGTCCCTCTAGGAGGACACGGGGAATTAGATGTGGCAGTGAAATAGAACCCTGTCTCGAACAGGAAAGCTATTCTAAGCAGGTACTCCTGTCCTCAGCATTTTGTGCTTAAAAAAGATGAGTTTTAAGAAATCAGTGAGGACATATGAAGCTGTCACTCTACTACAGACTCAGAGCTGCATTTAGGAAGAAGCAGAGGGAGTCATGTGACAGTTTCGTATCTTCAAAGATAATATTTTAGATATTTATTTTGCAAAGCTTACCATGTCTCTGGGTTTCCTTCTCAGTTTCTATTTGTTATTTGATGATCAAGGACAAGTCCTTCTTCTGGGTGAACATCTTCCACTTCTCTGTGGTCTGTCACTTCTTGCTTCTGAGCACTTTTCCTTATCACTTTCCTATTTTTTTCTCTCTGCCTTAATTTTCTTACATATCCCATTTTATAGAATGGGCATGTGAGCCATGATTAGAAAAGATTGGAAAAGAACAATACTTCTTTTCAAAAGGGAAAGGGAAAACACAAAAGTGAAGAAAGTTGTGTTATTTACTGGTAGAAAAAATAGATGACATCATTTCAGAATGTCCTAAATGGCAAGACAAAGCACTGATAATTAGCTTCATTTTGAATCTTATCCTTTGAATGCCTTTAACGGAGAGAAAGTAGGTTTTAACTTTACTTTGATAACATGTTCATGGACTTCCCTGGTGACTTACTGGTTAAGAATCTGCCTGCCAATGCAGGGGACACGGGTTCGAGCCCTGGTCTGGGAAGATCCCACATGCCCCAGAGCACCTAAGCCCCTGAGCCACAACTACTGAAGCCCGCACACCTAGAGCCCGTGCTCCGCAACAAGAGAAGCCACGGCAATGAGAAGCCCGTGCAATGCAACGAAGAGTAGCCTCTGCTTGCTGTAACTAGAGAAAGCCCGCGCGTAGCAACATAGACCTAACACAGCCAAAAATAAATAAATAAAATAACAATGCTAAAAAGAAATGTGCATATAAACAAAGGTTTCAGTACTTCGTTCCTGATTTGGTAAGGTCTATCGTTTGTGGTTTTGCTTTGACTCTTCATCATTACAGAAACTTTTCTTTTCCTATGTTTTTGTTTTTTATTTAACTTATTTGGATAAAAAGAAATCAGTTTTTGTGAATATGATCCACCTTAGCTTTTTATTTAAACCAAAACCAGAAAGGAGCTACAAGGCTCTGTGTGGGAGGACAGACAGATGCCACGGAATCCCCTTTGTTCTAGGGGACTGACAGTTTCCACCAGCCCATCTTCTGTGGGGAGTGTTTGTGTTGGTGAGATAACACCTTCGCTTTGCTTACACGTGGCAGGGAAAGTGGCAGCGTGGAAAGCTAATTTTGCTCCTCACTAAAGCAGGGAACATTGGAGATGTTGCAGTGTTAAACTTCTTCCCATCTCCTGTTTGGCAGACTCAGATCCAGGATGGCTTTCCATGAGCAAACAAAACAGCACTAGTGAGTGGTTTAACCAGTTGCTTCCTACCTGAAAGGCAGTGGCTTTTCCCCAAGGCTCCAAAGATGGTGGAGCTGCACCGTCTTGTCTCCTGAGATGTTATTTGTTGAGTGGTTGAAAGAATATGGATTCTCTCTAGTCTACATGTCTTTACATCCCATGGCTGCCAGTAATATCTGGGAACTGAGAGCAAAAATGAGCATTGAGTCCTTCCAGTGACCAAGAACTTTGATAGAAGTGGGTCTCGGTGTGAATCCAAACACACGAATACAGTTTTGTTCTAAACATCACAGTGAGTGCCCAATGAGTAAACACTGGACTACTGCTTCTGGGGGACATAGGGCATTAGTCCCGTGTTGAGAGCCTGTGGTCACAAGACTTTCATCAACTGATCAATACCTAACCTTGGTTTATGTGTGTTTCTGTAAAGATGCCTTATTTAATGTGTATCATTGATTCTTAACAGTGAACTTGGCCCAGAGTGCTAGGCTTAGGCGTGAAGGAAGCTTATTTAACACACGTTTTCTCTGTAAGACACATCACAGCCTTCTTGCACTTGGCGATACCAGACAGCGTTTCAGCATTGCGCTGGGGGCCATCTTAAATAGCAGCATCGCCAGTAAAAGGCACAAAAAGGTGAAAATGTGACACATTTAGACGAGGATAAGGACACTTGTTAGTGGCAGGAGAAGGGAAGCTGGAAGGCAGAGCTTCTCCTTGCCCGGCCTCTGCTGGGATGTGTGTGTCCGGCGACGCCAACCTTTGCCTCTCTGTCCACGTTCACAAGTGACCAGGAATGCTTTGCAGGTATTGATTTTGGGGTTTCGAAAAAACTAACGAGTAGACAAATTCAGAATCAGCAAATAATGAGGATTCATTTTATTTTCTGTTAAGCAAAATTTCTCCCACCAAAAAAAAAAGTGAGGTAAGATTAAATACTGTGTGATGACAAAATTATTCCAGAATAGGGTAATTTGGCTCTGTGATTCCATCATACCCATCCCCCACTTCAGCTTTCAACTTTTCAAATAATCATAGCTTAGATTAGGCTAGAGAGCAAAGGCATTTTTCCTAAAAATGTATGTGTTTGGTAAAAACAAATAAAAACATTTAGCTGTAATCGAGCTAATGCCAAAGGACATTGTGCAGAATGAGATCTGAGAGTCAGGTTGGAATACAAAAGTGTTATAAATTCTCAGTAGTTTAGCTTATTTATAGAGGATTTGCCTTCTAAATGAGCTGGATTTTCCTTCATTTTTTAATTTAATTTTTAAGACAGTGTTTTGAGGTCTATCAAGTAATTCGTGTCTATGGTTTTGTTTTGGTATATTGCAATTATGCTTTTAAAAATTGGTAATGATACTCCAATGCTACGTGGGCATTTAAAACACCACCCGTATATAAGAGCTGAAACAAGTCAAGCCAGGAGAGGGCTTTCTCCGTTATTGCTAGAGTTCAAGGCTCCCCCAGGAAGTGCAAAGCATATTGTATTTGGCTGAGACGAACTACTGCTATCCATGTGTGCTTTCTTGTTATCTAGAGTAATGGCAGCCTGTTGGTGAGCAAAGCAGGAAAGCTTCCTCTTAAAGCAGGAGGCTGGATAGTAAATATTTCAGGCTTTTCGGGCCAGATGGTCTCTGTGGCAGCGACTCCACTGTGCTGTGATTGTGTGAGAGTCGCTGTAGACAATCCGTAAATGAATAAGCGTGCCTGCCTTCCAAGAAAGCTTTATTTTCCGACATGGAAATTGGAATTTCATCTACTTTTCATGTATCACAAAATCTTCTTCTTTTGATTTCCTCCTACCAGTGAAAACTGTAAAAACCATCCTTAGTTTGTGGGCCAGACAGAAACAGAGGTTGGGGCAGATTTGGTCCGTTTGCTGTAGTTTGCTGACCCTTGTCTTAAAACTGGCATTGTTAAAACTGTGTCATATAACTGTCCCTTGCATCTTTATTTCTAGGTCAAATAGATGATGACTACATTTCTTAGTTCAATCTGGAAGTGAAGAATTTAGAACATATGTACATCTATGCATTAAAAGTCATATATATTTGTGTGTATGTATATATATGTGTGTGTATGCATGGTTATATATTATATATGTGTGTGTGTATGTGTATGTGCATACGTATATGTCTATGTATTCTACATATATAGTCTCTCATACCTGCTAGATTAGGCAGTTGGGTAACATGAAAGAAGCCCAGACTTGGAAGTAAAATAGACCTAGAATTATACCCTGATTGCATGACCTCAGAAACATTCCTTAACCTTACTGAGTCTGCCTACTCATCCCTAAAGGGGAGTTAATATTATCTACCTCATATGGTTGACTGAGAAAAAATTAGATAATATGTACAAAATGTACCTGGGACATGGATGTATATGATAAATAAATGTTTTTTGAATGATTCATTTTTTTAATAAAGAAAAGATTTGGTGTGTTTCCCTCAAGGGATCCAAGTCTCACGTCTAATGTAGATTTTCAGTATATTCTGTCCTGTTTGATAAAAATAAGCATGGCCACATCCCTAAATCAACTTTCACACCTTTCTTTATTCTCTTTCCGGTGGTGCTGTTGGTGGCCTCGTGTTACTGTTTGCTGTGACCTCAGTGTATTTGTTCTTGGATGCAGGCATCTTTAGACGTGCCCCTGACTGCCACCCCCGTCCCCGCCCTGGGCTCTGCATACCTGTGTTATAATTCCCCTAGAGCAATATCTGTCCTTTCAATAGAGTAGTCCCTCATTTGACAGAAAGAGACAAAACTATTTCTGCTTCTGAAACTTTCTTGGTAAGGGCACTGGCTAGAAAATAGTACAAAATCGAAAACTTGCCAGACAGCAAGAGTTCGTGACAAGGAAAGCTTTTCAGGGGGTGCTTAAATCTGTTCTTAAGGAACCTATTTAAGTCAGGCCTCATCCTTTGAACTGCATGTTTTAACCCTGTTGTTTGTCAGGAAAAAAACAGTCGATTTCTTAATGGTCAAGTGGTAGGTAAATTCAAGGTAGTCGTCAACCTATGATTGTCCCACAGCACCTAAATTCAGATATCTTCATTTAATCACATTTACTTCAAAGTAGCAAACATTCAGTGCAAATCATACCCAGTTTATAGTCGTGGTTTGTGTTGAAACATTTATATCCTAAATTATAAACTTGATGAAAAAACGAACAAAACTTGTACTCATAAGTCCCTTAATTGAAATGAACTTCTAAGAAAGAGCTGGAAAGTGATCTTTTAAAAAACATGCTTCAGGGGCTTCCCTGGTGGCGCAGTGGTTGAGAGTCCGCCTGCCGAGGCAGGGGACACGGGTTCGTGCCCCGGTCCGGGAAGATCCCACATGCCGCGGAGCGACTGGGCCCGTGAGCCATGGCCTCTGAGCCTGCGCGTCCGGAGCCTGTGCTCCGCAACGGGATAGGCCACAACAGTGAGAGGCCCGCGTACTGCAAAAAAAAAAAAAAAAAAGTGCTTCAATTTTTTGGAAAGAAACATTGAAGTGATTGCTTCAAACTTGCAACACATTATGCACCTTCTGTTGTTTAAAACCTAAGGTGTCATACTAAGTTTTTATTTATCTATTTTATAGAAATCTACATGTCTGTGCATCTGTGTGCAGGTGTATAGACACAGACCCATAAACATATCTATAAAGATTGTTTTCCTCTTTTTGTCCCTGCAGTTAGCTGTAAGTCAGTGCTGGAACCTGCCAAGTTCAGAAGTTTGCTTCAGAAGTTTCCAGTTAAAGGAAAGGGCCAGTCCATTGGTCTCCAGTGTATCTGTAATCAGACTCTGGCTTTCTTTGCTTCTTGGTATTCCAGCTGGAAGACTGAGAGCAGCAAAGTTTCAGGTGTAAACTTATGTTCACTTCTTGGTTGTGGCCTCACTGGCGAGTCATCTTGCTGGGAAATTTGGGGAATTGGCTTCTTGCTGAGTCTTGCTCTGGCTCTAGCCTGGCTGAGATGCTGGGTAAGTGCTTGCTCAGGCATCTGTGGGTTTGCACTTAGCAGGCTGAGAACTGGGCTGGAGGTAGTGTTGGGTGTATCACGGGCATCCTGGCTGGTTAAGAAAGGAGGAGGGGAAGGTTCATGGTCCGACGAGCTCCATACTGTTCCCATCTGTCATTTGGCTGTTCTTGTCTCCCTTCTGTTCTTTCATTGTTACTTATTTTTTCTCCAACTAAAGCTTATATTTCATAAAATTGTCTAATTTTTTGATGCCCCCCCCACCCCCGAGCATGTAGTAAATAGTTGGACAATAAGGCTCAGAATCTTTGGGCATAAAACTTTTTTTTTTTTTGCGGTACACGGGCCTCTCACTGCTGTGGCCTCTCCCGTTGCGGAGCACAGGCTCCGGACGCGCAGGCCCAGCGGCCATGGCTCACTGGCCCAGTCGCTCCGTGGCATGTGGGATCCTCCCGGACCAGGGCACGAACCCGTGTCCCCTGCGTCGGCAGGCGGACTCTCAAGCACTGCGGCACCAGGGAAGCCCTCTGGGCATAAAACTTTTGAGGGTCCTAAGTTCTCTTAATGTGATGGATGAAGAAACAGATTCAGAGGTTTTAAGCTGGCTTTTCTAGTGTCTAATTCCTTCCCCCCCTTCCTTTCTCTCTCCTTTTCCATGGTAGGGCCATGGCCTTGTGTTGGATTCAATTAAATATGGTGCATTAAACTGACACGTGTCAACTTTTAAAAACAGATCCACATAAGCATGCTTTCTGTATGTACATTATATTCTAAGAGTTAATGCATCCCTTTAAAAATGAGGATTATTCCATTTTTATGAAAAGCTTCAGCCCTTGTAGTTGATAAAGGAAAAAATATAACTTTTGGTAAGAAGAAGGAGAAACCTGCTGAGGAAAGGGATCTTCATCTATTCCGTTCGTGATGTACTCCAAGCGCCTGGAGTAGAGAGATGCTTGGTGGAGACTTGAACTGGATGAATGAATGTATAAGAGGGAGGGAAGAAGGCAGGAAAGATGCGTGAACTTCTGGGTTTGGCTCTCAAAGTACCCTTTTCGTGGCCAGAGTGATGGCGTTCTTGGGTCACTGGGCATCAGTCTGTGCTGTGGCCACTCTGACCAGAGCATCTGGCCGGTTCCTGCTCTGCCTGCAGATGCTGTTCCTCCCGGGCAGGATCTGGCCGTTTCCCGGGAGCCCTGTCTGGAGAGCCCTGGGAAGGCTTTTTCCTCCACTCGTTCTCAGCGTCCATCTGCTTTTTGCCCCTCAGTTGTCCTGTCTCAGACTTCAGTAGAGAGAGAAATGAGCAAGATCCCATTGCAGGAATATCTGTGCATCTCTTCCTTTCTCTGTACTATCAGTGAAAAATATGTATATTAACCTCCTAAACAGGAGCAAGTTTCATTTCATTTCTGTTCTCCTGCTGGGCCCCTCCTCCCCCTGTGTGTTTTGTATTTCAGCTTGGTGGCATCCTGGCACAGGGACGTCTAGTATAGCAGGTGTTTCTGGGATGACTTCTATCTGGGAAGCCCCCGAGCTTTTCCACTGGGGGTCCTGCTCATTGCTTCCTCCATGCTTGCATCCATCACACAAACATAAATAATGCAGTCCTTTGGTTGCAGTTTTCATTCAGGCAACGGGCAGTAGTGAAAATGCCACGATATTTGGAATCAGAAAGATTGGGATTTTAAGTTACACCCGCCATAGACGCATCGCATGTTTTTGGACCATGACTTTGTATCTAAATCTCTTTGTTCTTGAAATATTGAATCCTTGAAGAATCTCTTCATGTGAAATAATAAATAAGACAGTGGAGTAATATCTGCCCAGGGTATGTAACATATTCTGTGTGTAGTAAATGGTCACTTATAATTACTTTTTTTAAATTGAAACTTTTATGGGGATAATTGTGGAGTCAGATGCAGGAGTAAAAAATAATACAGATTCCTATGCACACTTCACCCAGTTTCTTCTGATGGTAACACTTGGCAAACCTCAAGTATAATGTCACAATGACATTGTTAAAATCTAGAGCTTTTTCAGAGTTCCCCAGTTTTACTTGTACTTGTGTATGCATGTGGGTATATTTCCTGCTATATAATGTTTTCACTGTTTTATTGTGATAAAATACAAATCACTTAAAATGTATCATCTTAACCATCTTTAAGTGCACGGTTCAGGGGTATTAAATACATTCATAATCCATCACCACCCTTCACCTCCAGAACTCTTTCGTCTTGTAAAACTGAAACTCTGCACCCATAAAACAATAACTTCCCAGCCTCTCCGCCCAGCCACAGGCAACCACCATTCTCTTTTCTGTCTCTATGAATTTACTACTCTGGGTATTGCCCTTCTAGGACTGACTTATTTCACTGAGCGTCATGTTTTCCAGGTTCATCCATATCATAGCATGTGTCAGGATTTTTTTTGTCCTTCTTAAGACTGAATAATATTCCGTAGTATGTGTAGACCGCATTGTGCTTATCTACTTATCCATCAGTGGACACTTGGGTTCCTTCCGCGCTGTTGTGACTGACGCTGCTATGAGCTGTACGATTTTATTACCTGGGTAGGTTTGCGCCTCCATCACCACAGTCCAGACCTCAGCACGTCTAGCATCACAAGGATTGCTCCTGTTGTCCTTTTGTAACCACACCCATCTCCCTCCTGTTCCTTCTCCCTCCATCCCTGAGCCCTGGCAGCCACTCATCTGTCCTCCATTTCTAAAATGTTGACATTACATGATGCTATGTAAATGGAATCAAATAGCATGTAATCTTTCACGATGGGCTTTTTCACTCAGCACAGTTCTCTGGAGATTCATCCAAGTCAGGTGTGTCCACACTATGGAAGTACCACTGTCGGTTTAATCATTTACCATTTGAACAGCATCTAGACTGTTTCCAGTTTCTGGCTGTCATAAATAAAAGCTTCTATAAACATTCGTGTGCAGGTTTTTAAAAAAAATTTTTATTGGAGTATAGTTGATTTACAGTGCTGTGTTAGTATCAGGTGTACAGCAAAGTGAGTCAGTGATACATATATATATATGCACTCATTTTTAGATTCTTTTCCCATGTAGGCCATTACAGAGCACTGAGTAGAGTTCCCTGTGCTATACAGTAGGTCCTTATTAGTTATCTAGTTTATATATAGTACTGTGTATAGGGATTGACATATGCAGGTTTTTATAGGAATGAAAATGTTCATTTCTCCAGTGGTGCAGCTGCTGGGTTGTGTGTTAGACGGACCCTCCTCATGTTGCATAAGCCGTGGTCTCCCTGGTGACACAGTTTCGTGCTGTGTAGAAATGGAGGTGAAAATAATGTCATGTGGACCTTTTATCATTAACACTAGCCTGACAACAGACACCTTTAGACAATCATGTTAAGAACATTGATAACTTTGTTACTGGTTCTTTTATCTCCTTTAGCCTCAATTTCTCTGAAGTGGCTCTACCATCTCAAAAATGTCATTCTGAGAACCTCAGAGCGTGTTGCCCTTCTTCTATTGCCCTGCTTCTCCCAGGACCATACAGTCATAAAGCCCTCTTGATTTTGCCACTGCAGAGATTTTTATATCCTTCTCCTCCTAATTGATACTCTGCCATCTGAATTTCAGCTAGTATAGTCTCTTCTCTGTATTACTAATGTGCTGTGTTTCCTGGGATCTCTGAGCCGGGTCACAGCTGACCTTTATAGCTGCAGATCGCAGTCTCCTCTTCATGGCCACCGTCATGTCCACCTCAGGGCCTTTGCACCTGCCCCGGAAGGTGCCTTATCCTCTTCACACCGTTAGCTCATTCATCTTCAGCTCTCAGCTCAAACGCCTCTTCCTCATGGGAGGCCATCTGGTATATGTTCTTCTAGTATCCTGTCCTCTTCTTTCATAATGTGTTTAAAATTTTAATTGTATATATTAGTTGTATAAAACCTAGGGCCCCACGTGGTTCAGTCTGGTGCTAGAGTTTCCTCAAAGAAGTTGACCAGAAGATATGTCATCTTAAAGCAATTTAAATCTTATCGCCTCTGGAAAATGACTCAGCCTCTGTCTTCCACGTATCAGTTCTTAACCATGGTACCCTGCCCCACTTTTATGAGGTGAGTCCTTGAGGTACAGTGCTGTCTGACCCACCGCCGTTCATGTCCCTGCAAACTGGGTTTGAGTCTTAGTTGTTTTTTTAGTTTTAGAACCCGGAACACTGGCTGGCGGATATTGGGCGTTCCATTAATATTTTTGGAAAACATCAATGAATGGTTGAAACTACATATCTTATATATAGGAAATATTTGGTAAAAGTTGACAAAATGAGTGAATAATGAACACCTTTCTTAACTTTCCAGGTGATTTTTGAAGTCGTAACTTCTGGACATCAAGGCTACCTCGCCATTGATGAAGTGAAGGTGTTAGGACATCCGTGTAGTAAGTTACCTCAGCTTCTAATAATCCGGGGACGTGGTTGGGGGTGTATTTATGTTATGGATAAGAGAAGGCACTAAAACCTGGGGGAGACCGTCCTACTCAAGAGAGTCCCTGATGGGCTCTGGGTGGTGCTGTGCTAGCCCAGAAGTTCAAAAACATGTGCATCATGTGTGATGTCATTGTACATATCTAAATGTCTTTAAAGTAAAAATCGGGAATAAGGACTAAGGGAACATCCACATCCAACCCCAGCATAGAGCTTTGGGAGCTGAGCAAGCAAAAGTCTGCAAATGTGGGTGTCTGTGTGTGTGCTTAGGTGTACCAGCACGTGTGCTTGTGTGGGCACGTGCATATGTGTGTGCATGTGTGTGTCTGCATGTGTGCCTGTGCGCATGTGTGTATGTGCATGTTCTTGCATGTGTGTGTGTGTGTGTGTGTGTGTACGTGCGCTGTTTCCCATAATCACTACATGTTCATAAAAAGTAAGACAGTTATGTTTGCCTTTTGTAAATTGTGATGAATGGTAGTGAACTATACAAATTACTCTGTATTCTTTTTTTCCCCACTTAGCATTGTATTTAAGTCAATCCATGAGATTTTATCATACGAATATACTACATTCTATTTTTTCTTTTCCTCTACGAACATTTAGTCCCCCTCACCCCAGTTTTCCTCTATGACAAACACGGTTGCCGTGAACATCCGTGTGTGTGTGCGCGCTTCTGCATAAGGTGTGTGAGAGCTTGGGTGAGGTGTATTCTTCAAGGCAGAATTGCTGAGCGGTAGGGTAGAAACATTTTTAGTTTTACTAGATGCTGTGAAAAATGTCTGACCAGTTTATATGCCCACCAGCAATGCACGGACGTTTCATTTGCCCTATAGCCTTGCCCTAAATTGATATTGTCAGACATTAAATCTTTGACCATCCCAGGGATGGCAGCCTGCTTTATGTTTTAGGATCCCTGGCATAAAAGAGAAATTGGCTCATTCAGCCGATTCTAGATCTCTCTGAAGGTCCCCACCCAAATTCATGAGAGAATGGTTATATCTACACTGATGTTAGAAATACCAACACACGCAAGAGTGTCTGCTTTTACTGTGTGGATTGAGAGATTGGCGCCATGATCACTCCCTGTGGTGGTTTCAGAGAAGCCTGGGTGGTTGGTATCTGATGGGTTCTCATGACACTGTTGTCTGATTCCATCCAGAGGGGTTCTCCTCTCTGAGATCTTTACCTGGTGCTCCAAGTTCAAGCTCAGCAGTCATCTCATTCATTACTAAGGCAGACGTTACTTTTGTAGCACGGCGCTTGGCCTTTTATTCTGTCAGCAAGACTGGCGAGTTCAAGAAGAATTTCTGCCCCTTTTTTTCTGAAAAGGCAAGAAAATGAACAATGCTGTCCCTAATGGGAACAGCAGGACAAATTTAGGAAGCAGAATATAATTACCTGAGTTGGAACTTGGCCAAATTCTCAGAGTCATAGCCTCGGGCTTGGAAAAGCGCCATGAGATCTTCTAATGTGCATGAATATTCAGGGCCTCTGATTCACCTCTTACCGGGAGGTAAAGAGTCAGACAGTAATACTGTAGGCCTACTATGGGCTGAGCACTCCGTTTCCCAGAGCAAACCTCACCACAAGGCAGGTGTCCGTCCCTGCTGCCCTGGGTATAGGTGTGTTGGCCACTGGCCAACAAAATAGCTCCTCGGGTGTAGCCCCTCCCATCCCGCGGGATCCAAGTCATCGCCTTCAGTAAGAGAAAGACTTAATGCTTTTCCTTCTATCAGAGCCTTCCTGAAATGTGTCTCCTGCAGTTTTGTGCCTTCTTTCCAAGCCCAGCTGCCTGCAGCCATAGAAATGGAGTTTATGTCTCTCCTTTGGAGAATACCGGTGCTGATACTTAATTGGCTTTGCAAACTGCTGTTAGGAGATACAGAATCACAAAACAGGCTGTGTCCCAAGGTGATGGATGCTACAACAGCGTGTTGAACTGTGAGCTTTAAATGGTTTTGATGATGGCCTTTCTGTAGTTATTTCTTCTTGAATCGCTAAGTTTATGGGGAAAACATGCAAATAAAGATTTTAAAGAAAGCAGTCGTTTCGTCTTAAAATGGAAACCTTTCTAGTTTGTATTCTAAGGGCTTTCCTATCAAGATTTCTAAATCATAATCAATTATTTTGAAATGTTGATGATGTTCATTAAATTTACATCGTGAAGAAACGTATTTCATATCCAAAACTATGCTTTCCCAAAAGATGCAAAACTGCTGAACTTTATTTACTTCACTCTAAAGGCCCCTGTTTGGATTCATATAGGTTTATGAGTAGACATTACGACATTTTTTAAAGAAATAGCTGTTCCGTTAAGTGTATACAGTTGCTCATAAAATTGATTTTCACGTAGTGACAGTCAGATGCCAGATCAGCTTGAAATGTGGAGATGGCTGTGCAGTGGCTTCAGACCACTTCTAATGAAGATAGATAATTTTTGTATTTGGTACACATGCTAAAACTATATTTTGAATTCGGTTCAATAATCCTAGTAGGAGAAACTGAAGAAGCATTTTTTTCAGTTTTGAAATATTGTCTTCTGTTTTTAAGTAGGTTGTAACTTATGCATAGGTGGGTATTACTATTATTACCTTGTGGTGCTGATATGTATTTTTATATCTTGTAAGCCATGCAGCATTTTAACATCACATATCATTCAATTCATCCACTCAAAGTGCATGGGAACATGGGATGTTTTTCCTTTTACTCGGGTCTTCTAAAAGTTCCTTCAATAGTGTTTGCAGTATTCAGGGTACTAACTGAACTTCTTTCTTATACTTTTTTTGTTAAATCTATTCCTATGTGTTTTATTTTGATACTACTATAAATGGAATTGTTTTCCTAATTTCTTTTTTGGATTGTTCATTGCAAGTGTATAGAAACACAATTGACTTTTGTATACTGATTTTGTATCCTGAGACCCTGTTGAGCTTACTTATTATAAACTCTAATTGTTTTTTGTGGATCCTTAGAATTTTCAAGACCCATGTCATCTTTAGGTCAAGTTAGTTTTATATCCTATTTTTCAATCTGGGTGCCTTTTATTCCTTTTCTTGCCTAATTGCTGTGGCTAGAACCTCCAGTACAATGTTGAGTACAAACGGAGAGAAGACATCCTTGTCATGTTCCTGTCTTAGCAGGGAAGCTTCCAGCCATTCACCATTCAGTATGATGTTAGCTGTGGGTTTGGGTTTTTCATAGATGCTCATTATCAGGAAAGACATTCTCTTTTATTCCTACTTTGTTGGGTATTTAAAAAAAAATCAATCATGAAAGGGTGTTGGGTTTTAGCAAATGCTTTTCCTTTATGTATGTAGGAGAGGAAAAAGTTCTCCTTGACCCTCTTAGGGTCTCTGACTGGGTCTGAAAATGAAACTGACAAAGACAGTTTCATGGGAGTAAAGCATACAGATACATTTAATGTATGTTTTATGTGACATGGGAGCCTCATAAGGAAATGGAGACCTGCAGAAACAGACCTGGTGTATTTATGCTGGTTCTTGTGAAGAGCAGACATTCATGGAGGAATATGATATGATAGAGATTGTACAGCAAGTGTGGCAAACTGAGGAAGACAAATAAGATGTGTTGATTCTTCTTGGTGAACCTTTGTCTTTGGAGATAAGAAAGCTCCTTTCTTCTGGTGCAGGGAGGGCACCTCTCACGTGAGGGTTTTATGGCCTGTTTAGGGGATAAGGGAAGGGAAGGTCAGAGTGACCTTCTTGCTACTGCTGTTTTCTTGAACTCCTTCAGCTTAATTTATTCAGTGTGCAAAGGTGCCATATTTTGGGTAGCATTTCCTGAACTCCATTATTTATCAGATTATCGTATGGCTTTTATCTTTTATCCTATTGGTGGGGTGTGTTATACTGATTGATTTTTGGTTGTTAAATCAATCTAGCACTCCCAGGATAAATCTCACTGGGTTACAGTGTACAGTCTTTGTTATATCTTGTCATATAACACCTAAATATGAAGTTATTTGCATATATGATGCCTTGAATTCTGAAATCTAAAAATTACACAGAATAATGCCTCATTATTTTTCTGCCAATTAAAAAATAATATTATAATGAAAAAGATTGCAAAAACCCTCATAAACCTATGTGCCATATATAGGATAAAATGAATACAAAAATCCGAGACATTTCTGTATTACTACTTTACAATATGAAATAAGTCAGCAATTTCTTTAAACATTTAAGAAATGCTGAGTTCATAATATGGCATCCTAGGTTCAAATTTATTCTTATTTTATAAAACAAAATTAATTTTTCACTCATATTTATTTGCACACTCAAACATTGCTTGCGTACTTTCAAATTTAAATTTTTATGAAGACATTAAACAGTGTGATTAAAATAAGAATAACAGAGACATATAAAAAATTGGAACTGTTTTCTGAATTATGTTTGTTGAATAAAAACTGACCCATGTGCTTTGGTTGAGAGACGCACAGAACTCAGAATTGAGTTTATTTGAGTTTATCATTTTATTTATTTTTATTTTTAAAAAAGTTTCATTGGAGTATAGTTGCTTTACAATGTTGTGTTAGTTTCTACTGTACAGCAAAGTGAATCAGTCATATGTATACATATACCCCTCTTTTTTTGGATTTCCTTCCCATTTAGGTCACCACAGAGCACTGAGTAGAGTTCCCTGTGCTATACAGTAGGTTCTCATTAGTTATGTATTTTATACATAGTATCAATAGTGTATATATGTCAATCACGATCTCCCAATTCATCCCAACCCCGCCTTCCCCCTTGGTATACATACGTTTGTTCTGTACATCTATGTCTCTATTTCTGCTTTGTAAATAAGATTGTTTACACCAGTTTTTTAGATTCCACATATATGCGTTAATATACGGTATTTGTTTTTCTCTCCATTTTACACATGGGAACTTAGCTTGGCTTTTTCTCCAGTGGACTATCATTCTTCTTCAAAAGATGGGTGACTAATAAAAGTTATTTGTACACAGTGCCTAGCTTATTTTTCTATGATAAGGATGTTGACTCTTTTTCCCTTGACAAATTATTCCATTAAGATCCATTCTTACCTCTCAAGCAAAACAAAAGTAGTTTTGTCTTGAACCAGGTTAAGAGCTTCCTGCTCACAAGAGTTTCTTGGCC
This sequence comes from Lagenorhynchus albirostris, assembly GCF_949774975.1. Lineage (NCBI taxonomy): Eukaryota > Metazoa > Chordata > Mammalia > Artiodactyla > Delphinidae > Lagenorhynchus > Lagenorhynchus albirostris. The sequence goes on from NC_083108.1 coordinate 57,615,647, forward strand.
TCTGTGGCCCTATAAACTTGCTCACGTAGTGGAGAATAATAAGGACAATGCTCTCCTCACAAGTAAATGTAGGGATTAAATGAGTTAATGTACATAACGAACTTAGAACAGAGCTTAGCACATTCTAAGAGCTCAATAAATGTTAGCTATTATTATTATTATTATTATTAGGCCTACATCCTGATTGGCCCACAAGAATGAATTAGCTGCAGATTTTAACTCTAAGTAGCTAAATTGATTGATTTCTTAGATGGGATAACTTAGCAGTGTCCATTTTAAAAGTTAAAAAAATGTTTGCAAAATAGATTGTTTTCAGGTAGTCCCGGCTGTTCTTTTTAGCAGAAGTTGGCTCTCTTCTTTGTGATGATGTGCTACACAAATAGAAGCATTGACTGTGCATTCTGGTGGGTGGGCATGGCTGCAGCCCATCTCAACCTGTGCCATTACATTAAAATGTAAATGAAAATACAAAGGGGTCAGGGCACAGTCCACTTTTGTCCACTCCCGTTTGCACTTTGATGTCGCAAATTACCATTCTCTGATTTTGTTGTTAGTGTTTTGGTGCAGGCTTTGAAGAATCAATAATATGAGACATCTACAAAAAGATTTGCATCCTGGTCAATGATAATTCCTGGCTTTGGGATCAAATGCTGATGTGAGATCAATTAATACCCGAAAACCTCTATTCTTTTGAAAACTGTTTTCTTAGTAAGAAACAAAAGAATATGGCAGAAATGAAAAAATAGGAGAGTTGTACTCAAAAACCTTTTAGTATTCATGGAAGATATTTAGTTTTTAGAACTCCTGCAGATTTTAGAAAAAAACTGGCATAGCATTTTGAAAGGGTATCCAGGAGACAAATGGGCCTATAAATTTAGAGAGAAAGAGAGAATTTTTCTTCCTGAGTATGGGATAGATTGAAATTTTCCACTGTAATGGTGCTCTACCTGTGTTACAATTAGTTTGGCAAGGTTCAGAGCACGCAGCTGAGCGTGGAATTGAAACTTTTCTGGCTGTGGAGCTCTTTTTCTTGGGGTCTTTTCCAGTTTCCAGTGATAGATCCATTATTTTAAATAATAATGAACTTTTTTGAGGCTAAGTACGAGGCACACAGAATACGTCCTCCTGGCCGCATCTTGTTTAATCTTTATCCCAACCCTATGAAATAAGTACTATTTTTAAATCCTTATTTTGCAAATTAAAAAAAAAATCCACTAAGGCTTGGGTTGAAGAATTTTTGCTTCTATTCAAAGGTAGTAAGAGCCTGAGCTTGAACACATATTATGCTGAACTGAAAACAGTTGTAGGGTTTACAGCACTAGGCAGGGAGAATCCAGGCATCTTAAACCTCTGGAATGATTATGTATGCCTTTAATGTTTATTGAAAAAACTTACAAATGTCACCAGTAGAAATTTTAACCTTCATGATCTTGGAGGAAACTGATCTGGAACATAGAATTCCATAGCCCCTTTGTCTTATTCACCCTGGTGGATGAATTAATTAATTGAATTAATTCTCTTGCTTGAAAGGGATAATTTGCTGATAAAAGTGTTTACACTTAATAGGTTTTTCTGTCTTCATCTGGTTTCCATTGGAGGTATGGCTTTATTATTTTAGTCAGACTATTTTTTTTTTTTCTGGCAGTCTTCTTCTCAACCAAGAAACACTATTTCCCAAACTGAACACAGCCAATCTGTTCAGAGAAGAACCCTCCCAAAATACAATTTGAACAGAGGTATCAATTCCTTAGACTCTTAACCTTACTGTGCAAGTAATAAGCCCTGGTGTCTTTGAGAAAACCGTATTGAACATCAAATCCATTCTAAAGGAGAAGGGATAGCCCTCATTCTGGGCAGCATGTCTTAATAAGGATGGGGGTACAGAAATACTATCACACAATCCTATCTTTGGCCACCAAATTAAAAATGTAAGTTATATTCTAATAGAACTCCTAATACAATTTGCAAATTGCATTGATAAATGAGCATTGCTATGTCTTTCTCTTTGGTTCAGTAGCCATTGCTAGAAGCAGGGCCCTTAGGAAAACAACCTTCCAGGGCGGACCTACTATGGATGGACAGACCTATAGCAGAACCAGTGACAATTCTGATATTCCTGTTATTTATTATTGTTAAGTAAGCTGATGAAGCAGAGCACATATATTTAATCAGATTCTCCAGAAAGATTACAGAAATTAACACTTAGCGTTTTTGAGGGCGTGGTAAAAAGAGTACTCTTCTGCTCTGCTGGTAGAAATGCCAATTGTCATACGCTCTAAGGAAAGCAGTTCAGCAATTTGTGTCAAAAGTATTCTAACAATGCTAACTATGGGAGGATACAGCAGGGGTGATACTCAAAATAATTAACAACCCTTCAGCATAGGCTCCGAACTGACCCTGAGCTTAACCACGTGCGGTGACACTGCAGACCAGCAGCGGCAGGTATAACACCCCCTTAACCCAAGTTGTCATGAAAGATGGCTACACACCCAACACTCTGTGTTAGAGACCCAATGCGTTATAGTGACCTGCATCCAGAGGCAAGCAGAGTTAGGAGGCCATGAGATGGACAGGAGAGGGTAACATCAGTGAGATGTCCTGACGGAGGACATGTGTTATCTCAAGGGTCTAACAGCAAGCTAAGGGAATCCATGGAAACTTTATGGAAGGAAAAGCATTGGAGAAGGTCCTTGAAAGTAGCTGGAATCCCAGCAGTCAGACTGGGAGCCATACCTGGTGGGATGAGAGCATGGGGAAGGCAGACACCGGGCTGCAAGGCTCGCCGAGGCAGTGTGGCCTGATGGGCAGAGCCTGAGCTTTGGAACTGGCTAGCCCAAAGTTTCCACTCTGCTTCTGATGCTTAGTAGCCAAGTACCCACAAGTAAAATGGAAAAAATACCTTCCTCACAGAACATGTGTGAGTCATCAATGGAAAAGTTTCTGGTCCCTGAAATGCTCAAAAAGAACGTTACCTTTTTCCATTTTCTAAAAGCAGTGGGTCTTCCAGCTTCTTGGGAACAGTGAGTAGAAGAGAAATTTGATGCAGGGACTTTTTACACAGATCTTTAAAACCATAGAATGCTGTTATTCTTGACCAAGGGGAATTTGATTAAGTTAATGAGAAATAGTTTACAGGGCTTTACGTTAATATAATAGTATTAGAAACAATGACCCAGAGTTATACTGGGTTTTTAGAAGTTACTTAGGACGTTTTGCCTGCCAGGCATCATGAATGCATTGTCTGAGGTATTGGTGGCCTTCAAATTAGTAATGGGGGTTTCCTCTGTGTTACTGGTATTAAAATGCATTTTTTCTTTGTTCTTGGATACTAAGTCATTTCCACTCCTAATTATGTTTTTTACAGGCTAACGTTTAGTGCTTGTTTATCATCTTTGGGTGCCCAGGAGTGGGGTACCGTTCTTTGAAACTGTCTAGATGTGGTCCAGAGACACGTTGGCCCTGGGGAGGCGGACGAGGCATAAAGAATGCCTTCTAGCTGTCATCCAGGTTTATCCATCCCTCCCAGAAAACACTGGTGTCCTATCTTCTTCTTTTCTACGCCCTTCACCTCCCCCCACCCCACCTCTTGCTGCTCTCTCTCTCTCTCTATCCTTGTTTTGATAAGAGAATGTTTTCCTAAAAGTAGAAGTTATCATAAAATTTCATTCCTGACCTGTCACTCCAGGTCCTGACACGCATTTTCAGTGTGCTGTGGAAATGGGTCTGTGCTTCTCAGGTCAAACAGAGTGATCCTTTATTTAAACAGCTGTCCCTTATGGACGATGTATGTTATGAGACTTAATGCTGTTTAGCAGTTGGAATCATTCTTTCTTCTCGAATTGGAAATCCGGATCTGCCAACACCGCCGTGCTATAGCAGTCCCAACGTAATTTCACAGAATCTGTCTATGGGGATAGTATTTTTGGTAGCTGGGAAAGATTACACGAGTAATGCTGCATACCAATGAGTTGTATTAAAATATATATTACTCACAGCTCTGTACTTGGCTTAAAAAGTTTCCTTGGCAGCAGCATTTAACTTCTTACTGTTCTTTTCATGTTGCTAGTATAAATATCTAATATGTTTTTGTTCAAAACATCAATTAGGCCTCAGTATAATCTTTATTAATACAGGTCTGTTATTACAAGAAGGCTGCTGAGCTATGATTATTTGCACAGCAGGGACAATAAAGTATCTTCTTTCGGCCTGGTTCTATCCCAGAATGCCCGGCTGTTGCAGAACACACCAGAGCCTTCCAGAATCTCTTTTACAATCCTAATGAAATCTTTAAAGCTCTTAGAAGCAAAGGCATTCTTTCCTTCAAAGGTAAACAAAAGGGAAAGGCCGGAAATTGCAGATAGATTAAAAAAGACACCTATGAGTTCAGATCTCGACTTTTAACCTGTTTAATTCTTTCTCCTTGTGCAGCCAGAACGCCTCACTTCCTGCGGATTCAGAACGTGGAGGTCAACGCAGGCCAGTTTGCCGCCTTCCAGTGCAGTGCCATTGGCAGGACTGTGGCCGGCGACAGGCTCTGGTTACAGGTACAGTAACTCACTTTCATGGTTCAGAGAGAGTCCAGCGGGCAGAGTGCGTGTCCCCTGGGGAGCGCCCCAGAGATCGGGTCAGTGTCAGGCCCATATGGGAGATGGATGCTCTGAGCAGTTTCCCCAGTTCTTTTCCTTCTTTCGCAGTAAGTAGCCAGATTACAAAGAGCTCTAGACAAGCTCAGTGTTGTTCTCCACAAACTTTGTTGTGAATTTCTGGTTTTTCCCTTTGCTTTTGCTTAGCCATCTCATTTGGAAGATCTGGTTACCAAATTACTTTTGGAGCAGTATATTGGAGTCCAAAATACAGTACCTTTCCCCCACTCTTCCTCTGGAAAAAAACCCAAAGAAGCATACATACATACACACACACACACACACACACACACACACACACACACACATAAGTTTATAGGCCTTTCTGTAATTTTCATTTCCACAGCAATAAGCTTAAACTTATAAATTAATAGCACACCTTTTACCTTTGAGCACTTAAGCAGACATTTTTTAGGGTCATCATAACTTGTGTGTCTCGTTTTATTGTCTTTCAAACTCCACCATCTGTATTTTGCACGGCCAATAGTTTCATGGACAGATCAAGGGTTTCAGGAATTCTGACCAAATGAGCGGGAGTACGTGACCTGTCCCCTCTAACCAGCGTGCCCCCCACTTCTTTAGACTCTGGGTTTGGTTTCCCCCGTAGAATTCTCCAATTTTATTCTTATTGCTTCTTGTTGCGCATTGATCTATAGGCTGCTTGTTCTCCACCTTGACTAGTGTTGATTTTACCCCCCTTTCCTTACAGATTCTATTGTGGGTTTTGTTTTGGTTTGGTTGGTTATTTACTTATTTTAGTTTGCGACTGAGCTGTGTTATGTTCTAACCCTTCTCTGCGCCTATTCCGTTCCACTTGGGCTTCTGTTCCACGCGTGCCGAATTTTCCTTGATATATGTCACTCTCCATCTATCATGTGTCTCCTTCTGCCGTGTAGTAACAATTGTCATGTGTCACATTTGCCTGACACTCTTATTATTTTTAAATCCCATATTCCTTTTAATCATCACAGCTGAAGTCAGTGGTCACTTTTCTAACTCCATGTCTGGGGGAAATGGAAAACAGCGAAATGTGCTATCCCAAGATCACTCAGCAATGTATTGACAAATGGGGAATACATTCTGAAGGAGGCTTCTTAAATGCTTTGGGGTCCTCTGCACACAATCCTCCACCTTCTACCCTGATGTCACTCTCTTTTCTCATATCCTACTGTCCCCATGAGACAGTCCCCAGGCCAGGAGAGAGGAATGTGTGCAGAGGACTGAAATGGTATGTACCAAATTCATCTTTATTTTCTGTTTTTCCGAGTGCTTTTATTTTTTTAATTAGCTTATATTGGTGTATAGTTGATTTACAATGTTGTGTTAGTTTCAGTTGTATAGCAAACTGATTCAGTTATTCATATACATATATCCACTCTTTTTTAGATTCTCTTCTCATATAGGTCATTACAGAGTATTGAGTAGAGTTCCCTGTGCTATACAGTAGGTCCTTGTTGGTTATCTATTTTATATATAGTAGTGCGTATATGTCAATCCCAATCTCCCAGTTTATCCCTCCCCCCCATTTCCCCTTTGGTAACCTTAAGATTTCTACAGCTACAACTCTACTTCTGTTTTGTAAATAAGTTCATTTGTACAATTTTTTTAGATTCCACGTATTAGCAATATCGTATATTTGTCTTTCTCTCTCTGACTGACTTCAATCACTATGACAATCTCTAGGTCCAAATTCATCTTTACTGTTTCCTTCGCTCTAAAAATTTTGTAATCACTACTTTAAGAGCTTTTTGCAGTATGTGAAAAATGTGCTTGACCCTGGTCTTCGGTATTCAAATTTTTTTTTATCCTACGTCCCAGTTATTTTAGCTTCTTGATGTTAGAGCTTGAGAATTCTTTTTTTAGTTAGTGCTTGTTTCGTATTACATTTGATCAAGTTTGGCTACATATGTATGTATGGTAATTGATGAGACAGACGTTTTTAATTGGCATTTTTCACAATGCCTTACCTTTCTTTTAAAAATGAAAATACCCCCCCAAATTTTTGTTGTTGTTGTTTTTGTTTGTTTGTTTTTTGGGTTTTTTTGTTTTTCGGTACGCGGGCCTCTCACTGTTGTGGCCTCTCCCGTTGCGGAGCACAGGCTCCGGACGTGCAGACTCAGCGGCCATGGCTCACAGTCCCAGCCACTCTGCGGCATGTGGGATCCTCCCGGAACGGGGCCCGAACCCGTGTCCCCTGCATCGGCAGGCGGACTCTCAACCACTGCGCCACCAGGGAAGCTCCCCCCCCCCCAAATTTTTTAAAATAAATAATGAAAAAGTGAAACTACCCTCGTCATCTTTGATTTATCTCCAGAAATCTTAATTTTTCATGGAAAGCATTTTTTTTGTCCCTGATATTTGTTTTAATGTTATTTGAGAGACTACAATAAAAAGACTAAGCTTTTGTCTCAGCAGTCTTAGACATTTGCAGGAATTTACAGGCAAGTTGAAAATACAGTTTCCTTTTTTGTTTTTGTAAGTATCCTGGCCTTGGGAGGGTCCTGCTTACACTTGAGCACTTCCTTGGGGTTGGGATCTTTAACTCCTTCCTCTTAAGAAGTGGGAGACTTTGTTTTAGAGAATCCATCATGCTGTAGGGAGAAAGCTAGCTACCAGTTTGCAAAAAGTTTCTAATTGCAGAATTAGATTCTGCATTAGGTCTAAATGCAGAATTCCCAATGCTGATTCCACTATAGAATCACATGGAGAGCTTAAAAAAAGTGTGGTCTACACCGGATTCTGATTTAATTGATCTGGGGTAGCCTCAATCTGACTCTCATGATAAATTTCCCACCTACCAGGTCTGTCTTGTTTCATTCTATTAAATTTAATCATAGTGTTGATAAACTGTTTCCCAATCAATCCATTAATGCCTCTCTTTGCCAATTACCCCGTCTTCTCTTGCCCTTCTTACCATCAATGACTGCATATTGTCCTGCAGCTTTCAAGAAGGGTCGTGTCAAGAAGGGACTGAGGGTGAGACAGAACCGGGATGACTTTGAAATTCTAAGTGACACCGAGTTTGTCCTGGACTCAGCCTGCTATGTGGTTTGTGAGTCTTTGTGATGTTAGAATAGTTTTAGTGTTCAATAATTTATTTCCTCTGTTTAGATAGGCATTCTGGGGGGAGATGTTTATTTCGTTAGCAGCTGATGAAATAAGAAAAGGGTCTTTCGCTTGCAAGGATGGCTTCTATTAACCTGTGTTGTATGAGATGGTTTCCAGCAGCCATCGGGATTTGTGGCAGGGGATGGTTTCACAGAGTCCTTCTGCTCTCTTGCCTGTGCCCTGGCCCTTTGCTTCACGCAATTCTTTACAAGTTGTGGGGAGAAGCAGACCTGGAAAACTAGACCAGGCCTCTCTAGTCTTGGAGGTATGAATACGGACTTTTCTTCCTTCCTACCTGAATGTTCTAACACTTTCAAAAATGCTTTCCTGGGCTTCCCTGGTGGCACAGTGGTTGAGAGTCCGCCTGCTGATGCAGGGGATACGGGTTCATGCCCCGGTCCGGGAAGATCCCACATGCCGCGGAGCGGCTGGGCCCGTGAGCCATGGCCGCTGAGCCTGCGCGTCCGGAGCCTGTGCTCCGCAACAGGAGAGACCACAACAGTGAGAGGCCCGCGTACCGCAAAAAAAAAAAAAAAAAAAAAAAGCATCTGAACTCCCTTAGATCCTCAAAATAATTCTAAGATTCAGGCAGAAAACTGAATTAAAAAATGTTTAGGTTTTTCTATCATTTGAATCTTCCCAATAGTAAGTCAAGATTTAGAAATAAATAATACATCCTTTATTGGAGGAACATTGATACTGCGAAGCGTGATCATTTACAATCATTTGCATTACAGTCTTTTGAGTCCTACTGTAGGCAATTTGTGGAGTTTCATGGTGTATCCCATGGTTTTGTACTTCTTTTTTATAGATGAGGCTTTTGAGGTGCAGGATCGGCGAGGTTCAAAAAGGGAAATGGCATAGCTAGGAATAGCACACCCCTGTTTTTTCACTTTTACTTCACCACTGATTAATTCCACTCTGCTGTGCTGGCTTCTCCTATCCCGAGCTAGGTGAATAGGTAATATGCCCTTACTACTTTTTTAGAAGGATTTGGATGTAACTGACATTACGTAATTTACATCCAGGAGGCAGCTTGACAACAACAACAACAAAAAAGTCCATCTGTATTACACGTACATCTTGATCCACGTCTATGAAAAATGGCCAGTGGTTTGATTGTTTAAAAATATAGATTAAATATGATCAATGTCAGAGTCTTTCACAAACACATAACACACATAAATCTGAGGATGACACTAATGAAGAAATGTTTATGGTTAGCAGATGTGTCCCATCTGCTTCCATTTTCTCCATCTCATCCATGGGCCACACAGGTTATTGTCAATGTGGAATTGGTCTTTCTAGAATACAGAACAAGGAAATAAAACACAGCTCATGAACCTCCATTATTGTAGCTGCAAAGCATCTAAAAGACCTTCCAGACAGTGTGCAGGAGGAAGACAGCATCTATCAAACTATTTTTATGTAGTAAAAAACTGATGTGCATTGAATCTGCTGAGGATACTTGCTACATGCTATCAGATATGGTGATCTTTGCGTCCAACTGGGCTGTAACCATGGGAGACACTCAAATGAACTGTGTTTGTAAAACAATTCAAGCACCCAAAACAGGACCATGTATTTCTTGTTATTATCAACTTTCTGGTCACTGTGGAGCCTACATTTTGAAATATCTTAAGAGTATGTTTATATTTAAGATACTGAGAAGAGAAAATAGGATTTTAGATGTTCTTTTTTTATACTTAAATGTTATTTGTTGATGGGCAGTTTCTGAGTTACACATTTTTATACAGTCATTGACCCTTTAAGCCACATATTATTGTATTACAATTACTATTTTTCTTTCTGAAGTATTTAAAATTTTATTTCCTGCCATAGGCTTGTTTCTCTTGGGAATTAATATTTATAATTCCTCTTTCAGCTTTTCAATGAATCACCAAAGCTGATACTGACACTGGTAAATCTGAAGATGGTGTGTGCACATTCTTTTCCAGGGAATACAGCCCACTTTGCCCTCTTCTGCATCTGGTCCAGTTTGGGGCACTTTTGTAATTTCTGCCCTTCAATTCATTTTTGATACATTGTAGAGGCTCTTCCATTCCTTACTCTTTTCTTTTTTTTTTAAATAAAATTTACTTATTTATTTATTTATTTTTGGCTGCATTGGGTCTTCGTTGCTACGCGGGCTTTCTCTAGTTGCAGCGAGCGGGGGCTCTTCTTCGTTGTGGTGTGTGGGCTTCTCATTGCGGTGGCTTCTCTTGTTGTGGAGCATGGGCTCTAGGCGCGTGGGCTTCAGTAGTTGTGGCACATGGACTTCAGTAGTTGTGGCTCATGGGCTCTAGAACACAGGCTCAGTAGTTGTGTCTCATGGGCTTAGTTGCTCCACAGCATGTGGGATCTTCCCAGACCAGGGCTCGAACCCATGTCCCCTGCATCAGCAGGTGGATTCTCAACCACTGCACCACCAGGAAGTCCAATTCCTTACTCTTTTTACTCCATATCTTAGTCAGCTCGGGCCACTGTAACAAAAATGCCATAGACTGAGGGGCTTAAACAACAAATATTTATTTCTCACAGTTCTGGAGGCTGGCAGCCTAAGATCACGGGCCAGCGTGCATGTCCTTGGAGAGGACCAGCTCCCGGTTTGCAGACTGCCATCCTCTTGCTGCATCATCACTTGCATCCTCTGGGCTCTTCATCCCTTTATAAGGGCCCTAATCCCGTCATGGGGGCTCCACTCTCACGACCACATCTAAACCTAAATACCTTCCAAAAGCCCCACCTCCAGTACAAGCACAGTGGGGAGCAGGTCTCATCATATGAATTTGGCGGGGATGCAAACATTTAATCTACAGCACTCAGCTACCACATCAAACTCAGAAGTGGGTGGAAATGAAGGCGCTTCGGCCCTCAGGACAAATGGCAGAAAACAAGGAGGCAGTGGAGATGCCTTTTCGAAGGTAGACGGACGGAGGCTTTGATAAAACCCGGGATTGACACGTGCCTGTTGGGTGAATAGAAGCTGGTGAAGGAAAGCTGGAAAATCATATTTTTCTCTCAACAGATCTTAGAGGCCCCATCATTTTTAAATGGCCTACTTTTTAGAATCACAAAATTATGTCACTTCTGAATTTGGAACAATCTTCAAATTAAATTCCTCATTTTATTAATGAGAAAACCAGCTCAGAAGAGGTAGAGAACTTTAACACAGTCATCTATCCAATTATTATATTTATTATAGATAATTCCATTTTGCTAGTGAAAGTCAATTATATGTAAAAATATTTTTGCTTATGTATAAATTAGTAAGTTTTGTCACTTGGACATTTTTCTTCACTGGGTGACCTTGTATTTCAAATATTATCCTTTTAACCAAATATTCTGAGATTTACTATGAAAATATCTGCATTAACCTTGGAACCATTATAGCAGAATATAATTTGAGTTGTTTTCTTTTAGCAAACATCCTTTGGTGTTTATTAGAAGTAAGGTACCAGAATAGCATTTTAAAATGACTTCAGAACGTGCATCAATTCACAGAAGTAGAAAAGGAAATCAGATGACATTACTCTGAAGTACCCTCTTAAAAACACTGGTGCAACCCAGCACCTAGAAGGGTACCTGTCACATAACAAATCTTCAGTAAACCTGCTCATGGCTCGTGGCTTACAGATGCCTGAACGACCAGGTGTCTCCTGCAGGGGAGTCCCAAAGGTACATAGTTGGACCAGGAAAACAGGCACAAACTGTCTTTTTGGAATGCTTCTTTTAGGTCTGTGGTTCATCTTCAGAGGGATGGTGTTTGATGAGAAGAGGGATGGATAGAATCTGGTGGTGTCTTTTCTGCTGTTTCAGAACATACAGCAAGTATCATGCAGAGTTTGAACAATTTTAGAAGAAAATGTGATCAATACATCATCACTTTTCCTTCATTTCTTGTAACCTTTCCCTAGGCTTTTTAAATTCTCTATTGTAAATTTTTGTTCTTTAATTCCCCCCTTCAAAAAAAAATTCTTGCCATTGGACCTCAGTAAATGGTAATAGAAATATGGGTCTAATAAAGCTGGTCCTCTTGAGTTCTCACCATGACAGCAGACCTGTGTCATAGTAATTGATGAATAACCCCACCCACTCATTTTTTTGGTATGGAATATAATTCAATATGAGCTTTTAATTTGGGAAGCTTGCTCTTTGAAAAATTATATTCACTTGGGATTAATTTTTTTTTTTTAGTTACTGGCCAAGTGGTATTGTTTTCTACTGAGAGTTTGCTATATCATTCCTCTTAACTGGGTATGACCTATACAATGGTGAAAAAAGCATTTTCACCAGTCTAATAAGTTTCTCACATAGCTTTTCTGAGCTCAGATAATTTTAGACCTTTTTGAGCGAAAAAGGAAAATCCTGAGATTTTGGTAACTTAAAATGATTCTCATAGCTCCTCTGACCTTTATAATTTGGTTCATGAATGAATATGTACATTGTATTAATAATATTTACATTACTAGCTTCAACAGATGTGTTTGAAATAAAATAATTATAACTCCTTTTGCTGAGCCCCACTGTTTGCTGAGTGCTGTGCTAGGGTGTGTTTAGCCATTTTTTCCCTTAACTGATCCCAAGGAGAACTCTTTTATGTGCCCATTTATGGAAGAAGAAAATGGGCCTCAGGAAGTTTCAGTGGTTTTTCCATTTGCACATTGCTAGTAACAAGGTCTGGGTTTTGAACCAAGCCATCTAAGTCTAGACTCTATGTCCTTAACTGTAATGCCTTTCGCATAGCACAAAGACCCAAACATTTCTTCATGGATTCATAAACATCATATAGTAATTTAAGTGATACCTTTTATTGACATTTAAAATGAAAATTTTATTCATGTGCGTGTACTATTGCCTTGGCTTCCGTGTTGTGGAATGTGTATATTTGGTCAACCTTTCTCGGTGATTTTTAGTTTCCTTCACAGATTCTGTGGGAGAAACATCACAGCTGTATGTCAGAACCATTTTGTAATTATATATAAAAGCCATAAAATGATTTGAAAAGGAGTAAAATTATGGCTCCCTTATCAAACCTAACATGGGTGTTTTTAGACCCTATATATCAAAGCATAAATTTAACATCACTTACTGTCATAGAAAATACTAGGGGCTTCCCTGGTGGTGCAGTGGTTAAGAATCTACCTGCCAATGCTGGGGACACGGGTTCGAGCCCTGGTCTGGGAAGATCCCACATACTGTGGAACAACTAAGCCCGTGTGCCACAACTACTGAGCCTGTGAGCCACAACTACTGAGCCCGTGTGCCACAACTACTGAAGCCCACGCACCCAGAACCTATGCTCCACAACAAAAGAAGCCACCACAATGAGAAGCCTGTACACCACAAAAAAGAGTAGCCCCTGCTCGCCACAACTAGAGAAAGCCCCCGTGCACAGCAATGAAGACCCAATGCAGGCAAAAAATAAATGTAAATAAAATAAATAAATTTTAAAAAGAAAATACCAGGAAGACACAAAGAGGACTGTCTTCAGTTGCTATAGGAACCACTGGCTCCTTAAAATTTTGAGTGGTTGAAATCACATCCATTATTTAGTCAGTTAAATATCCACATATATGATATACTGTTGAACATTCAGCCTGAAACCACCAGCAGCCTTGAAAGCATATACCATATCTTTTAACTTATATGATTTTGGATTACCTTCATTTAAAGATTTATTTTACATGGATGAAAGAGTAGGACATATCTAAGGGGATTCTGAGAGAAATTAATTAATGAATTTTACTCTGTTATATTACCTGTCTCAGTCAAAAAAGGTGTAAACAGCTGGTGCTTTGAGGAGGATGCAGCAGGGGCAGCTGGAGCGTTTTCCTCCACTGCAATCTGAAGGCCTCTGGGCCAGGCTGTGGAACTGTACTGTGAAAACTGCAGGTCAAGATGGTTCATTCTGGAGGACAGAAGAGAAAGGCATCAACTGCTAGCCTTAAGGACTGCTTGCTTTGGACCCAAGAACCACGCGTCCTGTAAAAGCACTTGTTCTGGTTTTTTTCTCATATTCATCAAAAGGTTCATTTGTTTCTCTTGCTTCCAAGAATCCGCAGCTGTGTCACGAGAAGGGAAGGTGGAGAAAGCCCTGCTCTGGAAGTCCCGTGGTTGAGGGCTGAGAATACTAAACACTGTCTCTTCTGTCTCCTGTTAGTGATGCAGGCCTTGGAGTGAGGGTCCTGGAGAGTTTGGACACTGTTAGAATCTCTGGTTTTTTCCTCTTCTGTCTCTTCTTTTTGGAAGGGGAAGAGAAAAAACGGAAAATGTTTTAGCTAGGAGGTAAACATATCTGCTTTAGGTAACCTTGAAAGTTCTAGGAGATTTCCAGTCTGGTAACCTGGAATTATGTACCTAGAAAAGAGAGAGGGAAGAAACACGACAATTTTTGATGGGTTTTGATTTCAAAAATGTCTTTAGGACCAGAGAAATGGAATGGAAAACAAAGCATGCCGCTTGTAGTCCTAGAGGGACCCTGTTTGGGATAAGGCCAGAGACCTCTGAGACAGGCACACGGTGGCAGGCAAGTGGTTCCTATAGAGGATGAACTTTGAAATTATAAAGCAGGTCGTTATTCTCTTCTGTATCTCTCCTACGTATAAAAAAGCAACCCTTCATTCCCTTTGTTCAAAGCAAAGGGAATTGGCTATTGTCCAAGTGTAAGAAAATTATGTTTGGACTTCCCTAGTAGCGCAGTGGTTAAGAATCCACCTGCCAATGCAGGGGACACAGGCTTGAGCCCTGGTCCAGGAAGATCCCACATGCCGCGGAGCAACTAAGCCCGTGCGCCACAACTACTGAGCCTGCGCTCTAGGGCCCGTGAGCCACGACTGCTGAGCCCGTGTGCTACAACTGCTGAAGCCCGCATGCCTAGAGCCTGTGCTCCGTAACAAGAGAAGCCACCGCAATGAGAAGCCCACGCACCACAATGAAGAGTAGCCCCCGTTCGCCGCAACGAGAGAAAGCCCGCGTGCAGCAACGAGGACCCAATACAGCCAAAGATAGATAGATAAGTAAATAAATAAATTTATTTAAATAAAAGAGGGCTTCCCTGGTGGCACAGTGGTTGAGAGTCCGCCTGCCAATGCAGGGGACACGGGTTCGTGTCCCAGTCCGGGAAGATCCCACATGCCACGGAGTGGCTGGGCCCGTGAGCCATGGCCGCCGAGCCTGTGCATCCAGAGCCTGTGGCCCGCAATGGGAGAGGCCACAACAGTGAGAGGCCCGCGTACTGCAAAAAAAAGAAAAAGAAAATTATGTTTTTTCTGTGATAAGAAGTGATGTCCACTAAGCACAAAGGACAAGTGACAAACTAATGGAGTTTCTGTTTATCCTGAAGGTTTAGAAGCTGATGATGGCTTTCATTCAAGAATAGTGTAGTATACACTTTCCATGTCTGGGTGTATGATTATTATAATAGTTATTCAAATGTTGCTACAGCTTGGGGCTGCTACCCCTGGCATATTTCTCCCCTTTCCCAAATTGCATTTTTTCTTCTACTGTGGTGGCATCTTTACAATATAGTGACTTGATGCTTTTGCAGGAGGTGAATGACACCTGGACAAAATGGTTCTTTGATTCCTATAGCTTTGGAGTATTTATAAGCCAGCAGCAAAACCATCTATTTTTCCTGGGGAAATTATGATGGTTAAAGTAGTCGTTCAAAAATACAAAAACGAGAGATTTCCTTCTAATTGCTTCTTAGAATTATTTTCTTTATTTATATTTTTTCTTTTCTTTTTAAATACTGAATATTGTTCTCCGTGCTACACAGTAAGTCCTTGTTGGTTATCTATTTCATAGAGAGTAGTGTGTATATATTCATCCCAAACTCCTATTTTTATTTTTATTATAGAAATTATAAATGTATACAGAGGTAGACAGAATGATGTCATGAACTCAATATACCCAGCATCCGACTTCAGAACCAACAATATGTGACAAGTTACTTCCTCTGTGTGTCCACCTGCTCCCCCTCTGATGATTTTGAAGCAGTCCTAGTCATCATATCATGTAACTTGTAAATGTTTTCTAAAACAGGAGTTGGCAAACTTTTTTTGCGAAGGACCAGATAGTAAATTTTGTAGGGCACAGGGTCTTAGTTATAGCTCTTCATCTCTGCTATTGTAGCAGGAAATCAGCCACAGACAACACAAAAATGGATGAATGTGGCTGTTCTCCATACAGCTTTATGTATGGACACTGAAATTTGACTTTCATGTCATTTTCATTGTCACAAAATACTATTCTTCTTTGGATTTTTTTCAATCATTTAAAAAATGTAAAAAACATTCTGAGCTTGCGAGCTGTACAAAACAGGTGGCAGGATGGACTTAGCCTCAAACCCCTGCTCTAAAAGATAAGAGCTCTTAAAAAAAAATAGAATAATCACCGTGTATGCCCTGCGAAAACAGTGTTTATATATCCTTGGCTGTCTTGTAACTTTATTTCTTTTAGCAGTTGTTTCATTTGTGATTGCAGTAAAGTTCACACTTTGCAATTGGGTGGTGAGTGTCTTAAGTCCTTTTTATCTTTAGACTCCCTGTTCATTTACCTCCATTTGTGATGGTTGTTATTGTTGTGGAAAGTGCGTTTGTCCTGCACAGTCCTCCTGTGTTTTGAGTTTTGCTTATTGCCCTATGGTAGCGTCATTTAACGTGTTCTGACTGCTGTGTTTCTTGCAAATTATGTCTCCTTTTGTGATGTTATCAGCCACTGATGATCATTCCTAGGGTCATTAATTCATTCAGGGTTGCAGAACTGTCCCATTCTCAGTCCTTCTTTGTTTAGTCACTAGAATACTTCTAAAAAGAAAAAAGCTCTCCCATTATCAACCATTTGGGTATCCTGGTATATAAATCGTAAAGGGAAGGTGGTATTGATACTTGATATTTTTGTCCTTTTAAGCAAATTGTCAAAAATAGTGAGGTAGTTCACTGGTAGTTCACAAGTGACCAAAGGGGTTATTTAGTATTATTGTCATTGATGTCATCATTGTCATCATCAACCTGTAGATATAAACACATTTGATGAGTTTCGATCCATCGCACTTATTATCTTTATTGCTGCTCAGATCTTCCACCCCTAAACAGTGGGGTTTACCTGACCTGGACCATCTCGATGGCTTTCTTGCTTTGTGGTGTAACCGTATGTTCCAGGCTTGTATTTTCCACCTTAATGACCTAGAATTGGCCGTTTCTCCAAGGAGCGCTGGTTCTTTTTCAGGGGGAACTGGTAATTAGAACTTACAATCTGATCACAGAGTTGCTTATTCCTACTCATTATTGTTTCTGGATCTTCCCATCCTATGGAGCTGGGATATATACGTATGCACACATACACACATTTAAGAATAAAGCCTGTCCTGAGATCGTATTAACAATTCAAATTCAGAACTACAGGGCTTTTAACCTTTATCTTGCGCCTTTATCTTCTTTCAACTATGTTTTCAGAAAAGAGTTGTATGTTTTAAGGCATATTGATTGGGGAAAAGTGACGTTCTTAGCCTTGTTTATGTTTAACTAGCCTTGCCTCTTAGATTATGGACAACTCGGTAGGTTCTGCCATCTTCCTCATGGTCAAGTGCTGTTATCACAGTTTTGAAGTAAACAGGGTCAAGTCCTAGCTTTGCAGACCCAAACCTTTAACCCAACAGGAAATGTCAGTCAGCATCAGGTTCCTTAGTTTGATGTGGCTAGATTAGTCCCGTCAACAGATTTTAAGACTAAAGAACTTCTCATTTCATTGGTATTTCTTTTTTTTTTTTTTTGGTATTTCTAATTACTGCATTCATTATATATATCCTATATTATTTGGATGAACTTTTAAATAAAATTTAAACACAGGTTGTTAAATATTATTCATGTATTGTAAACATATATTGAACTATGTCTAAATATCAGAATGAGGTTCTAAATTTTTGTAATCAAATTCTTTACTTGAATATGCCTATAAGACTATCATATGTTCGAATAATATGTTACTTTGGCTATCTGTATACCCATTAGCCAGTTGAAGAATACATGTCAATAGATATTCACAGTATATAAGAACTTCTGGTTCAGTATTCCAAGTTGATAAATATTTGTGTTAGCTTGGTTATGGGATAGAAATCAAAGGTCAGTACCATCTGAGTTATTAAAATTAAAAAATACATGGGCTCCAGAAAGTAGACTTGTTGAGGTATTCAGTTATTATTGGATTTAGATTACAGGAAATGTTTTAAACAAAATTATTCCTGGCTCTGCTGATACTATTAGTGATCCCAGTGGTAAGAATTTCAACCGGTATCTTACAAATGGGCATATTTGAAAGTGGAGCGAGACGGACTATTTTCTCTATTAAAGAAATGAAAGTGCGGTTTAATCCTCACCCGTATGGCTAAGGAGGGGCGAATGGCTCTCCTGTATCTTCTCTTGGCCCCTGCACTCAGAGAGGCTCCAAAATGGGATTCATTTGCTCCCAGCGCTGCTAACTGCCCAGACCTCAATTTCTTTCAGTCATTGCTCTGATTATTGCAAAACTCTTTCTGAAAGACTTAATATGTATCTTTTTTTGCTGGTAAATTACTGCTCATTTAGAAGTCCTAGAGTTAGTCCACTGCAGAAAGAAGGTTGGAAGTCTAATTTAAATAACTATCAGGACTTCTTTTCAGGCTTGCTCAAATTGAAATGCACGCGTGTTTGAAGATGCTCTTGCTTTTCTAAAAAGCTACATTTAACCCATTAAGATCATTTCCTTGCAGATTTGGCCGTTATGGTTGTCTCATTAAGTTGACAAAAGATGGGTCAGCGGTTTCTTTAACTCCTGGACACCTGGTGCCGAGCTCTGCCTGGAACCGGGGATTTTGTCCTGAGGACTCGGAGCCTCTCTTATGGGGAAACTCATATTCTAAAGAACAATCGCAGTCCCATCCTTGGTGATGCCTCGTTGTCCTGCTGTAATGCTATTAAGAACCAGCTCTCCAGTCCTTGTCAGGGCCGCCTCTTCTAACTCTGTGAAATTGAGAGAAAACTGCCTGACAAAGGTGCTGTCTCTACCCAGTGGACATTTTCATCATTTTGTTTTGCGGGAATAACAGTCTCCCCATAGTTTCCTTGCTGCTCAGGGGTACCCCAGGTTCTGAGCACATTGTCATGTCTGGTCCTCCCTGTCGTGGAGAGAGGCAGACAGGGAGAGGTACTCGGCCCTTTCACATTGTCCAGCATCAGAGAAAATGGGCCAGCCATGGTTCCCTGCCTTCCCTGTTGGATTCTGACCTAAGGAAGAGTATCTGGGGACCAAAAGCCATCTTAAAAATCAGTCTGTTCAGTTACCCATTCAGTGCCTAAATCCCTTTCAGTATTACGCAAGAGGGAGGGGATATGGGGACATATGTATATGTATAGCTGATTCACTTTGTTATACAGCAGACACTAACACACCATTGTAAAGCAATTATACTCCGATAAAGATGTTTAAAAAAATGGATATATATATATATATATGTATATATCCATTCTCTTTCAGATCCTTTTCCTTTATAGGTTATTACAAAATAGTGAGTATAGTTCCTTGTGCTATACAATAGGTCCTTGATGGTTATCTCTTTTTTATATAATAGTGTGTATATATTACTCCCTAATTTATCTCTCCCCCCACCACCTTTCCCCTTTGGTAACGTAAATTTGTTTTCTATTTCTGTGGGTCTATTTCCATTTTTTGAATGAGTTCATTTGTATCCTTTTTTTAGATTCCACATATAAGTGATATCATATGATATTTGTCTTTCTCTGTCTGACTCACTTCACTTAGTATGATAATCTCTAGGTCCATCCGTGTTGCTGCAGATGGCATTATTTCACTTTTTCTATGGCTGAGTAATATTCCATTGTATATATATGACACATCTTCTTAAACCAATCATCTTGACGCACGTGATCTGAGAACTGGGCTAATACAGAACTGACAGGTGCTGTTGGACCTGCTGAATGTATTCAGCCTCAGGAAACAAGACCAGGATTAAAGTGTGAATGCCAGGATTTCAAAGGGAAAGAATGAATATGGCCCTCAGAAGCGCATCTTTCTCTGGCGTTTGGGCACGTGATCTGTTCTCGTTTTAATCCTCCCCCCGTCCCTGTCCCCATGGTCTTTGGTCCTTTTCTTGGGGCGCCCCCTCCTCTCCTGTCCTGTCACTTTCCATCTGGCACTGGCATCGCCCCTTCTTTCTCTGCGGGTCTCACTTCTTCCTCTTCCTTTTGTTCTCTCCGTCTCCCTGCCTCTCCCTCCCGCCTTCCACAGACTTTCCTGGTTTGTTTCTCTGCTCATCTCATTCCCCTTACGTGTGGCCTCAGTGGTCGACAGTCTTCAGGCAGCTATTCTGCTCACGTTTTCCAAGTGGGATTTTCGACTTGCATGAAATTCCTGGTGATGCCACAAATTTAAATGAGTCAATCTGAGTAATTAATCTTATAGATATTTAAATTTTGCCATGCGTCCCTAATTCTAAATATACATTTTAGTAGTGCTACATGCTCTTCAGTTAAATTATCTTAAGCACGCTTAATCTTACTTGGTTTGGTTTGTATTTTCCATTTTTGGGAATATCCACTTACGGATACTGAATATATGAGTCTCAAGGAGCATCCTTGCCTGATGGAAAGAGGTCAGAGTTAGACAGCATCTCATATAGTATTATAGGGAATTTATCATTCTTCAAAATATTAAAAATGGGAATTATTTTAATTTAAAAATGCTATCGAGGGCTTCCCTGGTGGCGCAGTGGTTGAGAGTCCGCCTGCCGATGCAGGGGACACGGGTTCGTGCCCCGGTCCGGGAAGATCCCACATGCCGCGGAGCGGCTAGGCCCGTGAGCCATGGCCGCTGAGCCTGTGCATCCGGAGCCTGTGCTCCGCAACGGGAGAGGCCACAACAGTGAGAGGCCCGCGTACCGGGAAAAAAAAAAATTGCTATCGATTAAGAGAATAAATGAATTTGTACCATAAAAGACATGCAGTACCACAGAAATATAAATATTCTTCTGAATATTTGATCTTTTACCCAAGATAAGCTGATTTTTTCTCCCTATTGTATTGGAAATATTAATAAGAAAAGGTCAGTGATTTAGGCCAATTCCCTGTCCTGTTTGATCTGTTTGTAGTATTTAAAAGGAGTTGGAAAATAACTTGATTTTAGGAGCCATTTGAATTCCCATTAAAAAACAAAATTTTTTTTTTAAAGGAAGGTTTTATTTATTTATTTATTATTTATTTTTTTGGCTGCCTTGGGTCTTTGTTGCTGCCCGCCGGTTTTCTCTAGTTGCAGTGAGCGGGGGCTACTCTTTGTTGCGGTGTGCGGGCTTCTTACTGCGGTGACTTCTCTTTTTGTGGAGCATGGGCTCTAGGCACGCGGGTTTCAACAGTTGGGGCACGTGGGCTCAGTAGTTGTGGCTCGTGGGCTCTAGAGCACAGGCTAAGTAGTTGTGGCGCACGGGCTTAGTTGCTCTACAGCACATGGGATCTCCCTGGACCAGGGCTTGAAACCATGTCCCCTGCATTGTCAGGCGGATTCTTAACCACTGTGCCACCAGAGAAGTCCAAAAAACACAATTCTTATAAATAGATAATAACTCTCTATAGAGATTTTTAGGTTATTCATCCAAAAAAATAACCTTAAAATTTTTATTCCCTTTTGACCTAATAATTTTAGGAAATAGGGATTGTCCTAAGATCATTTATAATAGTGACATATATAAATAATTTAAATGTGTAGCAATAGAGAACTACTTATATAAATAATGGCTACAGCCATACAGTGGAAAACATTAAAAAGCATGTTTTTGAAATTATCTAATGCTATGAAAAATTCTACAGATATCACAAGAAATTTAAATGAAGAGATCATATATATATATTATATATATCATATATTATATATATATCATATATTATGATATATAATATATGATATAGATAATATCATATATATGCATATATATCATATATAATATATATCATATATATAATATCATATATTATATATATATAAAACCACTATTTCAAATTTTATTTAAATTAAAATGATCTGTAACAAAAAGTAAACTAAACCTTGCCAATGCTTATTCTTTCTCTTTTCTTTTCTCTTCCTTTCTTTTTTTTTTGGTATAATTGCCATTCTACTGGGTATGAAGTGATATCTCATTGTGGTCTTGATTTGCATTTCCCTAATGGCTAATGTGTTGCGCATCTTTTCATGTGCTTATTGGTCATTTCTGTATCTTCTTTGGGGAAAATGTCTATTTAAGTCCTTTGCGCATTTTAAAATTGGATTGTTTGGTTTTTGTTGCTGTTGTTTTGCTGAGTTGTAGAGCTTCTTTATGTATTCAGGATATTAATCCCTTATGAGATAAGTTATTTGTAAATATTTTCTCTCATTCTGTTGTTGTATTTTTACTCTCTTGGTAGTGTCCTTTGATGCACAAAAGTTTGTATATTGATGAAGTCAAGTTTACCTATTTTTTTCTTTTGTTGCCTGTGATTTTTTTGTTGATTTCTTTTGTTGCCTGTGATTTCTTTTGTTGCCTGTTGCATTGTATTTAAGAAATCAATTCCAAATCTAGGATCATGAAGATTTCCCCCTATGTTTTCTTCTGAGAGATTTATACTTTTAGCTCTTAATTTTAGGTATTTGATCATTTGATTTAATTTTGTATAAAATGAAAGCCAAGTTCATTGTTTTGCACATGGATGTCCAGTTTTACCAGCACCATTTGTTGAAAAAAGTATCATTTCCCCATTGAATGGTCTTGGCACCCATGTCAAAAATCCACTGACCAGACCTGTGAGGGCCTATTTCTGGGTTCTCTATCCTATTCCATTGGTCTATGTCTGTCCTTATGCTAGTACCACACTGTTTTGATTACAGTAGCTTTGTAGTAAGTTTTGAAGTTGAGAACTGTGAGTCCTCCAACTTTGTTATTTTATTTTGGCTACAGTGACGGCTTTTGAATAGAACTGTTGCTAGCCCATAAGACCTAAACTGGCCTTAAAGATTTTCTGTGTAACTCTGACAAATCAGTATTCATGACTATTGCGCATCTCTGAAAAGCCACAGGAGTTTTCAATATCCTGATATTCATTGTATTACTGTCCTATTGCTGCTGTAACAAGTTACCACAAACTTAGTGGCTTCATTATCTCACTGTTCTGGAGGTTAGAAGTCCTGAAATAAGGTGATGGCAGGGCTGGCTCCTTCTGGAAGCTGTAGAGGAGGATCTGTCCTTTGTTTCTGCAGCTTCCAGAAGCTTCCTGCATTTCGTGGCCCATGGTCCCTTCCTCAGTCTTCAAAGCACTTGCTTCTCTGGTCACATCTCCTTCTGCATCTGACCTTCCTACTTTCTCCTACCTTATCATTACATTGGGCCTACCTGGATAATCTAGCATATAATCTTCCCATCTCTAGATCCTTATTTTTTTATTATTATTTTTTGATGGTGCTAATATATCCTTTAATGGCAGAATGTGGTAATTATTGAATTAATTATTGCTAACATAGTTTTCAAATGAAAAAAGAATAGAAAAAAAGCACAAATTAAACGTGACACAACCTGACCAAACACATGTCAAATTACAGTTTCAAGGTTATTTTACAAAATACCTCCATTTATACCATAGATCCTTATTTTAATCTCATCTGCAAACTCCCAGGTTCTGGTGACCAGGGAGTAGACATCTTTGGGGACCGCTGTTTTGCCTACTACGATTACAATGACTGGGCAGTGTTGCTGACAGAGGGGCACACAGATCCTCTAAAATACCCTTTTATTTTTCCCTGTTGGTATCCCTTGTAAATAAAGATTCACTGTCCAGTTGTAAGGATCAGGTATAAGTCTGTTAATATAACAATCTCACATTTCTTTCCTACCTATGGAACTTTTTTCCACTGAGACTATGACTCCTAGAGTCAGCAAATATTAATTGAGCTCTATTCCCTGTGCACCCATGTCCACAAAATGAATACATCTGTTTCATGACCCTGAGGAACTTATAATCTACTAGAAGAGAAAGATGGTACTGCAGTGTAACCCACTTTTAAAAATTTTCTTTCTTCTTTATTTAATTTTTATTTTATATTAGGGTATAGTTGATTTACAATGTTGTGTTAGTTTCAGGTGTACAGCAAAGTGATTCAGTATATATATCCATTATTTTTCAGATTCTTTTCCCATATAGGTTTTTACAGAGTATTGAGTAGAGTTCCCTGTGCTATGCAGTAGGTCCTTGTTGATTATCTATTTTATATATAGTAGTGTGTGTATGTTAATCCCAACCTCCTAATTTATCCCTCCCCTGACCTTTCCCCTTTAGTAACCATAAGTTTGTTTTCTATGTCTACGAGTCTGTTTCTGTTTTATAAATAAGTTCATTTGTATTGTTTTTTAGATTCCACATATGAGTGATATAATATGATATTTGTCTTTCTCTGTCTGACTTGCTTCACTTAGTGTGATAATCTCTAGGTCCATCCATGTTGCTGCAAATGGCATTATTTCTATCTTTTTTATGGCTGAGTAGTATTCCATTGTATATATGTACCACATCTTCTTTATCCATGCGTCTGTCGATGGACATTTAGGTTGCTTCCATGTACTGGCTATTGTATATAATGCTGCTATGATCATTGGGGAGCATGTATCTTTTCAAATTATGGTTTTCTCCAGGTATATGCCCAGGAGTGGGATTGCTGGATCATATGGTAACCCACTTTTATAGATTATATTTCCCAAATAGCTTTAGAATCCCTCCCTTCCTATCTCTCATCCCTCCTTTTGTCATGTGTTACTATAATTTTTGCAGAAAATACAGCCAGTTTCCTTGACATCAGTTGGGCTCCCACACTCCTTGCTTTGGGCCTTTACTGTACCCACAGATGTGCTCACGTCACCCTTTTGCCAAAAATCCTTGTGTTCTTGGCATCAGGATAAACTGTAACCCTCCACAGGTCCTATTCCTGGGTGTGGGCTCCACCATTCCAGCCTCATCACCTGCCATTCCAGGAGCACATTGTTTTCTAGTGGAATAGAATAAACCTACCGCCCCACAGTTCAGCTGTCTTGGCTGTTGACTTTTACAGAGCTCTTCTCACTTACTGGCTCCATTTTTCCTCCTTCACTGCCCGCGAAAGTCCTGTGCATCCCCAGTTCTGGCCTCAAGTCATGCTTTCTAGAGAGCCAACCCTCACCCCCCTCGCTGGTGAGGAGGCTCTTTTTCCTGGGTTTACTCTGTCAGGCAGTTCCTCGGTCTGTAGTGTAATTAGTGCCTTACCTGTCTATTTTTCTAACCAGACTATGGATTCAATTAGGTAAGGGATGATTCTCTTAACCCCATGCTCCTTGTATATGTAGAGTGCCTGCCTCATAAAAGATGTTTATTAAGTGTGGGTTGAATGAATGCTTGGATCCACCTACGTGTGAATGATGTAATAGAAAATACCTGCAGATTGAAGCAAGATTTATGATAGCATGTGGATTCTAAGCTAAAATGATTGCTAGCTGCACTCTTCTCCTTTCTATATACTGTTTCTCTTGAAGAAGCTGAATCTAACTTTCTGTGTGATTAAATACATGGGCTTAAAAAAAAGTCCCATTCCTGAGAGTTCATGTGACTCACTGGAGTTCTGTAAAGCTGTTAGTTTGAAGCTGTTTATTTTAAAGGATAAATTTGTGGCATGAAGTCAACAGCTATGAAGTAAAGCTCCTCTCAACATATATATGAATCCACACAGAGGTTTTCTTAAACTTGACTGCCCTCAGTACATCCTTGAGTACTTGTGAGGGATCCATAAGGGCATACTTTAAAATTCTTTTGAATAAACATTCTTTTGAGACAGGCTTATTTCATTAGGACAAATATTACAAGATGACTATAGAAGTATATTCTTACAAGATTCATGCCACAAGTAAGTAAATAAATTAGTAGATAGCCCTTTTGTTTTTGTTATTGTTAATAAACAAAACAAATAATTATAAATGTGAAGTATGCCTTTCTTCAGGGCTCTTTTTTTTTTTTCAAAACGAGATTAGGTTTTTTTTCAGTCTGAAAAAGACAAACTTAATTTTATAGAGTAGTAGGTCTAAGGTTACTCCTAGTGGTAGAATATAATTATTTATTATATTTATTTGGGGGAGAGGATGGGAGACAATGTATGAATATAGAGAGAAATACTTTCTCCTGTTGTATTAATTAATAATGCTGGATTGATGTTGTTTTGTTTAACTTCTCAGTGCCCTTTGTCAGACCAAATTAATGGGATTTAGTAATAAAAAAGACTCACATAGGATATATAAGGTATATATTTAATGTCACATTCAGATCTATGACTCTTTAAGCTATTAACAAGGCTGTTTTGACAGCTAGTACTAAAGATGGTGGGAACTGTTCTTCCGCGGGCCCGACGTTTCCTTCGCTGTGGCAGGAACTGTACTGGCGCAGCACCGGGATGCCTTGTCTCTTTCCACGCGCGGCTGCTGGACCGGAAGCCGGGAGCACGCCCGGCCCAGCCTCTCCTTTGGGCGCTCACTCCCCACAGCAGCCCTTCCTCCATCCTGCGAGTTTGCCAGCAGCACCCCACGTGGGGGGCCGGGGATGGTGTGGTTTTGCAGTGCGGCCCGTGGCTGGGTGGGTGAGTCTAATTCCGTGCTTCAGTTCTCGCAAGCCGATGGTTACCGCGCGTCGGCCGTGTTCTGCGTATTCTGCAGGGCCAGGTCCACGGGTACTAAACGAGGTGTTTGACGGCCTGTCCGCCTTTCTTCTTGAACTCATCCCTCAGCTGGTCCAGAATCCGGGCAGGGACTTGTGGTCCCGATCATTAGGCAAGTGTCTTTGGGCATGTATATCTTTAACTTCTCACAACTGCCCTGACAGTTGTATTGTCCCCTTACAGATGAGGAAAGGGGGGCCCCAGGAGCATAAATCACTCTGACGTTAGGTTTGGCACCCTGGTCCGTCTACTCCCAAACTCATGTCCGTTAGGACATACTGACGAAGAAAATATCACAGCAAAAGCTTCTAAAAGGCTGTGCTTAATATAAATCACTGAGTTCTACAGGTGAGTTTTATTGTTGGTAGCCTGGCGTGTTCATACCTATAAACACAAACATTTTCATACGGTCTGCGAGTCCCTGAATGCACAGGTGCGCGCCCATCTCCCCCGGGCCTCTTGTTCTCTCTCCTCTGACCGGGCCACTCCTTTTCTTCCACCCTCCCCTTTGCCTGGCAGTTCCTACTCACCCTTCAGATCTCAGCTCCAATGTCACTTCCTCAAAAACGGCACCATATCTAAAGACGGCCTCATTGTGATTTCCGCCAGCCACCTGCCCTGGCCATCATTGGTGATCATGCATCCATTTCAAGCCCGTATTCCCCAGCAACTGAAGCGCTACTGTGAACACTGGGGCCACTTTTCTGTTGTCCACTGTTGTGAGCCTAGTGTCCTAACACAGTGACAGCACGTGGATGGCACCCAGCATGGTTGCTGGGTGAATAATTGGACATAATGCTTGGTGTCGTGCATTTGCCTTAAGGTCTTTGCCCATTGTTTTCTCCTTAATACTTGCAAATAACATGTTAAAGATAGCCTCTTTCCTGATAATTGTAAGAAAAAGAATATATAGGGCTGAAATCTATCATCTTTCTTGAGGCTTTAAACTGTGGGAAGCATAGAATGGATTTCCAAGTGTGCGTAACTAAGGACTTAATTAATGTCTCCGGGATAGTGTAAAGACAACACTGTTCCAGTGTTGGAACCTGCTTTGTGTGGTCCTGAGCCGTGGGGTGTGCAAAGGAACTTCTCTCCTAGCATTTCAGTGTCAGGCAATATTAAGCACCTACTTCTGCTTGGTTCTGATGGCTCCAGGAAGAAAATCCTAAAGCTGAGACTCATCCTTCAGAACTTATGCTAATACCTACTTACATTTTTAATGTAGCTCTTGATAAGTTGTTTATCAGTTCATGTATAAAATGAGGTCAGTCATAGGGTAGTGTGCGAATTAATTTTGTTTCCAAGCCAAGTATAAAAAAAATGGTTAAGTATTACAGAAAGACTAAATGTTGATAGTTTGAGAGCAAAATGAAGAATTTTTCCATGTGCTTTTTCCTCTCCTCCTGTTGAGGCAGAATAACATAATGAACATTTTAAAGGGGCAAAACCAAAGACATTTCTGAACACTTAATTTTGCATCCCTCAAATCCTGAAAGTGTTGATCGAGGCAGAATTTCAG
The DNA here is from genome assembly GCF_949774975.1 of Lagenorhynchus albirostris. Classification (NCBI taxonomy): domain Eukaryota; kingdom Metazoa; phylum Chordata; class Mammalia; order Artiodactyla; family Delphinidae; genus Lagenorhynchus; species Lagenorhynchus albirostris. The sequence continues at coordinate 57,643,658 of NC_083108.1, forward strand.
TTTCTGGGCACCTGTTTTCCTGGAACAACTGCCATGGTTAATAAACCGTGGAACCAAGATCTGTAAGGAGGTAACATCAGAAACATCCATTCTGTGCCTTCAGATGTCTTCCTGGTTCCATCTGACAGCTGATATTGTTTCTTTCTGCTCTCCCCATCCCCGTGTTTACAGGGCATTGATGTACGGGATGCTCCTCTGAAGGAAATAAAGGTGACTAGTTCCCGGCGATTCATAGCATCGTTTAATGTCATGAATACAACCAAACGAGATGCTGGAAAATACCGCTGCATGATCCGAACCGATGGAGGAGTTGGCCTATCCAACTATGCAGAATTGGTAGTTAAAGGTATTTAATGTTATTTTTATACCTCCAAATAGTCTATTAAAAGAGACATGTGGGATGGTTGTGAGTTCATGATTTGTTGAAAGCTCATACTTACCCTCATCTGTTTCTGAACAGTAGTTTGGTGACAGGCTGTATGGATGGATTACATTTTAAGTACAAATTTTGCACCTGAGCAATACTTTTGAAAAATGTATTTTATTTATGTTGGCTCAGTTGCATACAAAGCAATGAATGTGCTCCGGGAAAGTTCTTTTGCCAACTCTGTGTACAGAGATTGCAACCCTATAAATTTTTTTTTAAGGAATAAAATTTTTTTACTGATAGAAAATCACTTAAAATGCAAATATTCCCCAGCCACGGTGTTTATGATAGCAGGGTGGTTAATAAAATGAAGCAGTGTCAGTATAAAAATGTGCCGTCATATCATACAAGCCACATTGATAGTAGTGGGTTAACATTCATAATGTTGCTGTTAGGTTCTATTACTATATTTTGCATGACTGAAAAATTGAGTCATTATATTCAGGAAGGTGGGAGACGAGTAAAAAAAAGGTGGGGATAAATTTCCTTTGGCTGGTCTGATGTTTTTTGTGTGTGCATGGACTTAGGAGTTTATAGTATTAAGCTGGTAAGGCAGTTTTTGGTCCCAGACAGAATTTGGACTTTTAGATATACCGTGAGGCATTTTTATACCTTGTAGCAAGCCATTGCTGCTTCCTCCTACGGGAAGACAGTGATGCCTGCTTGTCACATGTTCTCCCCTGCATTTATTAAATGGGGAACATAAAATTGGTCTCTTTTGAATGGACTGTTCCTTTTGTCAGCAAATTTCTCTATGTCGGCAGTTTTACAGACTGCAGGGTTCAAACCCCAGAGCTAGCTGTGTGGGCGTGGTCCTATGGCTTACCCTCTCCGTGCTTCTGTTTCCTCATGTTTAAAATAGACATAATAGGGCTTCCCTGGTGGTGCAGTGATTGAGAGTCCGCCTGCCAATGCAGGGGACACGGGTTCGTGCCCCAGTGCAGGAAGATCCCACGTGCCGCGGAGCGGCTGGGCCCGTGAGCCATGGATACTGAGCCTGCGCGTCCGGAGCCTGTGCTCCGCAACGGGAGAGGCCACAACAGTGAGAGGCCCACATACGGCCAAAAAAAATAAATAAATAATACTAATAAATAAATAAAATAAAATAAAATAGACATAATAATGTGACCGACCCTAAAGGGCCATCAGGAGGACCAGATGCAAAAGGTATGTGAATGGCACTTAGAACAGGAGACCCAGTAGGCAACCGGCACCTGTTCAGGCTGTGATGGGGCATTGAGTGGCTCTTATTCTCCGTTCTAGTCCATCAGTGGTCCTCATCTGAGAATGCATGGCTGAACCACCTTTCCAAACAAAACAAAATACAAATACCTGCCCACCTATTCTCTACCACCATTACCACACCCATGTTGAATCAGAATCTCTGGGACCAGAGCCTCTGCCATAAAATCTATAGGTGATCCGGGCAGACGCTACTGCTGTGACATCAGCTCTGCCAACGTTAGTCACGCCTGGCTTGGGGGGAGCTTGCCCCCAGCACTGTTTATCTGCAGCAGTGGCTAATGTTCTGTGGAAGGAAGCCAGGAAGCACACCCTGCAATATCTGCTCACATGGTCTAATTTGCCACACCAGAGCCCTGTGATTTTGGGTTTGTAGTGAAACTGTAGCCCGTCTGGCTAGTTTCCGAGTTTAGGTTTTACCTGTAAGAAAACTAAAACTCTGCATAGATGTGCACACCCTCCCCTGCAGAAGCCTCTCGGGGAAGCGAGGGGTTTCCTTGTGGAAAATGGACACCGTTTGCCAACAGATCCAGCAGAACGGCCGCTGCGCTGTTGCCACGGCTGAGTTCTTTATTGTCATCACTGTCACTTAATTTTCATCTTGGTCCCGTTCTTTGTGACTGTGTTCTGTTTTCTGGTTTCTGGTTGCTACAGTGCTTCACTGTGCCCGTGCCCGGTGAGGCGTGGTGCTTTGTAATCAGTACGATAGAAATCTAGTCACCTCTTTAAAAATTGCCTCTGTGGGAAAGTTAATTTGTTGGGAGTTCTAAGCAAGTCAGAAATTTCTAGTCTGCCACAACACACATAAGCACAGAGCCTGAGTGGGTCCTTACTCACATTTCTGCTGCACGTTTTCCTGCCTTACGACAACGTGGAGGGATCTTGGGTCATGGTGATAAAATGTCCGGGCACCCTTTGCATCTCTGCACCCTGCCACAGCTGGTGACAATTGGCTTGCAGATATGGCTCAAATCTGGAGTTTGACTTTTCCTCCATTTATAATTTTTATAGCCATATTTTGCATGTATTTGATTTTTCAAAATGAGATAACATGCTGGATTCTACTAATTAAATAAAGCACTGCATTGACACAATTACTTTAAAATATATAATGGCATGTTTAGGCCACCTGTATGATTGAATACTTTGTATATGCATGTGTTTAGAGTGCTAATTTTTTCAAAATGGGAAAAACTTAAGTCCAAAGAGTTTATAACTTCCTTAAGGTCATTCCCTGATTTGATGCTGGCCCACAAATGAAGCCCAGGTCATTTTAAACTATCGTTCTTGTCTGTTTTATGTCTACCACTGCTTTTGGTAATCAAAGACATAAAAATATTTCATGTAATCTCCACAATTCATGTATATATACATATATGCCAAGATCATATTTAATTATAGGAGACATATATTAGGAATTCATATATGTATATCAATTAGATATATGTATATGATATGTATCTATAGGTATATAAATTCTTTCTTTGCTGGCTTGATTTAGAATTATTTTTATCATGCCCTTTCACTTGGATTAAATATTTTAAATTGCTTTTTATCACTTAGTATAGATTGAGTTCCTTCCTTCTTTCCCTTTGAGAAAATTTATTCAAAATTTGAATATTGAGATTGGTTCAAGATGGCGGAGTAGAAGGACGTGCTCTCACTACCTCTTCCAAGAGTACCTGAATCACAACTAACTGCTGAACAATCATCGACAGGAAGACACTGGAACTCACCAAAAAAGGTACCCCACATCCAAAGACAAAGGAGAAGCCACAATGAGACGGTAGGAGGGGCACAATCACAATAAAATCAATTCCCATAACTGCTGGGTGGATGACTCACAAACTGGAGAACACTTATACCACAGAAGTCCACCCACTGGAGTGAAGGTTCTGAGCCCCCCGTCAGGCTTCCCAACCTGGGGGTCCGGCAACGGGAGGAGGAATTCCTAGAGAATCAGACTTTGAAGGCTAGTGAGATTTGATTGCAGGACTTTGACATGACTGGGGGAAACAGAGACTCCACTCTTGGAGGGCACACACAAAGTAGTGTGCGCATCGGGACCCAGGGAAGGAGCAGTGACCCCAGGGGAGAGTGAGCCAGACCCACCTGCTAGTGTTGGAGGGTTTCCTGCAGAGGCTGGGGGTGGCTGTGGCTCACCATGGGGGCAAGGACACTGGCAGCAGAAGTTCTGGGAAGTAATCCTTGGTGTGAGAACCTCCCAGAGTCTGCCATTGGTCCCACCAGAGAGCCAGGTGGGCTCCAGTGTTGGGTCGCCTCAGGCCAGACAACCAACAAGGAGGGAACCCAGCACCACCCATCAGCAGACAAGCAGATTAAAGTTTTTCTGAGCTCTGCCCACCAGAGCAACAGCCAGCTCTACCCACCACCAGTCCCTCCCATCAGGAAACTTGCACAAGCCTCTTAGATAGCCTCATCCACCAGAGGGCAGACAGCAGAAGCAAGAATTACAATCCTGAAGCCTGTGGAACAAAAAGCACATTCACAGAAAGATAGACAAGATGAAAAGGCAGAGGGCTATGTACCAGATGAAGGAACAAGATAAAACCCCAGAAAAGAAACTAAATGAAGTGGAGATAGGAGACCTTCCAGAGAAAGAATTCACAATAATGATAGTGAAGATGCGCCAGGAGCTTGGAAAAAGAATGGAGGCAAAGATCAAGAAGATGCAAGAAATGTTTAACAAAGACCTAGAAGAATTAAAGAACAAACAAACAGAGGTGAACAATACAGTAACTGAAATGAAGAATACACTAGAGGGCTTCCCGGGTGGCGCAGTGGTTGAGAGTCTGCCTGCCGATGCAGGGGACACAGGTTCGTGCCCCGGTCCAAGAAGATCCCACATGCTGCGGAGCGGCTGGGCTGCTGAGCCTGTGCGTCCGGAGCCTGTGCTCCACAACGGGAGAGGCCACAACAGTGGGAGGCCCGCGTACCGCAAAAAAAAAAAAAAAAAAGAATACACTAGAAGGAATCAATAGCAGAATAACTGAGGCAGAAGAACAGATAAGGAACCTGGAAGACAAAATGGTGGAATTCACTGCTGCAGAACAGGGTAAAGAAAAAAGAATGAAATGAAATGAAGACAGCCTAAGAGACCTCTGGGACAACATTAAACACAACAACATTCACGTTATAGGGGTCCCAGAAGGAGAAGAGAGAGAGAAAGGACCAGAGAAACTATCTGAAGAGATTATAGTTGAAAACTTCCCTAACACGGGAAAGGAAATAGCCACCCAAGTCCAGGAAGCACAGAGAGTCCTAGGCAGGAGAAACCCAAGGAGAAACATGCCGAGACACATAGTAATCGAATTGGCAAAAATTAAAGACGAAAAGTTATTGAAAGCAGCAAGGGAAAAACGACAAATAACATACAAGGGAACTCCCATAAGGTTAATGCTGACTTCTCAGCAGAAACTCTACAAGCCAGAAGGGAGTGGCATGATATACTTAAAGTGATGAAAGGGAAGAAACTACAACCAGAATTACTCTCCCAGCAAGGATCTCATTCAGATTCGATGGAGAAATCAGAAGCTTTACAGACAAGCAAAAGCTAAGAGAATTCAGCATCACCAAACCAGCTGTACAACAAATGCTAAAGGTACTTCTCTAAGTGGGAAACACAGGAGAAGAGAAGAACCTACAAAAACAAACCCAAAACAATTAAGAAAATGGTAATAGGAACATACATATAGATAATTACCTTAAACGTGAATTGATTAAACGCTCCAACCAAATGACACAGGCTCGCTGAATGGATACAAAAACAAGACCCATATATATGCTGTCTACAAGAGACCCACTTCAGACCTAGGGACACATACAGACGGACAGTGAGGGGATGGAAAAAGATATTCCATGCAAATGGAAATCAAAAGAAAGCTGGAGTAACAATATTTATATCAGATAAAATAGACTTTAAAATAAAGAATGTTACAAGAGACAAGGAAGGACACTATATAATGATCAAGGGATCAATCCAAGAAGGAGATATAACAATTATAAATATATATGCACCCAACATAGGAGCACCTCAATACATAAGGCAACTGCTAACAGCTATGGAAGAGGAAATTGACAGTAATGCAATATTAGTGGGGGACTTTAACACCTCACTTAATCCAATGGACAGATCATCCAAACAGACAATTAATAAGGAAACACAAGCTTTAAATGATGCAATACACAAGATAGATTTAATTGATATTTAATTAAATATTCCATTCGAAAACAGCAGATTACACTTTCTTCTCAAGTGCGCATGGAACGTTCCTCCAGGATAGTGCGTTCCTCCAGGATAGATCACATCGTGGGTCGCAGATCAAGCCTTGGTAAATTTAAGAAAATTGAAATCCTATCAAGCATCTTTTCTGACCACAACGCTATGAGATTAGAAACTAATTACAGGGAAAACAACGTAAAAAACACAAACACATGGAGGATAAACAATATGTTACTAAATAAGCAAGTTATTATAAGTAACAAGTTACAGTGATCCAGACAGTATGCTACTGGCACAAAAACAGAAAGATAGACCAATGGAGCAGGATAGAAGCCCAGGGATAGACCCACGCACCTATGGGCACCTTATCTTTGATAAAGGAGGCAAGAGTATACAGTGGAGAAAAGACAGCCTCCTCAATAAGTGGTGCTGGGAAAACTGGACAGCTGCATGTAAAAGAATGAAATTAGAACACTCCCTAACACCATACACAGAAATAAACTCAAATGGATTATGAGTTGAATCAAAACTAAAACAAAGAGCTAGCACAAAGTTGTAGTTTATAAATAATAGGAACAATATTTTAGTAAATTTGCACTAAATTTATGGTCTCCCAAATAAAATTCATCTTTTAAGTGGCTCATTTAGCCTCAGTCTCATGAGATTTCCCCAGCTATTTTAAAAGTCAGTATGACTTACCACACGTTAAATACGTTAAAGAACAAAGATGCCCCAACCCAACAAAAGGAACTTGCGTTGCTGGTTTCTTGATGGTCTAGGGATCTACCTGGTATCATCTTAGGGGCCAACGTTTTCTCCGATGGAGATGCATTAAATAGAAATACATTATTTCATACAGTTATCTCCTTCCCTAACGTCATGTGCGGTGCCACCCACAGTGACACTGGCATGTGGAATGCCTTTATTTGGTGCCTGGAGAGCCATTCAGCTGGCACCTGATACACTGTGGAAAACAAGATTGCCTCTCTCTCCTGTCTCAGACAAAGATCCAGAAGAAGTCAGTCTCAGGTTTTCAGCAATGAGAGAGACCTTCCTGGGCTGTAAAGAGCGTCTGCCATTGATTGCTTAGAGTTTTATCAAGCTGGGCATGACTTGTGCTTTGCTGTAGAGCTTTCCTTTCTATTCACTGCTTTAATAAGACTCATTACTGCAAGATCCCTGAACAGTGGCAGTGCTGGACTTTATCACCCCAAGTGCTCACTGCTCCTGGAGCAGAACGAGTCCATTGGGATAGCTTTTGGGGGGAAACGAGTCATCCTGGAAATGCATTTATGATGAGATACACTATAATTTCGTCCGTGTTTTTCAAGTGATGATATCTTTGGGATACAGATATACGGAGACTGAATTTAATGATATAACTAATACCTTGGGTGATTTTGAAGACACTCGGTTATTTTTTGTTTGTTTGTTTTTTTAACTCTTGACAATGGAGAGACTTCTAGAGCTTAATTACTACCACTTGAGAGAGTTTTTACAAGTCACTTTTAGTGCAAAAAAATCCTTTGGTGCCTATGTAGCTGTTCGAGAAAAATGAATTGCGTCCTAAAACAAACTGGGGATGTACCCACCTGAGCAGGCTTCGGTTTTAAAGATGGCTTATTTCACAGATGTGAACGCTATGCAAACCTCCCTCAGTATGCTTTTTCGTATTAACCTGAGCAAAACCATTCTCGTCAGTTCATTGCTGAAATGTTAATGTCTTCCCTGTTTCAGTAATTGATGTGCATTTAGCTCTTCTCAAGTGTCTGAAGGATGGCCTCCTGTTTGCCTTTCAGAGCCCCCTGTCCCCATCGCGCCCCCTCAGCTGGCCTCCGTGGGGGCCACCTACCTGTGGATCCAACTCAACGCCAACTCCATCAATGGCGATGGGCCCATCGTGGCCCGGGAGGTGGAATACTGCACCGCCAGCGGGAGCTGGAGCGACCGGCAGCCAGTGGACTCCACGAGCTACAAGATCGGGCATCTCGACCCGGACACAGAGTATGAGATCAGCGTGCTTCTCACCCGGCCAGGGGAGGGTGGCACCGGTTCTCCTGGGCCCGCTCTCAGAACCAGAACCAAGTGTGCTGGTGAGTCCGGGGATGCTGGGACCGCTTGTCAGTGTCTTCTGGGTTTTGACCTGCAACCTCCGTGCAGGTGACTCACACTTCCCTCAGCTCTGCTGGGACCCTGTCTGGGTACAAAAGGTCCCTTCACCTGTGGACAGCAACCCAATAGCCTGTGGACTTCAAACCTCAAGGCTTGGTATCTCTCAGGAGGCCTCCGCCCCCTTTTCCTCCGTTCTTAATTTACACCTTCCTAGGAGTATCACCTAATTCATACGGGAATCATCCCAAAGTTGACAGAAACTGTTTGCTTTAATGATGTCTGCTCATAGGTCACCGCCTCTCATCTGGGTCCCTTTGTTTTTATGTTCCCTGTTGATGTGCTTGTAGCCTCGAGGGCCTTTGGAAGGCTAGATTCCATCTTAGCGATAGCTTTAAAGCTGTGTTTTTATGGACGGATATTGAATGGAGGGGCTGCTTGCCAATGACATGGGGCCCATTTGTAAAATAAGCCAGGGTGATTTGTGGACTGCACGCCGGCTTTAAATTCTTAGATGATAAAGTTCTAATTGACTGTGCAGAGCCCGCTCTGGGGGTTGATGGAGAGAGAAATGCCGAGTCTTATAAAAATCAGACCCTAAAGAAAGAGCCCGTTAGAGGTTTGAGTGCTGTTTCTGTCTGGCTGCTCTTGGGTCGGAAGTAGAGAGAAGTGACAGGTTGGGATACTGCAGTGTTCTTTCATCATTTGAATGCAGATTCTTGCACTGAATTGAGGGCTGAGGTGAGGAGACTCAAGAAATTTTTATGGCGATAATTAATTCTTCGGGTGGCATTATTTAAGAGGACACTTATCAGTAGGTTTCGTTTCCTCTTAAGATTTAAAAGTACTCAGAGCGCAGTCTAACCCTGTCTGGTAGGAGAAATGATTAAACCTTAACAATGGTAACTGCTTCATTCTTTCTTCATAATTTGGAGTGTATAGTTTCGAAAAGCCCAAAGCTCATGGAAAAAAATTATTTTTGTAAAACTATTTTTGTTAGAAGAGGGAACAGGACCCTTTCTCTTCTTGGGGTATGTGCTGTTGGGCCTGCCTTGTCCACCCAGGTCTGTTTCCCATGTCCCACGCCCCCATGGTCACATCACGCTCAGCGCAGAGCCTCTGGTCTAAGAACTGTGGTGATTCCCACAGCCGCCATGGGCGATCCAAGGAGAAAGGAGTTTGACAACACTTTCTCTTCCTCACTTCTCTATACCATGTCATCTCTTCTCTCTCTTTCACTGAATAAAATTTCCCTGCCTTTTTTGAAGTAATTTATCATCTGTCGTAATGCAAACAATAGCTGTGTAACCCTGTATCTATCACTTTACAATATAAGAATTGTCTTCAAATCTGTTATTTATTTTATAACTGCCTCTTGAAGTCTCTGGGGCCAATACTGTGACCCCCTTACTAGGGGCAGAGAAATAGAAGACCCTGCGGTCCTCCCCGCATCTGTGAGCAATAAGTTTGCATTCTTTTACTTCAGCGTTATTTTGAGGAATCCTGTTTGGGGGCATGGTGCTAGATCGTCTTCCTTCCTCTCCAAAAGAAGGTTAGAATCCCATTGTCTAGGCTGGAGAAAGGACCCAATCTGTCATTCTAGTCACTGACACCCCACCTACCTATTGTTTTCAGTTCTGTTCTTTTGTCTTTTCTTCTGGTTTTGTGCCTGTACATTTCAGGTATCAACATGATTATTGTCTACATTTCCCCTAAATATAAGGCATGCATATCTGTTTTCAGGAAGCCTTTTTGTTATGGCTGCATGATGTGTGAATGTAGAAACTTTCATAGTAGAATGGCAGTCCTTTTTTAAAACATTAAAACCAATCCTGAATGGATATCTGCATGCCAGCCCTGTGCCTTAGAGGTTTAATCTCACTTAAGCAAGGAAGCCTGATGAGAAAGCAGGCTTTTTCCTCTTACCATTTGTAACCTGCCATGGACACTGTTGCATACCTGTCCTGCACGGGGATTGAGCATTTTTGAAAAAGCTGTGGTCAAACAAGTCAATCTTAGGAAATAGAAATATGTTAGGTGAGAGGGTCAAAGCTAGAAATGAGAGGGGGAGATGCTGGGTGGGTGAGGAAAGGGAAGTTGAATGAGCCTTTTACTGTCAGAAGAAATACAGTTTCACCCTTTGTTGAACTGAGACTTTTGAGAAAATCTGCAGGAGAGCTTGTTGACTGCTCAGGTGAGCCGTGTGAAATCGTGGTATGCAGGACGGAATGAAAAGGGGGAAGGTGGATGCTACACACTCTAGACTGAAAAATGTGCTAACAGTCCCGGCCTCTTCCTCAGATGGTTCGCGAGTGTTTAGGGTTCAGCAAGAGCGAGTCACGGATCTCAAAACCTGAGAGAGACACTGAGCATTCTGCAAAGCAGATGGAAGATGGAAAACGGCCTTGGCCAGGCATGAACAGTGGGTGAATCCAATAGGGTGACAGGTAGTAGGAATAATTGGGCATCCATCCCGTGTGGTTTAAAAGGCCAAGAGTATGTGTCTGGAATTAGAGTAATAAAATTTAGCAGCAGCACATATAAAAAAAGAGATTGAGGATTAGGTTTAAATACATATGCATCTACAGTACGGTCCATATTCTGTTAATCACTCTGTAATGCTGTTGCCTCACCACCCCCTCCAAAAAACAAAAACAAAAAACGAACAAACAAAAAACCCTAATGTAAGTGTAGGTTGCATTAGGAAAGCAAAACGTATGTTGTAGGTGGTGATAGTCTTTTTCTACCAGTGCTGGGAAGCCTCCCTAATGTTGTCACACTTACTTCTGGTCCCCACATTTTAAGAGAGAAAGCACAGAATAGACTGTGCTCAAGGGAAAGCACCCAGGATAGGAAATGTTCTGGAACTTTGCTCAACCACCGAGGAATGATGGAAGAATTGAGAAAGAGAGTGGGGACGAGCAGGGTGTCTGTGCAGATTTGACAAGAGCTAAGTCATGCATAATGAGTTTCCAGTGGCTGGTGGGTTCAGGCAGAACCTGGCATTGCAGAAGGAGATTCTATACTCGCGAGAGGATTGAGCTGGCTGAACCTGAAGCCCTCTTCAACATGAAGAGTCTTATGTTCTCTTTCTAATGAAATGATCCTGTGTATATTTCTACCCTGAACGTCTCGGAGTTCACTTCTATTTTATCCTTTTCCAAATTCTCCCTAATCATGCATATCAAGTGCTCTGCTGGGCAGTGGAGGTCTGTGATGACGTTTGCAAAAATCTGAGCAAACGGGGGGAAAACCACTGAGTTTTTCATACAGCTAAACAGGTTAAATTTGAAAGACTGACTCTTATTCTGAGCTTCCAGCCTGGTTTTATGCTAAAATATCACTTTCATGAGATGCCAGTGCCTGAGGATACTACAGCTGGAGTCAGCAGTTGAGAATTTGGGCTCTGGTACCAGGCTGCCTGCGTTTGAGTCCTGGCTCTGCACGGAGCTAGACATGTGACCTTGGGAAGACTTCGTACCTTTTCTGAGTTTCTCTTGTCTTATCTATGAAACAGGGGTGATAATAATAGTGTTGTATCTCCTAGTGTGGCTTTGAAGCCTGAAGGAGCTAATGTGCATGTAAGATGCCTAGGACAGAACCTTACACGTCACAAGTAGTCAATACAAGTTAACTGCCCGTGGCGAAAAAAAAATTATCTTTTAACATTTTCATTCAAAAGAATTAGATGTTGGCAACCTGATTTTGTTGCCTGAGATTACTTATCTGGTAAATCGAAAATCGGAGGGATACAGTTTTATATTTGGACTCAGAGAATCCCCTGCAGTTGGGCATTGCATCCATGCCAGACGCCATTCTCTGATTCTTTTTCTATCAAATCTATTTCTTTTGGACAAACTCTATTTTCATTTCGGTGCTGCACCCATGGGGCCTGTCCTGTCACGCTGTGGTGACACCCACGAAACCGTATTTCGTTTCATGCATTGAAATGGAAAGATCACTGTTTATGACCCATCTCTGTGCCCTGGAATTGATTTTCATGTGTGGCTTGTATATGCGATCTCATCACCTGGTCATATTTCTTTCAAGAATCGTACGGGAGCACACTGCCAGACCTCTTGCTTCTTATGCTTCTGAAAATTATTTTCAGATATATGCACAGGCTCTTGCACGTGTGACCCTGATCAAATCACTTGGCTTCTCTGATTCTCCAGATAGGAGCCCTCGACACCTGCCCTGATAATATCAAAGGTGTTTTTGAAGATCGAGTTAGACATTATCTGTAAAGTATTTTAAACATGAGAAAAGGCCCTGCCGACATGGGATATTAAAAATGGTTATAGTCAGGAGCTACTTTGAAGATTTATACACATATCTACTTATTTTTCAACTTTGCATTTCAGCTATAGTTGGGAAACCTCAGAGAGCTGAAATTATTTCAGTATCCAGTGAAGCAAAATGCAATTTAGTTTGTGTTTTCTATTATATCTTATATCCTTATAACTATGTGCAGCCTGTATATCACAAGTCATTAACTGGTAGCTACTTGAAAAAGAGAAATGGGTGATGCTGTTAGCTTGATTTTCACAGTGGACTTTTTAAGTGCTTATTTGGGGATATCGCTTTTTATGTATCCTGGGTATTGTTTAACTGTTGCTAAGTGGCTTGCTAATAACTGGCACCAGGAGTTAAAACAGGATGATGGTAAACTAATGACTTAACAATTAGGATTGGTGAGAGTGAGAAGAAGCTGAACTGAAATGTGTTCTTTAGAATTAATATAACTAAAAACATTTGAAAAAAGAACGATTGCACTGTTTAAAAATTCTATGCATAAGAAATTTATTAAGCACCCATATTTGTAAGGCACTGTTCCAGGCCCTAAGGGCAGAGCAACAAGACGAGATCTGGCCTTCAGAGCTGATATATTTGGGGGTATTGGAGGGAGGAATTGTACAGGCAATAAATAAATAAATATATGTACGTGCTTGTATATATAAATATATGTATATTACATGCACACACATATATAATACAATAAATGCTGTGAAGAGAAATAGAGAAAGAGATAGAGAATGGAAAGGTAGGATTTTTTTTAATTAGATTATTTTTTATTTCTAATCATGCTAAAATAACCTAACATAAAATTTACCTTCTTAACCATTTCTAAATGTACAGTTCAGTAGCGTTCCGTGCGCTCAATCAACCTCTAAGACCTTTTCATTTTGCAAAACTGAAACTCCATACCCCCTCCCCCCACTTCCCCCCGGCAACCCCCGATCTACTTTCTGTCTCTATGAGCTTGATGGCTCGAGGTCCCTCATGTAAGTGGAATCATTCAGAATTTGTCCTTTTGTGCCTGACTTACTCACTTAGCACAGCATCTTCAAGGTTGATCCATATTGTAGCATGTGTGATTGCACCTTTGTAATTACTCTGATAATGTTGTATGGTGTATACTTAGTTTATGGGATTCTTTGTAAACCCCTTTGAGACTTTAAGCAATTGCATTGGTTTTCAATGAATAATTCTCGAAGTTTAAAAACGTTTTATCTTTCTGACTTGTGGAAATCTTACCTCCTAGAGCAGGTGGTAATGCTGTGTTTCCAGAGAGTTCCAGTATATGCATATAAGTGCTGCCTCAGGATGGTACAGCCATCCCATCAACAGACAGCCTTCTGTTTGTCAAGAATAACGAGTGAGATAAGAAACTGGAGGGTTTTTTTAAAATAATGAACTATTCTTTTAAACTAGTAAGGGGGGTACATTTTATGTTTGTAGAGAGGTATATATTTGTTCTATATATGCCTAGTTAGAACCTTTTCTGTGACTGTAATAAGAACTTCGATTATGTGTTACATTAAAATGCGTTTTTGTTCTACTTGGGGTTTGATAAACACAGTTATAGCTACCTTGTCTATCCTACTTGCAGTGACATGAGAGATGGGCCATACTTTTCATCTGCTTCAAGTCACTTCACCTTCCATTGCTCTGTGGCCTGTGAGAGAGTGAATTTATGCTCAGCCTGTGGTGGTGTACATTTCTGTGCATCTCCTGTTCTTTGCGATGGTGGTCGTACTGCTGCCCTGGAACAGATGTATTTGTGTAGCTCTCTCCTGCCTTTGCCACATGCTTGGATGGCCGTGGGGAATGTTCCATTAACTACAAGTTAATGTTCCGTGATGTCTCTTACCGTATACCCTGAGACCATCTTTAACGTGCTTTATGTAGCAACACACGCTGTCCTACCAGGCCTAGTCTAAATCTCACTAGATTTAGGTTAATATTGGTTTTGGAGTATTAATACACCATGTTTGCTAAATGTGACACAGGAGTGACTTGTTTTATTTTTAATTTTTATTGGAGTACAGTTGATTTACAATGTTGTGTTAGTTTTAGGTGTACAGCAAAGTGAATCAATTATACATATACATATATCCACTCTTTTTTAGATTCTTTTCCCATATAGGCCATACATAGTATTTACTGAGTAGAGTTCCCTGTGCTATATAGTAGGTTCTCATCCGTTATCTATTTTATATATAGTAATGTGTATATGTCTATCCCAATCGTTTTAAATACTCTTGAATGGGATTCGCATATGGGAAATGGAAAGTGATGGGTTTCTTGGCAACAGGGCCTTCCATGAAGCCCAAATTGCGTGATACCTGCATTCCACTGAAGGCCGACCTCTCTGTGTCTATTTATTTATTATTCTTCATTCCTCTTGTGGGGGCAAAACAGACAGTCTGGTTGGGATGGGTCTGATCTGAATTTAAACCCTGTCAAAACTTGATTTGTGTTCTTCCTAAATCAAGGGTAGCCAGATTTTTCTTTTCTGTACAGAACTGTTGCTGGCATTGCAGTACGTCTCTGGACCCTCACAGATCACCCATGGGCACGGGGGGGCAGGTGGGAGCCCATCTAAGACCTGACAAAGGCTGAGATTCAGAATGAATACAGGCCAAGACCTCATTGGATGGAACATAATTTATTTTTCATTTAAGTTTATTTACCAGGGAAAAAAATTTAAAGTGTGGTAATTCTAAAAGAGCTCTGCCAAAGGGCAACAGGTTTTTTTTAATGCATTTCCAACACATTAAACCATTTAATGGTTTAATGTGCCTTCCCTGGTGGCACAATGGTTAGGAATCCGCCTGCCAATAGAGGGGACACAGGTTCGAGCCCTGGTCCGGGAAGATCCCACATGCCGCAGAGCAACTAAGCCCGTGCTCCACAACTACTGAGCCTACGCTCTAGAGCCAGAGAGCCACAACTGCTGAGCCTGAGTGCCACACGTTAAACCATTTCCAACACATTAAACCATTAAACTTTCTTTTTTTTCTTTAATTTAATTTTATTTATTTTTTTATACAGCAGGTTCTTATTAGTTATCTATTTTATACATATTAGTGTATATATGTTGATCCCAATCTCCCAGTTCATCCTCCCCTCCACCCTGCTTTCCCCCCTTGGTGTCCATACATTTGTAAGAGCCTTTCTTAATTATAAACATTAAAAGGGTATTAAAAAGTATCTGCCCTATTAGTCTGCAGATGTAAATACATGGCATTGGGTAGTGCATCGCAATTGGGCAGAGGACAGGTGCAGAGCAGCAATGTGGCACCTTTTTTATTATAATATATTCAGTCCCTGCCTTACAGCTTTCGTGCCCCAGAGGCTGTAATACCCAAACCTGAAACCCTGCCTATAAACACTGAGTCAGCACTTTCCTCGTGTCTGAGCCCTAAGGCCATGGTGGGGGAGGAGGGGGATAGGGTTAGAACTATTGGGGCAACTCTGTATGAGAGGTTTGGAAAGGCCTCTAGGAAGACCAGACAGATGGAGGTGGTTGCTTTCAGAGTCCTCGTTATCCTGCCTCTGTGACTTTTAAGTGCCCTGATAGTTCTAGAAGGTGCCAAGCAGGCCCCTTGACGGTGAAGAGTGAGCATTAATAACAGACTTCTAGGTGTGAGGTTGAAGCCTTTGTAGGCAGCTCCCTGTGTAGCTTTAAACGCACTGAGGAGGGAAAGAAATTTAAGAGAGAGATCCAGGGATTATCAGTCAGTGGCTGTGGCTTCCCCCGGCCGTACCTCTGATGGGCCATTTGACACTGAAGAAAATCGGAGAACCCGCTGGGCTGCGTTTTGTATGTCTTATCAATGAAGCGCTTGACCAAATTCCTGGTTCTAGTGCTCGGATCCCATCAGTCTCTGTCAGAGGGGCTTTGCTGTCATAGAGAAACAGGCTTGTGGTCAGGATTAGTCCCCTATTAAGTACCGACTTCAGCATGCTGAGTGAGCCTAAGGCCACCAGAAGGCTTAAGGATGCTTCTGCTTCCCACAGCAGTATCTTCTAGAAAGAGGAAGACACCCACTAAATCTTAACCTGGGCAGTTTTTAAAGAGACCCTGGGTCATCTAAATCTTTCCCCAAATCTCTTATATATTAAAAAAAAAATTTAGTACTGAGAATGAAATTTTTAATTTTTATTAGAGCAAATGCCTTAGTTCCTTCTCAAACTTATGATTCAGTAGACTTCTATTTTGTGGTCTCTATGCAAGCATTTCTCATAGACTGGGTCCTCTGCATAATCAACATGCACTGCTTACTTAGGGTTTTTGTTAAGACTCAGGGCAGGACTGAACATTCTAAATTGCCTTTGTGAATATTTCGGACATATTCAGAGAAGACAATGTCCATTGGTTAACTTCTTTCACTTTAAAGTCTGCCTGACTTGGGGTGAGTGCTGGCGCTGACACTGACAGCTAAAAAATATCTCAACAAATTACTTAACCTAGGAACCTAAGTTTCTAATAATTCTAGTCTGTTTTCTACCAATACCAGCACCTTCTTCATAGAGCTGTTGGGAGAATTAAATGTGCTAAATGCATGAGAAATGGTTAGCAGAGAACTTTGGTCACTCTGAAGTCTGAGTATTGGGTTTGGCCAAAAAGTTTGTTCGGATCTTTACATACTATGTTGAGGAAAACCCAGTAGGTCTGCTAGCAAATTCTGATAAAACGAATACACTTATTGCGACTGAGGATACACACTATTATGGCAAAAGCTTCCAATAGGACATTTAAGCTGGTCAGATGGGTTTTGGTTGACCCACTCACCAAATTGCTTTAAGTAAAACAAAAAATAGATGTACGTCCTCAAGCTAACGTCAGAAGCTGTTGCAATATTCACTGGAACCTGGGAAAACGGTGCATTTTTGACTCTTCCCATGTTGTTGGGAAAAAGCACAGTGACCCAAAGTCCCTGAAGGGTGGCAAAGAAATAGGATAACTGTGAAGGCTTTATTCACGTTTGAGGCATCAGTCTGCAGTGGTGGTTGCCATTATTAGTGACCCAGTGAGTGTTTTTGACATGTTAGCCCTTGGAAGAGCACTGCCCCAGGCCCTAACACCTCTGAGTTTGCAGTTAACACCCAAAGCCTGACAAGCACAGCGTGATTAGAGCAGTAAGGCAGCCTCTCACTGTGATGGAGGCATCCTGGCGGATGTCTTCCCCTTTGCCCATTTACCTGCAGACATCAGGAAGGTATATAAGACCCTCATGGAATGAGATTGGAGGTGAGGGTCCTGATGCTGTGGATATAAGGGACTGAAGTGTGCACAGGTAAATTCTTCCCCTGTGGATTGCTTCTGAGACAGGCTGTACCTGGCTTCTGAGCCCCTGACCCAAGAGCAGAAAGAATTAGTCTCAGTATGACCTTTGTCTTCAGGACATTTCAGGAAAAGTTCACGCACCCTTAACTCGCCAGGTTCGCTCTGGGTTTGTGCCTCAAACGCAGCAAATCCAATTTCACAAATTGGGAAATAGATGGATTTTATCTTTGACCTCATAGGTCCCGTGTGCTTCTATCCATCTTGCCTAGGCAGGCTCAGATTCGTCCTCCTCTTATCACACCAGCTCTCAGCTCATTTGTCCTCTTTAATGTGGATGCATAACTCATTGGAACACATTCAGTGGCATTTGGGCTCCGATTAGAACTTGCCTGCTTCATCTGTAAGGATAATGTCGCTCCCGTTGTTACAAACTAAATTAAAAAGAAGTAAAATAAATGAGAGCTAAAACTTGCAGAGTGATAACAACAGATTATGAAAGCTTGATGATATGTCGCAACTTTAGTTTATGAGGGTTAACCACATTCCTGTGTTTGGGTAATATTGTTATAAATTAATTTTAAGAATACAAAGAACCGGTAATTGCATTACCTATTAGAATAAATTTAGAGTGAATAGAAAGCTTTAAAAATGAATAATGCATATAAATGAAATTAAAACTACAAATAGCAGAAATTTTATTAGGAAGTATCGTTATACCTATTATTAAAATAAGAAAAATAATAGAACAGTTTGAGATCAAGATTGCTGATCTTCCATCCATGTTATTACCTTTGTAGAATGAGTAATGTAAGTAATATAACTACTCAGGTAAAATATTTCTATTGACCAAATAGCAATATTTCTTTCTTACAGATCTAGACAAGTGACTATAGACTTGGATTTATAGCTGGCATTGAAAACTCTTTCTAGCATATATTAGCAGTAGAAAAGATACAGGTATTAACATATATTTCCATTAGGTGTTATATATTGTTACATATTTACTATTCTTTAGCTAGACTATATTGCTCTTAAGTTGGATCGTGAATTCATCATACATAACATTTTATTTGTTAATGTTTGTAGCTTGTTGATCTATTTTAATTACTGAATTCATAGGTACCATATAAGAAGGCAAAAATTATGGAAATATGTAGTGAAGAAGGTCATAGATTTCCTCATCTTTCTTGCAGTACCTTTCTTGGGGATAATACTTGGGTGTTTATCTTTGCACATCTCTCTCTATGCCCATTTAGACATATAAATATCAATCTATGTCCCAAGTCTCTTACTTACTAGTTCTAACAACGTGATATTATATTGTACGTAAGGTTCTGCAGTTTGATTTCACATCAGTCAGTACTCTCTGAACATCTCTTTAGTGGCTGGAGTCCAGTGCAATACTTATATATCTTTAACTCACTCTTAGTAGTAGCGACTTATTATTATGAAATATGGATACCCTAATTATTCAGCCCTTTGCCCTTTTTTTTTTACATCTTTATTGGAGTATAATTGCTTTACAGTGGTGTGTTAGTTTCTGCTTTATAACAAAGTGAATCAGTTATACATATACATATGTTCCCATATCTCTTCCCTCTTGCATCTCCCTCCCTCCCAATCCCACGCTTCTAGGTGGTCACAAAGCACCGAGCTGATCTCCCTGTGCTATGCGGCCGCTTCCCACTAGCTATCTATTTTACGTTGGGTAGTGTATATATGTCCATGCCACTCTCTCGCTTTGTCACAGCTTACCCTTCCCCCTCCTCATATCCTCAAGTCCATTCTCTAGTAGGTCTGTGTCTTTATTCCTGTGTTATCCCTAGGTTCTTCATGACATTTTTTTTTTCTTAAATTCCATATATATGTGTTAGCATACAATATTTGTCTTTCTCCTTCTGACTTACTTCACTCTGTATGACAGACTCTAGGTGCATCCACCTCATTACAAATAGCTCAATTTCGTTTCTTTTTATGGCTGAGTAATATTCCATTGTATATATGTGCCACATCTTCTTTATCCGGTCATCCGATGATGGACACTTAGGTTGTTTCCATCTCCTGACTTTTGTAAATAGAGCTGCAATGAACATTTTGATACATGACTCTTTTTGAATTACGGTTTTCTCACGGTATATTCCCAGTAGTGGGACTGCTGGGTCCTATGGTAGTTCTATTTGTAGTTTTTTAAGGAACCTCCATACTGTTCTCCATAGTGGCTGTACCAATTCACATTCCCACCAGCAGTGCAAGTATTCCCTTTTCTCCACACCCTCTCCAAAATTTATTGTTTCTAGATTTTTTGATGATGGCCATTCTGACTGGTGTGAGATGATATCTCATTGTAGTTTTGATTTGCATTTCTCTAATGATTAATGATGTTGAGCATCCTTTCATGTGTTTGTTGGCAGTCTGTATATCTTCTTTGGAGAAATGTCTATTTAGGTCTTCTGCCCATTTTTGGATTGGGTTGTTTGTTTTTTTGTTATTGAGGTGCATGAGCTGCTTATAAATTTGGGAGATTAATCCTTTGTCAGTTACTTCATTTGCAAATATTTTCTCCCATTCTGAGGGTTGTCTTTTGGTCTTGTTTATGGTTTCCTTTGCTGTGCAAAAGCTTTGAAGTTTCATTAGGTTCCATTTGTTTATTTTTATTTCCATTTCTCTAGGAGGTGGGTCAAAAAGAATCTCGCTGTGATTTATGTCATAGAGTGTTCTGCCTAAGTTTTCCTCTAAGAGTTTGGTAGTTTCTGGCCTTACATTTAGGTCTTTAATCCATTTTGAGCTTATTTTTGTGTATGGTGTTAGGGAGTGATCTAATCTCATACTTTTACATGTACCTGTCCAGTTTTCCCAGCACCACTTATTGAAGAGGCTGTCCTTTCTCCACTGTACATTCCTGCCTCCTTTATCAAAGATAAGGTGACCATATGTGCGTGGGTTTATCTCTGGGCTTCTATCCTGTTCCATTGATCTATCTTTCTGTTTTTGTGCCAGTACCATACTGTCTTGATTACTGTAGGTTTGTAGTATAGTCTGAAGTCAGGGAGCCTGATTCCTCCAGCTCTGTTTTTCTTTCTCAAGATTGCTTTGGCTATTCGGGGTCTTTTGTGTTTCCATACAAATTGTGAAATTTTTTGTTCTAGTTCTGTGAAAAATGCCAGTGGTAGTTTGATAGGGATTGCATTGAATCTGTAGATTGCTTTGGGTACTATAGTCATTTTCACAATGTTGATTCTTCCAATCCAAGAACATGGTATATCCCTCCATCTATTTGTATCATCTTTAATTTCTTTCATCAGTGTCTTATAATTTTCTGCATACAGGTCTTTTGTCTCCTTAGGTAAGTTTATTCCTAGATATTTTATTCTTTTTGTTGCAGTGGTAAATGGGAGTGTTTTCTTGATTTCACTTTCAGATTTTTCATCATTAGTGTATAGGAATGCCAGAGATTTCTGTGCATAAATTTTGTATCCTGCTACTTTACCAAATTCATTGATTAGCTCTAGTAGTTTTCTGGTAGCATCTTTAGGATTCTCTATGTATAGTATCATGTCATCTGCAAGCAGTGACAGCTTTACTTCTTCTTTTCCGATTTGAATTCCTTTTATTTCCCTTTCTTCTCTGATTGCTGTGGCTAAAACTTCCAAAACTATGTTGAATAAGAGTGGTGAGAGTGGGCAACCTTGTCTTGTTCCTGATCTTAGAGGAAATGCTTTCAGTTTCTCACCATTGAGAACAATGTTGGCTGTGGGTTTGTCATATATGTCCTTTTTTATGTTGAGGGAAGTACCCTCTATGTCCACTTTCTGGAGGGTTTTTATCATAAATCGGTGTTGAATTTTGTCGAAAGCTTTTTCTGCATCTATTGAGATGATCATATGGTTTTTATTCTTCTGTTTGTTAATATGGTGTATCACATTGATTGATGTGCGTATATTGAAGAATCCTTGCATTCCTGGGCTAAACCCCGCTTGAGCACGGTGTATGATCCTTTTAATGTGCTGCTGGATTCTGTTTGCTAGTATTTTGTTGAGGATTTTTGCATCTATGTTCCTCAGAGATATTGGCCTGTAGTTTTCTTTTTTTGTTACATCTTTGTCTGGTTTTGGTATCAGGGTGATGGTGGCCTCGTGGAATGAGTTTGGCAGTGTTCCTCCCTCTGCTATATTTTGGAAGAGTTTGAGAAGAATAGGTGTTAGTTCTTCTCTAAATGTTTGATAGAGTTCACCTGTGAAGCCATCTGGTCCTGGGCTTTTGTTTGTTGGAAGTTTTTTAATCACAGTTTCAATTTCAGTGCTTGTGATTGGTCTGTTTATAATTTCTGTTTCTTTCTGGTTCAGTCTTGGAAGGTTTTGCTTTTCTAAGGATTTGTCCATTTCTTCCAGGTTGTCCATTTTTTTAGCATAGAGTTGCTTGTAGTAATCTCTCATGATCCTTAGTATTTCTGCAATGTCAGTTGTTACGTCTCCTTTTTCATTTCTAATTCTGTTGACTTGAGTCTTCTCCCTTTTTTTCTTGATGAGTCTGGCTAATGGTTTATCAATTTTGTTTATCTTCTCAAAGACCCAGATTTAAGTTTTATTGATCTTTGCTATCGTTTCCTTCATTTCTTTTTCATTTATTTCTGATCTGATCTTTATGATTTCTTTCCTTCTGCTAACTTTGGGGTTTCTTGTTCTTCCTTCTCTGATTGCTTTCGGTGTAAGTTTGGGTTGTTTATTTGAGATGTTTCTTGAGGTAGGATTGTATTGCTGTAAATTCCCTCTTAGAACTGCTTTTGCTGCATCCCATAGGTTTTGGTTGACCTTATTTTTAATCATCACGTTATCTATTTCTATCTTTAGGATGCTATTACAATCTTTTCCTTTTCAATTTGTAGGAGTCTTTTATATAGTAGGGTTATTAACTACTTGTCTGTTATATGTTTTCTGAATATTTTCCCTCATTCTACCATTTGTCTTTTGACTTTATTCATGATACATTTTGTTGAAGAGAAATGTTTACATTTTGTATAGTTAAATCTGTCAATCATAGCCTTTAGAACTATCCATATATCTTAATATATGATTAAATTATCATTAGAATTTAAATCAATCCAAATATATTTTTTCTAAGTAGATGGTGAGATATGCAGTCACTTTTACTAATCAAACTGTTATTTTTCCAGTGGCTTGTTTTCCAGTCTTGTTTTAGAAGGTACTTCCACATTTTCTTTGAATATTTTAAAGAACGTTAATTTTCATACTTCAGTCTTCAACCAGTGAAATTCTGGTCCAAAAGACATTCAGAGAAGACCACAGGGCTGGGGAGGCTTCTGGAAAAGGTTCCTTTGCTCTTTAATGATGTACAAGGAGAAAGAGTCCTTTTTCGCCTTTGGATGTTATGTGATGTGGCATCCAGGAATGCAGCAGGCATCAAACAACCCCAGGGGAACCAGCTAAAAGGACAGCCAGTGGGAAAGCTGAGTAGACATAACTGAGTTAAAATACCCTCCACACGTCATTTTGGTTCCCCCCTCCCTATCGTCCCTCTCTTCCTCCTATCCTTCCTTTATTCAACAACTATTTGTGGAGACCTTCTTATTTGATAAACACTCTCCTAGGCATGGAGGACACAGTGGTAAAACACATGAGCTCTGGCCCTCATGGACACAGTTTTAATCTGTAAAGTCGTCCGTTTGTTTTGCAGCACATGCACATATTTATCTGGACGAAAGCTTGCAGAGAGTCCCAGGATAGCTGTAGGGAGGAGGTTCTAAAAGGAAACATAAACATTAGGGCACAGAGGAACTTTAGAAATAAATTGTTTTAATCAGGATGCTTTGGGCTGCAAGTAACATAAAGCCTGCTCATACAAACTAACCAAAAAGGAAATGTATCAACTTGGAGTAAGAGGAAGCCCATAGATAAGTCACACTTTGCAGTTTGTTGATTTAGTGGCTCAGTAATATTACCAGGGACATGAGATCCTTCCAAACCTCTTCTGTGTCAGCTCCAACCCAAAGATGGTCCTCTTCATGGCCATGGGGAAAACATGCTTTGTTCATAGCTATTGGAGGGGGAGAGAACCTTTCCCAAACCTAGAATATAACTCCTTTCTTTCAATCTGTTAGGACCAATAATAACAACAAGTAAATTTTTTTTGAGCTGATTTACTTAGTGTCCTTATTCTCAAATGTTAATGTACTTTGATGATGTTGGTGGTATACATCAGAATCACTTGGAAGGCTTTTAAAAGATTGCTGGATCCCACTCCAGACTTTATGATTCAGTAGCTTTGGGGTTGGGCTCAGCAAGTTACATTTCTACCAAATTCCCAAGTGATGCTGAGTTGCTGGTTGAGACGGACTTGGAGCAATAAAGATGCAGTCTTGCACTAGACACCTATTAGAATGTCCAAAATCCAGAACACTGACACCACCACCTGCTGGTGAGGATGTGGAGCAACAGGAACTCTCATTCAGTGCTGATGGGAATGCAAAATGGTGCAGCCACTCTGGAATACAGCTCCACACTTTCTTACAAAACTAGAAGTATATTACCACACAATCCAGCAGGAGTGCTCATTGATATTTACCCAAAGAAGTGATAAACTTATGTCCACCCAAAAACCCGCCCAAGGATGTTTATAGCAGCTTTATTCATAGTTCCAAAACTTGGAAGCAACCAGGATCTCCCTTGGTAGGTGATTGGACAAATAACCTGTAGTCCATCCAGGCAAGTGAATATTATTCAGCGCTAAAGAGAAATGAGCTATCAAGTCATGAAAATATATGAAGGAAATTTAAATGCATATTACCAAGTGAAGGTAGCCAATACGGAAAGGCTACGTATGTACAATTCCTACTGTGTGACATTCTAGAAAAGGCAAAACTATGGAGACAGTAAAAAGATCAGTGGTTGCCAGGAGGTAGAAGGGAGGGAGTGATGAGGCAGAACAGAGGGGATTTTTTTTTTCATTTTTTTATATTTTTATTTATTTTTATTTTTCATTTTTTTAACATCTTTATTGGAGTATAATTGCTTTACAATGGTACACTACCAAACGTAAAATAGATAGCTAGTGGGAAGCAGCCGCATAGCACAGGGAGACCAGCTCGGTGCTTTGTGACCACCTAGAGGGGTGGGATAGGGAGGGTGGGAGGGAGGGAGACGCCGAGGGGATTTTTAGGGCAGTAGAAATATTCTGTATGATACTGTAATGGTGGGTACATGCCACTGTACATTTGTCCAAACCCATAGCAAGTAGGACACGAACAGTGAACCCTAATGTAATCAGTGGACTCTGGGTGATAATGTCCTGTTCATGTAGGTTCATCAGTGGCAACAAATGTCCCATCTGGTGGGGTAAGTTGCTAATGGGGAGGCTGTGCTTGTGTAGGGCAAGAGGCATATGGGAAAGCTCTGTACTTGCTGCCTAAATTTTGCTGTGAGTCTAAAACTGCTCTAAAATAAAAGAAAGAAAAAGATATATGCTTGGGTCTGTGGATGGGATGAGCCATACCTAAGCTACAAGGTGTGGAGAACTAAATAACTATTGAAAAATTGGGTAAGGTTTATTCCCGATCTTGAATAAATGTGTTCAAGGTTGTTAGTACTCTGTATGAATCAAAATTGAGATCTGCAAAGAAACTTGCTTTTTATTTTTATTTTTTTAAGATGATTGATTTTTAGCAGGATACTAGTAGAATTCACCCTTGGGATCAGTTGGAAATCTATTCTTCATACTGAGTGTGTCTCTAACCTTGACTCCACTTATAATGAGAGAAATGTATAACACCTGAATTGTTTAGAGGATGTTGGGATGCCGTTCTCCATAGGTTTCTCACGCTTCTGCACATTTTACCAGTGGAAGCACTGATGGTCTTTGTTCTGGGCTATCTTTTTAAGGATGCTGGTATAGCGAACAGCTGCGGGAGACAGAGGCAGCGCCTGCTCCTGAAGCAGAGGGCAGGCTGTCTTCCTGTTCAGTATAATAAATGCCTCTCTCTGGAGCAAAGGACAAACAGGTGTGCTTATAGCCAAGTAAGAGATTTGGATTCCCTGAGCTCAGGGTCCCTCAGGCGTAACACAAACCTACTGTGTGGGTAGCACAGCCTGGCCCCTCACTGTTGCCCTTATGGAACTTTGGGGGCAAGGGGTGATGAGAGAAGCTTGAAGCTCATGCCACTTGTCAGTAATGAAGTCCTTCATCTCTGACCCAAGAATCTCATGTCTTCTGCTAACGTACATGAAACTGGGGCAGGCAACTCGTTAATTTGCAAGTTGGGTTAAGTCTCAGACCCTTCAAAGTTCTTGATAGTATGTACTTAGAAGAAAAAAAAGTTAGTTCTTTATAATGTCATCTGACTTCTACCTTTTGATGAGTAGGAAATTGAGACCTGGATAAGCGAAGCGACTTAACACAAGCGCACAGTGAATCTATTTACGCAAGTGCACAGTGAGTCTGTTTGCACAAGGGCACAGGGAGTCCGTTTACACAAGTGCACCACCAGTCTGTTTGCACAAGTGCACAGTTGCTGCTTTCAGAGCCAGCCCTTGGGTCAATCAGCTCACTCTGCTTTGCCCCTCACCACAAAATGGGGCTCTGTGAGTACAGCCCACAGCCCGGGTTTAGAGTTGATTTAAGGATGTAATGAGACAATAAGAATTTCTCATTTCAAGGGAGAACCAGACAGAGTTGACATAAGCTGAGTGAGGTGGTTAGTTGTAGAGAGTGCAGAGCTGTAACCTGACAGGGTGATTCAGCCCTAAGAGATGCTTGGAGGAGTAAAAGATCATTATCAGCCAGGCTCGCTGAGCTCTCACCCTTCTAAGAGCTACAAAGTGAGATCAGTTGGCCTTCCCTGCTATTTCTTGATTTCTGTGTTTGCTGACTGCTGCCATTCTGAGGCCGGGTGCTGATGTATTTTACATCATAAAGTGGGGCTCTGTTCGACCCACAGGTATTAACTATGCCTCATAGCTGGTAGGGTATGCAGACTTAGCAAGGTGGTGCTATTGAAGGTTTTTGCCCTCAGTTAAGCTCTGACACATTAGCAAGGCCATGCTGCTCACCTATTAGGTGTATGTTGGTATAGCTCGTCTTGTTTTTACATGGTACCATGTATCTTTTTCTCTTTTGAAATAATTTCTTTGTAGTACTACTTTGTAGTAGAAATCATAACTCTTCTATATTTTATCAATAGTATTCCTGACCCTTCTAGCATACCGATCACATCTCAGCTTCAGTTATTAAAAAGGTTGATATCATAATAGTAAGGTTAGGATTTCGACTGTTATGAAGGGTCTATGAGCAGATGACACAGTCATCTTTCATATAAATTCCAATATGGTTTCATAATTTTTTGAAAACAAAGACACATCTCTCCACCTCAGAACTGCCTATAGCTACTTTGTAAAAACAAAGCTTCACCATGGAAGCTGACAGAACGTGGCCGTGGGCCCTGCACCTGGGTTTTTACTGAGCCCCAGGCCCGTGGCAGAGAAAAGAATGTTATCTGGGTGACCTGTCTATAAGCTGGTTATTGTTTCCACCGTGGTATTGAAGCTCTCGCTGTAGCCAAAGTGAAAACAAAAGTGAGGCCAGAGAGGTGATTTCTGCAGATGATCTGGATCCAACAAACAGAGGAAATCATGGACAGGCCCTGCCGCCATTGTAGCTTCCTTCTCTGGCCACCTTTGTCTAACTCTAAGTATATAAAACACACAAACGTTCCAAGAACCGCACAACTTCTGAGAATGATTTCTAAAGAAATCAGTAATAGAGGTCACTATATTTTAAATTATTAGGGATTTGGAAGCAGAAATTCCAACAGTTAGCAATTACAATTCTTCCTAATAAGTTCACCACTTGGGCACCATTGGAAACATTTAAATAACAGGTTCAGAAAGGTAAACCTAAGCTACTCTTTTGGGCAGATTATGAATCTGTGGTATTTCATTTGAGACAGATAGCTAACATGTTACGTGATGTGTTTATTAGTTCAAATGAAAAATATTTATGCTAAGCCTTCTTTTTCCAAAGAAAGTGTAGAACCTATAATATATTTGCATTACTTATCTTTTTTCAGCAGTTTATGCTCAGAAAATGATATCATTTCAAATATTTAGTAGCAGAAGTGAAATATAAAATAAAAAAGGAGAATGGGAAATCACAGGCTCCAGGGTCTTGGTGCTGTGGTTAGTGTCCCCTTGTCACCTTGCAGCAGTGGGCACAGGGAACGCTGTGATGGGGATTTAGGAGGTGTCAAATGGGCTGCACTGGCATTTCAGTTGAAGCAGCTTTGGACCCATTTCCTCTTCCAGGTGGAGGAAGACTGCAGGGCGGGGGACCAGGTCTTCCACCCTGGAGCCATCACTCCTGGGAGTGTGCCTGGGTCCCCACGTCCCTGTCCTCAGCCAGCTTGGAGGGAGCTCCAGGTGCTGCCACCCCACCTGGATGCCCTGGGCACCTTCAACTCTGCTTCCCTAAAACACTGAGCATCTTCCTCTTCCCCCCCAGCCTCTTCTCTCTTACCTCTCCCCCCAGATAAATGTTCCTCTGCCCATGTCCCTTAGTTCAGTAAATAATTCCATGAACTGCCCACTCCTTCCAGCCAGAAACCTATGACTCGCCCTTGGCTCTGCACCCCCTACACCAAACCACTCAGTGCATCCTACCCATTCTTGGTCCTAAATGCCCCAGGTCCAGGAGGTCTGTCTGGGTTATGTGCGCAGCGGCTGCGCTGGCCTCAGTCGCCCCACCCGCACTCCATGCATCCTTCCTGTTCATCATCCTAGGTGCCCTTTGCTCCCCTCCAGGGCTGCTCTGTCCTGTAGTCAGAGATCTCATTGAAGTACAATGTGATCATACCAAGTCTAAGCAAAAGTAGGAAGACGGTAAAATACAGCTCCTCACCCTGCAGCCACCCAGCTCTCCCGGCCCTTCCAGGCCTCATCTCTCCATCAGCCCTCACGTGTTGTGCGTTGATCTTTCTCTGCTCTGGGAAGGCAGGGCATTTTGTCCTTCTCCTTGGCCATGCGGGGCCATTGGAGGCACTCGGGGAACAGGAGTGAAGAACAGCCGGCTCCCGGGACCCCACCCTCGGGCTCTGTCCTCCTCTCCGTCAGCTCCCCTGGCTCGTGCTGCCTCCGTTTCAGCCCTGTTGTACTTTGTTCATTTATCAAATGCTGCTCCTTCCTGCCAGGAAGGACCATGGGGGAGGTGCCCCCGCCCCCACCTCTCCTGCAGGTCCCTTCCCCAGGGGCTTGCCCTGAGCTCTGGGCTCTGGGAGAGGGAACCGTGCATTCCTGTAGGGTTCCTTTTTTTTTTTTTGAGGTACGCGGGCCTCTCACTGT
The DNA here is from genome assembly GCF_949774975.1 of Lagenorhynchus albirostris. Classification (NCBI taxonomy): domain Eukaryota; kingdom Metazoa; phylum Chordata; class Mammalia; order Artiodactyla; family Delphinidae; genus Lagenorhynchus; species Lagenorhynchus albirostris. The sequence goes on from NC_083108.1 coordinate 57,672,598, forward strand.
TGTGGCCTCTCCCGTTGCGGAGCACAGGCTCCGGACGCGCAGGCTCAGTGGCCATGGCTCACGGGCCCAGCTGCTCCGCGGCATGTGGGATATTCCCGGACCGGGGCACGAACCCGCGTCCCCTGCATCGGCAGGCGGACTCTCAACCACTGCGCCACCAGGGAAGCCCCCGTAGGGTTACTTTTTAACCGTCTGATCTCTTGGCAACACGGGAAGCCTCACATCTTCGGGACTAACGTCTGTCTTGTTCACTGATGGACACACAGCACCTGCCCAGTGTGGGCTCTCAACAGATATTTAGTGGATGAATCCATGTCGTTCAGAGTCTGGATTGACGTCTGATGAGCAGCAAGTGATAAGGTTTTTCACCAAAGGAGCAGTTACATCAGTCAGAGTGTGAGGCTATCAGTCTGATACCCACCTGTTCCTCTGTCTGATACAGCATCCTGTTCCTCCTGTACTGACCCCCTGAGCTGCCAGAGGGCCTCCAAGGAGCAGCTGCCCCGCACCAGCGCTTGAGTGCAAACGAGGGTCAAGTACATAGAGAGTTCCCTGTGCGGGGGTTAGAATCAGGGGCTTTAGGGAGGCCTGTGGGGTCTCTATGTTCAGGACCCCAGCCGCTGGCCAGCTCCTCCCCGGAAGCTTGCATTTCGGTCACCTTGGACCTTGCCCCCCTCCCCGAGCACATCATCGAGGCCTTCTCTGTCACACCGCCGTGCCTTCTCACATGTTGTTCCCTGGCTCAGAAATGCCCTTCCTCCTCTTGTCTACTTGTCAACGGCTTAGCTCCTCCCCTGAGTACAGGAACCATGAGGCCTGCTCCGTGCCCCATGCAGCCAGTGCCCCATCCCCGTCCGGCGAGAAGACCCTGACCGTGTCTTTATGATGGCGTTTATCTCAGGCCCTCAAGACTCGCTCTCTGTCTCTGGCTCCGTTGTGACTCTGTCGGAGAAAGAAGACAAACTCAGACTTTCTTTTCACCCTGTGTGCACCAGTGCCCGGCATACACGGGCAGCCCACAAACGTTTTGGACGTTGAAAGAAAGGCTCCTGCTTCCTCTCATCCCTTCTAGGTCAGGCTCCTTTCTCCGTTTAACACGTTCTCCCGTCTTCTTTGGCACTGACCTCCTTGGAGAAAAGAATCTGTGGAAGGTCATTATCAAGTTATCTCAGCGCTTATTTAATGTGTGTTTAGCTGCCTTACTGTCACATAAAAACGTGTGACCATAAAATAAAGTAATAAAACTCTCAATAAAAGCTCCACTTCCACTCACTATTTAATGCCAAAGAGCAAGAGACATTTGAGGTTTTCATCTGTAGTAGTAAATCGGCATCATCAAGGTTGGTAGGCAGTCAGTTTGCCTTGAAATATTGTTAACTTGATGAATAAAAATGGATATTGTTAGAATAGAAAGCAGTGTGTTTCATTGTTCCTTAAATGGCTCCAAGTAAGGTCAGGATATGAAGGAGCCCCACACCATGGGGCCAGGTGTGGGGCCACCAAGTGTTTTTAAACAAAGAAACGTAGTCACTGAAGAATCAGGAGAGATGCCCCACCGACATCATCTTTAGTGCACTGTTATTTATAAGCTACTGCCACATCCGTTTTCTTACCTCATCCCCCAAATGAGTGTGAGGTGGATAACAGTATCCTCATTTCCCAAATCAGGGAGCTGAGGGTCTGGGAGGTCAGAGGTCACACAAAACGTGGCTACAGTTCCATGTGTGTCTGACTCCGAACCGTGTTCTTCCTGTCATGGCACAGCTGCTTCATGGCTAGGGGACTAAAAAATTCAAATTGATGCAAACATAGAGCGTCTTTAGAAAATACACCATCATGCTTCCTGTCCAAAGAGTTAACTTCCCATAGTGTCCAGGGGCCAGGTGGGCGCCAGAATACTTGTAGCCCTTCCACCGTCCCAGGGAGGGTGTGGATGCCAAAGCAAGTTCGTTCAGAGTCTGAGATTCTTTCCTAAGGACGTCAGCCCATTGTCCCTGACGGTATAGAACTTTCGGAATTCACGGGAAAGTAAACCTTTATTCCCAAATTATACTTTGAAGTCGGAAGATAAAAGGAGAGCTGTCTCAGGCCCAGTGCTCAAATAGAGGGGCTGAAGACTATTTTCAAATTCTAGAGACCTTATCAGAATTTGAAGTGAATGTGATAACAGATCCCTCTAGTTCAAGTCCTTAGTGCCATGAAACAGGGTTTAAAGCAGCTTAGCTCAGCCTAACACACACGGAATTAAAGCCTTTGGTAGGGTTTTGAAATGTGTTTTCATTTTCTCAGGAAAGAGAAAAGCAGATTGCTGACTTTCATGTACCTGGTCGCCTAGAAAGGTTTTCTATTCTGTAGTTCGGGGCCATTCTTAGAGCAACACAGAGAAGCACGGTGGCACTTATTCACATCTGTGATGGCCGGCCCTGGCCGAGCGGCATTTCCCATCGCTTCGTGTGCCAGGAGGAGCTGGTGGGGTGGGCTTAGGGAGCTCAGGCCCAACATCAAGAACAGCGGACACGCATCCCCAGCCCAGGCCCCTGCGTGAAGCTGGTTTGTTAGAGGTTCAGCGGCAGTGGCAGGGACTGGAGTTAACTCAGCATCAGTAAAGCCGCAGAGGGTAGGTGTGGACTGGAATGGTCCAAAATGAACAAATATTATTAAATTTGGAAAACAGCTTTATACACAGTCATTTATAGCAGTCTTCTGAGTTGGTGTTATGGGCTGAATTGCCTTCTCCCAAAATTTATGTGTTGAAGTCCTAACCCCCAGTCTTCAGAATGCCAAATGGTATTTGAAGAAGGGTCTGTAAGGAAGTAATTAAGGTAAAACAAGACCATTAGGTTGGGCCCTGACCCAATATGACTGGTGTCCCTATAAGAAGAGGGGAGATTAGGACACAGACACACACAGAGGGATGACCATGTGGGGACCCAGGGAGAAGACAGCCATTCACAGGCCCAGGAGAGAGGCCTCAGGAGAAACCAGCACTGCTGACACCTTGATCTTAGACTTTCCAGCCTCCAGGACTGTGAGAAAATACGTTTCAGGCCACCCCGTCTGTGGTACTTTACTATGGCAGCCCTAGAAATCAAATATAGTTAGTCACCCCGAGGTGGAGACTATCTAAACACAGCTGTCTCAAGCTACAACTGTACCCCCAAATCTATCTTTATTTCCCTCCTCCCTATAGTACGCCGCTGGAGAAGTGTGTACAATTTTGTGAAAGCCCTCGTTCCGCTGTGTTTAAATATGGTTTTGTGAGGATTATTCTTTCATTATAATTAGAGGAAGGTTGAGGCAGCAGTTAGTAGGAGCACCTGCTGAAACTGGCTAAGCCACTGCCAAAGGCCCAAGAGGAGAAATATTTGCTGTCTTTAATTGTTCTGAAATTATTAATAGCATAAGCTCTCACTTCAGAACACTTCATGTGTAAGAGACGTGAACGTCCGTGATTAGGGAAAAGGAGCACGATTGTTCCTCGGCGGCCTCCTGGCCATTTCATCACGTAGCTGATTTCAGCGAGCAGAGGATAAACCCTACAGCCAACAGCTATGTCAGTGATTCTCCAGGGACAAAGGGTGGAGAGGGGGGTCCACTGGACCCCCGGGCACAGCAAGGGCTGGTGTTGAAATCAACCCAACCCAGGTGATGTTGTGGTTTCGATTTTACCTGGTTTAGATAAACCCACGAAAAGCAAGTGCATTTAACGCCCTTGTTACTATAGTACTATCTCATTTTAAAAACATATCATAAAAATTAAAAAACAACATTTTCAGGCTCAACATTGCTACGATTGGTCTCTTTTTGTTCATAGTGCCTATTGATTTATTTTGAAATTTTAAGTAAACAAAAACTTTTCACCCTTCTTTAATGTCCAGAAAAGCAAATAGGTATTTGAAAATAAAAATGATTTGGAAAGGGCTTCCCAGGTGGTGCAGTGGTTGAGAGTCCGCCTGCCGATGCAGGGGACACGGGTTCGTGCCCCGGTCTGGGAGGATCCCACATGCCGCGGAGCAGCTGGGCCCGTGAGCCATGACCACTGAGCCTGCGTGTCCAGAGCCTGTGCTCCACAACGGGAGAGGCCACAACAGTGAGAGGCCTGCGTACCAAAAAATAAATAAATGAGGTAAAAATTCACTCTGTACTGTTTATGTTTATTATTATTATTATTATTACTATATGTTAGTATCAGTTAACATTTGGGCTAGCCACTTTTGTCAAGTAATCCATATCATAGACCAGATGGAATTAATGGTTTTAGTAGCTTATACTTTTAAGCCTACAGGAGGGGACACAGTTTCTCCTTTGAATCTGGACTCTGCCACTTAACTTCATAGATCACCTTGACCCAGGATCAGTAAACTACAGTTCATGGGCCAAAGCCAGGCTGCCTCCTAACTTTGTATGGTCTGAGAATCATGTAGTGGTTGAAAAAAAAATCAAGAAGACAATGACATTTTGTGACACATGAAATTATATGAATTCAAACTCCAGTGTCCATAAATAAAGTTTGATCAGAACACAGTCCTGCTCACTCTTTTACGTATTGTCGGTCTTTGGGCTTTAAAGGCCAAATTGAGTAGTCGCGACAGAAACTGGTCCACAGAGCCTAAAATTTGTACGCTCTGGCCCCATACAGTGAACGTTTGCCCAGCCCTGACCTTGAGCAAGTGGATGAACCAGGCAAGGCCTTAGTTTCCTAATGCAGCAAATGGAATTAGAAATCATTTCTCCTTGTTGGGCTGCAGTGAAGCCTAATTAGATGGTGAATGCAGAGCCCCTGGTTTCTCTGAATCACAGTAGACACACAGCCAGTGGTAACAGGATTTTTGTTTGGTGGTCATTATGTTTATTATTATAATTTCGGTGAAAAGCCAGCTGAGAGAGCAGTGTTAACTGATGGAGCTAACTTAACCTAACGGCAAATAAAGTACCGGGAAACAATGAATGTCGTCTAGTAGCATGCCAGAGGCCAGCAGGCTCTGCTGAAATCTGAGCTTGTCTCGCTTACCTGTCGCTGTTATTATCCTCAGAATTCCCCTCCTGACCCATCTTAACACAGAAATTTCTTTACCGTGTGTATCAATCTTCAGTTCTTAACACAAATTAAAATCTAACCATGATTTCCCTTGTGCCAGACTTGTAAGAACAATGTGTTTCTTGCCCTTCTGCATCCCCTTTCTTCCAGCAGGGAGCTGCAAGACTCCCCTCCATCTATTACTCCTGTGTCCCTTCACTGCATCCTGCTGGGTAACCTCCTGTCCCCTTGTTGACTTCAACTTTTCTACCATATCTGCTCAATTCTTAGTCATAGTCAACCTTTTAAAAGAATTTCAGCTTTATTGTATTGTATTTTTATTTTATTTTGTCATTGGATACCTGAGATGTATTCTTTGGACAGGAATGTATTTCTGCCATGTAGAGATACTGGCAAATACATGTAGCATGTGTGGTCATACTATGAAAAATAAATCCAGGATCAGGGAATAGGCTTGTGCCTATGCTGAGGAGGATATATCTTAAAATACAGTTAAATCTCCATTCTCCAGTAATCATATTCATTTGTTAGATTTCTAGTTTTTAAAATTCCAGTTATATACATCTTGACAATTTTTTTGTGCATGCACACACGTTCAATTCTTTTTCTTCAATTTTTTATTTGTAGACAATTTTTAAAGGTTACTTTCTGGGCTTCCCTGGTGGCGCAGTGGTTGAGAGTCCGCCTGCCGATGCAGGGGACACAGGTTCATGCCCCAGTCTGGGAAGATCCCACATGCCGCGGAGCGGCTGGGCCCATGAGCCGTGGCCGCTGAGCCTGTGCTCCGCAACGGGAGAGGCCACAACAGTGAGAGGCCCGTGGACCGCAAAAAAAAGAAAAAAAAAAGGTTACTTTCCATTTACAGTTATTACAAAATATTGGCTATGTTCCCCATGCTGTACAGTACATCCTTGAGCCTATCTTACAGCCAATAGTTTGTACCTCCCATTCCCCCACCCCGAAGTCGCCCCTCCCCCTCCCCCCTGGTAACCACTAGTTGGTTCTCTGTGTCTGTGAGTCTGCTTCTTTTATGTTATATTCCTGGTTTGTTGTATTTTTTAGATTCCACGTATAAGTGATATCCTACAGTATCTCTGTCTGACATTTCACTTAGCATAATGCCCTCCAAGTCCATCCACGATGCTGCAAATGGCAAAATTTTGTAGTTTTTTAATGGCTAATTTCACCTTTATTGAGGCATAACTGACATGAAAAATTGTAAGATATTTAAAGTATACATCATGATGATTTGATATATTTATGCGCTATGAAAGGATTCCCCCATCTGGTTAATTAACATACCCATTACATATTTACCTTTTTTTTTGGTTCTACTCTCTTAGCAAATGTCAGTCAAACAGCACAGTGTTATCAACTGTAGTCAGCATGTTTTTCATTAGATCCTCAGATGTTATCCATCTTAAAGCTGAAAGTTTGTACCCTTTTAACTACACCCCATTTCCCCCACCCTCCAGCCCCTGGCAACTACTTTTCTACTATTTCTATGAGTTTGACTTTTAAGTGATACCATGCTGTATTTGTGATGTAAGTGATACCATGCTGTATTTGTCTTTCTCTGTCTGGCTTATTTCACTTAGCATAATGCCCTCAAGGTTCATCCCTGTTGTCATAGTGTCAGGATTCCTTTCTTTCTCATGGCTGAATAATATTCCACTGTGTATCGATCTCTCTCTATATATATATATATCACATCTCCTTTGTCCATTCATCCATTGATGGACACATGGACACCTGGGTTGTTTCCTTGTTTTAGCTATTACGAATAATGCTGCAGTGAACATGGGAGTGCAGATATCTCTTCAAGATCCTGTTTTCATTTCCTTTGGATATATCCCAGAAGTGGGATTGCTGGATCATATGGTAGTTTTTTTGTTTTTTGTTTGTTTGGGGTTTTTTTGCGGTACACGGGCCTCTCACTGTTGTGGCCTCTCCCGTTGCGGAGCACAGGCTCCGGACGTGCAGGCTCAGCGGCCATGGCTCACAGGCCCAGCCGCTCCGCGGTATGTGGGACCTTCCCGGACCGGGGCACAAACCCGTGTCCCCTGCATCGGCAGGCGGACTCTCAACCACTGTGCCACCAGGGAAGCCCCGCATATGGTAGTTTTATTTTTAATTTTTTGAGGAACCGCCGTACTGTTCTCCATAGTGGGTACACCACTTACCTTCCCACCAACAGTACATATTTCCCTCTTCTCCACACCCTCTCGTCTCTTTGAAGACAGCCATTCTAACAGGTGGGAGGTGGTACTGTGATTTGATTTTGATTCCCTGGTGATTAGTGATGTCGAGCATCTTTTCATGTGCCTGTTGGCCATTTGTATGTCAGTCAGCATTTTAAATGTTGGATTCATTCACTTGCACACTTTCCACACACTTTCTCTAAGGTTAAATTTCATGCCCAGAATACGGAAGCTGCATTTTTATGTTATCTCCTCTGCTCTCACTCTCAGTCCTCACTTCCCCTCCCACAGGCATAACTTTGTTCTCTCCTCCTTCATTCAGCTCTCCAAGGCCTTCTCTAATTTATAACATGGTGTTTTCTCCTGATCTCACCTTTCAGAATATACACCTTTCACATCTGTTCCAACACTAAGCATCATTCAGAATGCATCTTTGCATTTTAGCCGTGTGATGAATTGCATGTGAGCGTGAGTGTGTGTGTGCTACGTGTGTTTAACTTGATTCTCTAGATAGTTCACGGCAGCCAGTTATCTTATAGTTTCCTAAGGAGGGACTATATTGACTTCTTGGGATAATGCCACATGTTGATTGCTGTCCAGTGAATGGCTTCAATTATGGTGTTTTTGAGTGGTAACTACTTATATAAGCATTTAAAAATATGAATATAAAATATATTCCATATACAGCCAAACTATTTTAGGGTTAAAAGTTTCCATTGGCTTATTTTCAGGGTTCAGTAATTCTTCCCAGAAGGTCGGTGGTGCTGGCTAGCAGTGATGCACAGGTGAAGGTGTAAGAGTTACACCCTTGAGAGAAACCACAGGAGGCTCGCACGTGGGCATGTACCCCCATCACCTAGTCGGAGGAGTGCCTTCTGCCTTTTTATAAGTTATGTTTTCCCCTCAAGAATGTGCTCTGTGATCATGTCAGCCCAGTTCCATGGGTACAAATGATGGCTGGGCCCTGGGGGCAGGGGAATGGGTGATCTCATGAAGCTCTTCTCAAAGGGCCAAGGTTTCCGGCGGATGTTTTTAATGGTGTCTTACATGAATGACTGTTGTAGCTGATGGAGGCCTTGTGGAAATGACTCAGAGTAAGCTTCTGGTTTGCTTGAAGCTTACTGACCCAGTATAATGGAGTGTAATTCAGTGGAAGCAGTAAATTTATATTCTTACAGTTAATATCAGTGTATTCTCGAGAATGAAGAAACCATGAATGAGGTTCCTAATCTGTTTTTCTGCTTAGGCCCTGATCTCAAGGAGAATATCGTGAAAGCATGGGGGAAATTTTATTTTAAAAATCCTCTTTAAAACCCTTCTCACCCCACCCACTATTAAAGCTAAACACCATGTCTGTGGGTCACCGTTTTAAGTGAGGAATAATGCAGATAGAGGGTATAGGTTTTATTCCAGCAACACAGTGCTCTTAACCATTTGAGGATTGTAATAACTTTAGCAGTAATGTCAATGGAATTACTATTCTTTGTCACTGGAAGATGGTTCATGACTGGGGATGGAGGGAAGAAGGAAAGAAGGAGGGAGGGAGGGAGGAAATGGACAGAGGAAAATGTAAGGCAGCCTTCAGAATTACTAAAGTAAAACAGAAATGTTTGTTTGCAAGGCAGTAGCACATAATAGAATCCCAGGGTCTTAATTGCATTAACATCCTTGCAGCAAATAATTCTCCTTCAAGAAAGGAACCAGCTGCACCAAGCATGTTTATGTGTTTCAGTAGCAACCCATCCTAACAGCTCTATAGAGACTACCTTTGGTTTGGTTCAGTCTTAGACTTGTGAGGCGTTAGATGCCCGATTCAGGAGAACTTGTTCCCGTTAGTTTGAGGCTAACTAAGGCTTTTGCTGGTGGCCCATGTGGTTCCTGATTCCCAGGAAAACATGAGCAGTGAAGGTTTAAAGGCTCGTAATTTATGGGACCTGCACAGGAAGCCCATAATTTGTGGGAATTATGTAGGAAAGGACCCATCCTGAGATGCGTGGGGGACGTTTCAGATTCTCAGAATTAACAAACTCTTTATAAGGGTGATGTTGGTTCACATGTCTGGGCATCTCAAGGCCCAGTCAAGTTGACACATAAAATTAACCATCACAATCATGAATGCCAGAAATTGAATTTGTAGATATCTGAAAATTGTGCTGGATTTAGGCAACAGTTCATATGGGATAAACTATTAGTAAACACAGTTATTAAAGTGATATGTGTATCTTATTCATCAAACCCATGTGTTTATGCCACTCTCCTTGATGTATTACGGTTTTACTATGTGTCAGTAAGAAATAATGTGTTTGGATTTTTAAAAACATAGTTACATAACAGAATTCTCATTTCTTGTGAGAACCTTGCCTCAATTCATATTTTTATGTAAAACTAATTATTGATATGGTAACTGAGCCCTAGTTAAGTAAAACAAATCATCACCCTCTATAACTGATCTGGAAATAAGACCCTTAGGAGTAAATAGTTGTGTTTATGGACATGATTCTAAAGTGGGGTCTTAGACCTACCATGCTAGACCAAGTTTGATAGACACATAAAGATGAACCTTACAAAGGCTACTTCATCACTGTAAACCATCCACGATGAAGCCACAAGGAAGGAGAAGAAAAGCATCAGTTCTGGATGGCGGTGTCCCTAACTGTCCCTAACTGTGCAGGGAGTCAGCAGCGTCGTGGGCTTTCACAGTGGCTCACGTGTCTTTCTACTTTTTCAAAGACGACTTCACCATCTTCAGTGGCAGCAGGCACTGGAATGAACTCAAGTGGGAACACAGCACATGACTCCAAGACACAAGAAGAAAGGCAGTTGGGATGAACTGGTGAAACATTGTGGGCACCCAGGAAAGAGAACACCACTTCCAAAATGTTTAGTGAAAAATGCCATTTTAGAGCAACCTGAAAATCTCTGACCTGAGGAAATGGGGTGAGCAACGGAAGCTTTGAAAGATGCTCCATTCAGCTCGCGCCTGGCAGCATCAGGCGGCACTTCCTCCATCACTCACGATACCTGACAGCCTTGGTGCGGGAACGAATCATCAAAACTGCCGAGCAGGGCTGGCCCTTCCTGTTCCTGTGTCCCCGTGTCCCCTGATGGGGGTACAGAAACCCCAGAACGGAGCTCTGCTTATGCCTGTAGGTGCTGGTGCCTTTGCTGCCAGAACTGCTGGGCTGATTACTTCCACTGCCCAGTTTCGAAAGGCATGAATCATTGGCCAAAAACGATAGTGAAAATGTGTGTGTGTCTGTGTGTGTGTGTCTGGCCTGAAAGGTTTACTGGAAGTTCGACAGAAATTAATAAAAGCTGCTAACAGAGGGGACTGCCACCCAGGCAGCAGGTGTTCTGGCCATTAGAAGGCTGCATGAAAGGTGTGGTTTTTGATTCTCCCCTCTACCTGCCTTCATAGTCACCGACTTTTGTGACTTCAGAGGGCTATCCTCAGATATAGATTCCCAAATTAGGAATAATTCTGAAATGATTTCAAGAACCCAGTAGTCAAGTCTGCTCCGTCCCATCCTGTTCTCTGCACCGATCTCTCCTTGGGGAAAGCCAGCAGGGTCCCAATCGATTGCCTTTCTTTGCTGACCTCCAGCCCCAAATTGGCCTGATGAGATTGACTGACACCAGGCAGCGCTGTCAGGCATTCGGAAACCTTACAGGCAGAAGGCTTTAAGACAGGCCGTACCGCACAAGTCATATTCTACCAGTGTTAACATGTATATTTATGGCTCGCCGGCCCCAGAGTTCACTGTCAGCGTCTGCTGTGCATTAAAATGGATGTTTCCTTTGGTTGGTTTCCTTGAGCAGTTCTGCCTCAGCTAATGCTGTCAAGGTTCAGAATTTAAAAATAGTTCCTGTTAAATGTCGAGAGCTGCTCCTGATTATTGTGGCCACCGGTGGACCATGTGGGATGAGATAATAAGAAAATTCCAGGTAATCCACTCACATTCGAGCTGTATTTAGATTTATGAAGCCCTCCTCAGAGGCAGAAATACCACGTAGGGCTGGAGCGGGACTCAGAGATATTCAGGTGTCTGTTGCTAACGATACGCATGGAGACAGAGTTTCCTTCCTCTTTTCTTATTTGAGCTTGGTTTCTGAAAACCTTGATCACACTGAAAAGCCAACACTCAGAGGGCAATGAATATCCTGCCCTCAGAAAGGTAGAGCAAGTAAGTCCTTAGCAGGTATGACTTGACCTATACGTACACCAGCTCCTTGACGATACCCGCACGCACTGTTGACTAGGTAGCAATCAGAGCCAGTGGCCAAGAAGACAACACCAAGTCGGGAGGTGCCTGACATGGGTGGAAATGCTGGTGGGAAAGATCCGAGAGTCTGGGAGAAGCTGCGTGTACTTGTTCTCAGCCCTTGTGAGGACCCGTCCTTATATTTGACTCTGTCAGAGGTTCTCAAAGTGTGGTCTCCGGACCAGCAGCTTCAGCATCCTGGGAGAACTTGCTAGAAACTGCAGATTCTAAGCCCCCAGCTCAGACATTGAGAATCAGAAACTCTGGGTGGCCTAGCTCTCCTTGAGCTGCCTCTTGGCCCACGTGTCTTGTAGTAAGTCCTTAACGTGATTCCAATGTGTTCTAAAGCTTGAGAACCAGTAAAGAATCACCTCCCCACAGAGGTGAGATGAGACTGAATCTTGGTTCCATTTCCCCACAGTCGCAGTCCTCAGGCTGAGCGGAGGTATGAGTAACACTGAGACATCTCTGCTCCTCAGCTTGACACCCAAGAGAGCAACAAGGTGGGGAGAAGTGATTTCTAAATTCCAAAGCCAGAGTGCTTCTCGCTTTGGCCTGGCTGGGAAGGAGAATTGGCACAGCGGGCCTCCCATCTCAGGTGGGGATGGCAGAACCAGTGTTCTCCAGATTACAAAGAGGGAGGAACGCTCTCTGCCAGAGCACGGGTCCCCTAGGCTGGCAGGAAGTGTTCTCGAGCCTTGTCCCACCTGCTGCATGAGGATGCAGCAGCCCCTGCCCTCATGCTATCTCGAAGATCACAGAGGCAAAGCAAGACTTTGACTTCTGCAAAATAGTCATAGCTGGGCCCAAAGCCCTAAACGAAATCTCTGGAGTTAACTAGACTACATACATTAAAGATTTGGGGAGATGGTGTATTTCTTTGCATCTGTTTAATCCCACCATCAGTTCAACGGCTTCATTTACTACACACATGGGGGCCTACTGCAGGCAAGGTGGCATTCCGTAACTATTCTCTCCTCGAGCCACCTCTTGGCCTTCTGCCTGTGACCATTCTATTTAAGGTAACTTAGGGAAGAAGGGAGAGAAATACTCACTTTCCTTTTCTTTCTCAGTAGGAACACCAAATTCAGTCTCTCATTTCCTACCAGAAGCTCAGAGAATGCAATAATAGTTCTGGCAAATGGGAGCTGAATGAATTCCTCCAGCCTGGAAAAAACACTCTAACCCTCCTGATGGCCAGGTGCTGCCGGTACGGAAGGTTCATACCCCTCAAAAGAGATGGAAATTCTGTCTTCATGGACTGACCTCTAACCCCCATGAGCCCCAGGCGACCTGGAGAGAAAGTGCCAGTGGTGGGGGGGGTGTCTCAGCTGTGCACTGATTTTCTCTAATCCAAATTACTTTGTCTGATTTGAGGGTGAATGCAGGACCGTTTTTGAAGGCTAAAAGTGCTTCGGGCTTTAAATTGAGAGCAGTCACGCATCCAGCGTGAGGGCTGAGAGGTTGCATAATGGATAAGCCCCTTGTTTTAAAGTAATGAAAGAGATTCATAGAACCGCTGGCATTTTGCAGTTCCTGGATTTTTCCTGTTTTTATGTAAGTTGTGTGTCTGTGTGTGCACGCGTGCGCGTGCACGTGCCTGCCATTCAAGTACTGTCTTTCTTTTAGGGAATTGGATAGAAAAATTGCTCAGACAATTCATATTGCTAACACTTGGCACTAGTTAGCATATTTTGACTGGGTGTTTGCCTGCCTATCTGGTGGACTTAAAAAAATAGAAAAAGATGTTCTAACGGACTTGGAACTGAGTAATGCAAAGGTAGGATGGGTGTGGGCCTAAGTTAGTATCCCCTGCAGCTCCCAATAGCCCGCTTCAGAGGGCGGCTGACCTGGGGCGTGAAGGAACAAAGTCATAATGAGGAAAAACAGTAGCACCAGGGGAAGTGGAGATGCTTGGACAGCTAATTGCCAGAGATTTCACACAGTTGGAAGGAACCGTGGGAGAGCTCGTGGCTCATGGCGTAAGTCAGAATAAACACGGAATCATATAAAGAAAATCAGCCCCCACCCTACTTTTCCAGAAAAGTTGAATTTGTCTTTTAGTTATTTATTTTGGATTTGTTGAGAACTCTTTCCCCTCAAAGGGTTCCCCTGCCCCTTGCATTTCGGTGAGGAATATTTTCTCGGCGCACGTAAGTGATGACAGCATTTACAGCTCTGGAATCTCCAGCTGTCTGGTTATGTAAATGACGTGCACACACTCCATCGTAGTTTACACAAGCGTGTTTGCAGCTTGTAGAGCTCAGTGTTAAATTTGTTTCAGAGCTTGTTTAAAGAAAGGTCCTTTGGGCACGGCGGGTGAATAGTTGCATGGAAATCTACCTCAAGGCAGGGTAACAAAGCCGCGGAACAGGTATATCTCAATTAAGGAATCCCCTCTGATAATCAAGTTAACCGTGCTGCAAACCAAGCAGATGACTCATGAATCCTCGCAGGTGGGGCCACCTGATTTCGTAGCCGTGGAACCAGAAGAGCTTCACGCTCTGCTCCACCTGGGCTTTGTCCTGTTAGACCAAACAGGCTCCCTTTGGACAAGGTCATGTCTCCGGGGGTTATTCGCTGCCTCCAGCCTTCTGATGCACAAGTATGGCTTCACGTGGATACAGGGCTGAGTACTTTCACAACAATTTTCCGTAAGTGAGCCCAGCGAATTCCCGGAGCCATAGTGGAGGTTGACATCATTCCCATTTTATAGATGAGTAAACTGTGCTTTGGCAAATGGAACTGTCCTCGAATTTCACAGCCAGCGAATTGCGGCACGCAGAGTTGTCCCCAAGACTCCTGCCGCCACCTCCAGTGGCTTTTGTCACTGTGGAAAAGCGTCCTTTTGTCACCTCTGGGTCAGCTGCTCCTGTTTGGGAGCCTAGTCCTTCCCAGGGTGCTCACTGTCTTCCTCTGCTCTGGTTGCAGTTCTCAATAGTCCCATTATTATTATTATTTTACTGTTGTGCAGCCGAAAACTCACTTATACTTAAACACTGCCTCAATCTCTTTGGTATTTTAAGCCTTTTAATTCCTAATTTCTGGAATACGTGGCTTTTTTTCCTTCTGAAAAGTGATTTCAGGGGCTGCAGTGGGTAAGCCTGTATCGGAGATGGGAGATATCCTTCCTGGAATCCCCTGAATCATTCTGGATCTGTGGAGCTCTCCCTGTCAGCGGGAACTTAAGTTACTTGGTTTTAGGGTGACTCAGAGGGATGTGAGGTAAAAGGAAGGATTCTTTGTTTTTTTAAAATTTATTTATTTATTTTTGGCTGTGTTGGGTCTTCGTTTCTGCGAGGGCTTTCTCTAGTTGCGGTGAGCGGGGGCCACTCTTCATTGCGGTGCACGGGCCTCTCACTATCGTGGCCTCTCTTGTTGCAGAGCATAGGCTCCAGATGCGCAGGCTCAGTAGTTGTGGCTCACGGGCCCAGTTGCTCCGCAGCATGTGGGATCTTCCTAGACCAGGGCTCGAACCCGTATCCCCTGCATTGGCAGGCAGATTCTCAACCACTGCGCCACTAGGGAAGCCCCAGGGAAGGATTCTTGATCTCTTCATCTTCTGATGGGTTGTCTGTGGCTGCGGAAGACCTGGCTGAGGTTTGCTGGAGCCGATGAACCGGAGACTTTGGAAAGGAGCTCCTTCTAGGCATGTTGCCAACCAGCCCAGGTTCCTGCGTTTCGATTACTAATTAGAAAAATCTGTTTTTACGTGGCTTCTAGCTACGGCTCTGTGAATTCCTAGCTCACATCCTTTGTCTCAGCTAAGCATTTATAAATACTTGGAAGATGTCAAGGAAATTTAAACTTCCTTATAAAACTTTATCTTACGAATAATAGGCACGCATGTTTTGCAGGAAAAGCTCATAGCCGTGATCCGCATTTCTGAGCAGGAGTGGGAGCTACGTCAGTGCCGTGGTTCTGTGGGCCTAATGCATGCTCAGCAGAAAACATGGGTGTCATGTTACATGGTGAGGCTTCCTGCCTGGCCTTCCCGGGCTAGGTCAGTTATAAGGTACCCTAGCACATCCTTGCATAGCTGTAAGTACAAGGCAAAAGAGCACGTGGTGGAGGCAGGTTCCCCTCCAACTTCTCTCTCTGAGCTGTGGGGCTTTCCCAGCAGTGGAAGCTGGCATGTTCCTGGGCCTGTTTCCAGAAGATGGGAGTGAGATCTAGAAGGGTCTTGTATCCCTAAAACTGTGGCAGCCTCAGACAGAGTCAGGATTTGTTTTTTAATTTTATTGAAATATAGTTGATTTACAATGTTGTGTTAATTTCTGCTGTACAGCAAAGTGATTCAGTTCAGAATATGTATATGTTCTTTTTCATTTCATTTCCATTTCTATATAGATGTATTCTTTTTGATATTCTTTTTCCATTATGCTTTATCACAGGATATTGAATATAGTTTCCTGTGCTATACAGTAGGACCTTGTTGTTTATCCACCCTATGTATAATAGTTTACATCTGCTAATCCCGAACTTCCAATCCATCCCAACCCCCCTCCCTCTTGGCAACCACAAGTCTGTTCTCTATGTCTGTAAGTCTGTTTTTGTTTCGTAGATATGTTCATTTGTGTCATATTTTAGATTCCACATATAAGCCATGTGGTATTTGTGTTTCTCTTTCTGACTTACTTCACTTAGTATGATCATCTCTAGGTCCATCCATGTTGCTGCAAATGGCATTATTTCATTCCTTTTTTATGGCTAATATTCCACTGTATATGTGCATCACATCTTCTTTATCCATTTATCTGTCGATGGACATTCAAGTTGTTTCCATGTCTTGGCTATTGTAAACAGTGCTCCTGTGAACATAGGGGTGCATGTATCTTTTCAAATTATAGATTTTTCTGGATATATGTCCAGGAGTGGGATTGCTGGGTCATATGGCAGCTCTATTTTTAGTTTTTTGAGGAACCTCCATACTGTTTTCCACGGTGGCTGCAGCAGTTTACATCCCCACCAACAGTGTAGGAGGCTCTCTTTTAAGAGTCAGGATTTTAGGATTGCTGTGGTGTGCTGGGTCCCCTTTGTGGAATGCCAGGCCTCGAGTCACACACCACAGTTCATGGCTCTGGGTCCTCTTAGCATCATCCAGACCCCCGTGAAGGTCCTCAGGATATGGACCACAAATGGACAGTGGGCAGATGTCTCCTATACATCAGTTCTTGTATCTCCACGTGGACTTCAGTGTGGACAGTCTCTGAGAAGCCATCTGTCTCCATTTGAGTCTCTCTAAAGTCTTATTTTAGGAAACTCACCTCAGCTAGACAACAAATATTTATGACTTTGTTCTCAACATGGCTTAAGAGTTTAATTTCCATTTCACTTCTCTGTAAGGTACTTGTCAACTCGACCCAAATGGAACAACTGGATCCTAACCCCTCCCTCCTCACTCTAAACCATGTCACTCCAACTAGATGACTGTGTATTAAATTCCATGAGAACCAGGAATCTGAACAACAGCGTGTTTGCCCTTACCCCCTGCACAACTACCCCAGGCCCAATCTCGAGGAGCTGGGATCCTGCATCTTCACAAGAGCCAGTGATTCTCATTATCAGGCAAATTCGTTTAAATGGAACAAGTTTCTTGGACCGATACTTGTTACCTAAATAGTATCTTAAATTTTTCCTACTAAGTATGCTTCTCAAAGCACTTGGCACTGTATTCTGTCTCTGTTGGAACATTCTTGAATGAGTCAAGTAAGTGGCTGATCTCTTTTTCAAGTGACTTGCCTGTGGGTGCCCAGCCAGCCACCAGTGGGAATAGATCCGAGAGGGGGCTTCTTGACCGGTGCTCATCCTAGTTTGACAAGTAGGAAGAAATGTAACTAGTCAAATATTTGAGACACCATGGTTTTGAGGTCCACTGCTGTAGAGGATGAAGAGAGCTAACGGGGCAAAATAGGGGTGTGGGACCCAGTGTTTAAGATTCAATACTACATCTGCCATTGACCACTGAGAGTCTTAATTCTAAAAATTACATTTTATAACAATTACATATAAAAATATGTATTCAATACAAATTATATATTAAGACATACAGAAATACAAATTGTAACATTGGGTAGAAAACTATATGTTAAATTATTTCATACATTGTGGTGATTTCTGGCGGTAGATGCTTATCTAATGGATAAAGATGTTAGGAGATCCTTTAGGTTAATTTGAATTCCCCTGGGTAACTGCCTTCCAATGCCTGGGCTGCCGGCTGCCTCCCTCCTGGGTGGCTGTCCTCACCTTTAAAGTGGCAGCACATCTTACCTGTTCTTTAGGGCCTATTTCCTGTGTAGGAAATATTTCTGCAGGAATCATCCCTGAACTACATAGGAGGTATTTGCAGTGTGGCTGCTTTCTGAAGAAAGGGAAATCAGCTGAGGGGCATGGTATGGGAGGGCACCTGCTTACTCAGAGGCTACTGTAGCTGCCCTGCTGCCAGCCAAGCTCAGCTCCTGCCTCTCCTTGTCTCCTGGGCACTGCAGAGCATCCTACGTGTGCACTGGGAGGTCAGCAGTTCAGCTCTGGACTGGACAAAATAAATTACTGAGAAATCAGTAAACAGCAGCTGAGGAGACTATGGGAAAATGAAAGACTAATGATGGAAGGTTGGTGAAAGGTTGGATCTTTCAGCTTACAGTTCTAAAAAGAAAACCTCCCTTTTTGTATTATATTTTTAAATTAACCATCTTTCCTTATTGTTTTTAAGAATAAATAATCAAGGAAGGAGAGAAGAAAGTGTTCCCTTTTCTAGCGCTTGAACACCTTGGTTCAGAACTTAAATAAGTGGTCATGTTATTTCTTTGTGTTTTGGGTGATTTAGGGTTTAATAATGTGGTTGGTTGATAGAGGAAGAAATAATGGATTGTTCTCTTTGACTTGACGTAGCTTTGCATGAGAGTGTTGTTTCCTTTCCTCTGGAGTTTTGCAGGCTGCCTGACAGAACAGCCTTGGTGCTGGAAGCTGGCATCTCATGCTCAGCTCCGTGGAGAAAATCACATGCCTGCAGATCCACCCTTCCAAGGCCACAGCATCCCATGTGCGAGTATGAAAAGATACAAGAGCTTCATCCTGTCCACTCAGAGTTTAGAGTCCAGAAGGAAAAGCAGAGAGGAAAAGTTAAATGCTTAATAAGAATGTAAGGAGTCTTAAAACCGAGTGGACGGCTGGCCCTGGGCTACAGACAGGCTTGTGTTCCAGCCCTTCAGCCGGGACGTGGGTTAGCCGTGGCCCCAGGAGAAGCCTCCCCAGAGGGCTTGGAGCTTAGGCTGAGGCTTGCAAAGCAGGCAGAGGTATCAGCGAGATGAATGGAGGAGAGGAAGCAAGGACGTTTCAGACAAGGGAGCGTCTCCCATAGCCTTCCTCCTCTATAAATCCATCTCCTTCCTGTGCTGGGTGAGATTCCACGGTGAAGTATGTAAAGCATGGAGCTGGATGCCTGGTACTTAAGGTGATCAATAAATATTGACTGTCGGGGCTTCCCTGGTGGCACAGTGGTTGAGAGTCCGCCTGCCGATGCAGGGGACACGGGTTCGTGCCCTGGTCCGGGAAGATCCCACATGCCGCGGAGCAGCTGGGCCCGTGAGCCATGGCCGCTGAGCCTGCACATCCGGAGCCTGTGCTCCACAACACGAGAGGCCACAATAGTGAGAGGCCCGCATACCGCCAAAAAAAAAAGAAAAGTGAATATTGACTGTCATTTTGAAGGATTATGGTTAAAGGATGAGGCGTCATGAGACAATGAATAAAGCAGTTGTATTTCCTCGGCTTCTATAAATTTTTTTTAATATCCTGGAGCCTGAAAGAGTCCATTACCTACTCTAGTTAGAATCCTGGTTTTGCCACTGAGTAGCTAAGAAACTAAATAAATCATCTTTTGCTTTAAGCCTCACTTTACTTCCATGTAAAGTGTGTCAGTTGGACTAAATGATATCTACTGTACCTTCCACTTTGAAAGATAGCAATTGACTTTGTTATAATGAATGAGGGAAACTGGGACTGGAGGCAAGAGAGTTAACCTAATTTGCCAGTTTCTTTTCCTGATTTATACTTTTTCATTCAATCAGTAATACCTATTTGAATGTAAACTTATTTTACATTCCTATGATAGTAAAACACTAAATTATTTGGGAATTAAAATTTAAAAACAGGTATACAGATTAGAGTTGGCTGATATTTCTTCTTATTTTTTCTTTTCCATTATGGTTTATCATAGGATATTGAATATAGTTCCCTGTGCTATACAGTAGGACCTTGTTGTTTATCCACCCTATATATAGTAGTTTGCATCTGCTAATCCCCAACTCCCAATCCATCCCTCTCCCATCCACCCTCCCCCTTGGCAACCACAAGTCTGTTCTCCAGATCTGTGAGTCTGTTTCTGTTTCATAGATAAGTTCATTTGTGTCATTTTTTTTTTTTTTTTTTGCGGTACACGGGCCTCTCACTGTTGTGGCCTCTCCCAGTGCGGAGCACAGGCTCCGGACGCGCAGGCTCAGCAGCCATGGCTCACGGGCCCAGCGGCTCCACGGCATGTGGGATATTCTCAGACTGGGGCACGAACCCGTGTCCCCTGCATCGGCAGGAGGACTCTCAACCACTGCCCCACCAGGGAAGCCCCATTTGTGTCATATTTTAGATTCCACGTGTAAGTGATATCATATGGTATTTTTCTCTTTCTGACTTACTTCACTTAGTATGATAATCTCTAGGTCCATCCATGTTGCTGCAAATGGCATTGTTTCATTCTTTTTATGGCTGAGTAATATTCCATTGTATATATATACCACATCTTCTTTATCCATTCATCTGTCGATGGACACTTAGGTTGTTTCCATGTCTTGGCTGTTGTAAATTGGCTGGTATTTCTTATATGGAATTATCTGCTCCATCCTGAAATAAACAAAGTAGGAAATCAGAGAAGTCTATTTTTAGAAATGTGTTATGGCAGCTGTGATGCCTCTAATAGCAGGTAATGCAGAAGCAGGAGGACGTTCTGAACTAAATGACTTTTTAGCATCTCTTTATTGTTTATAAGATGCTTCCTGCTGTCCTCCTTTTCCTTGGTGCCATTACCCAATTAATTTTCCTAAAATCTCTTTGGTCATTTCCCTGCTCAAAAGCCTTCAGTGTGTCTTGTCTCACAGGTCAAGTACAGAAGCATTAGTCTTTCTTGTCAGGGTTCATCTTCTTTTCCCTCTCTTGCTGTTTTCCCTTAGGACATTTCTGTTCCTACAGGTGTGATTAACTCACAGACCTGAAATACGTCCCAGTTTTTCATGCCATCCTGGTTTTGATGTCAGCAGTCTCACAGCCTAGCTTAGTCTCACAGCCTAGCCTCGTAACAAGCTCTCTTTGTTACAAGACTCAGCTCAAGAAAGAGGATTCACCATGTTGAAACGAGCAGGAGTTGAGAAAGAAACATTAAAATGTTTGTATTACGATTCTCTCTAGGCTGGGTGGCAGCATGTGGTAGGGCAGGCAGATACAGAGGGTCAAGGAACTCACAGACTCATTGAAGTTGGAGAGAGGTGGAGATGGAGGGTGGGTAAGATCTAAACTGGAGATGTTGTACGTCGCATACTTTGAGGCCGAAGATGTCTCTGGAGATGAAGTTAAAAGAAGAAGGAAAAAAAAAAGAAGAAGAAGGGGTGGGGAGGGGTTTGGCGTTCTTTGAGCCAGATTGACTTGAATGTGGCTCGAATAGATAAAAGCTTATAGGCTGTAGGAAGTGAAGGGCAGGAGAAAGCTGGACGCCAGAGGTGAGACTCATTGGGAAGTTGTTTGGGTGCCGTGGAAGTGATTTGGCAACAGTATCTTGAACGTGAACTAAGTGGTGTTAAAAAAAAAAACAAAAGTCTGGAAGATGCAAAGAGGCATAGAAGAGCCCAACCCAAGATCCTTTCCTCTAATCCGGGGTATTTAGGAGGAGGAAACTGTTTGGATTTAGGAAAATCCAGATGGAAATAAAGGGAGTAGCTTCCAACAGAACAGGTTTTCCAGAAAGGGCCAGGGGAATAGCAGGGCCCGTACACCAGGGTGGGCTGGGTTCAGTTGAAATTGTCCAAGGAGAGATAGAAGAGGGTATAGATCGTGTACAGTTCAGGCTGGAAGGTAGATTGGAGACAGACGTTGGCCATGGAAAACCACAGCTGACATACTGACGCCCCAGACCTCTGGACCTGGGCCTCCTGCTGGCAGGGTGATGGGAAGCCAGCAACTCTGTCCTTGTAAGAGAGAGACTGACTGGGACATTTTCTGATGTTCAGTTCTCCACAGCCAACCATCCTTTAGTACCAACTCAAAGCCAACCAGCCTTTAGTACCAGTAAAAAAAACAAAAGCCTCTGACATAGTTTTACTTCATTCCAGCAAGTTTCTTATAACCCATTTTTAGACTCATTTAAAGGTTTGAGCATTTCCAGTGAGTTCTGCTGCTAATTCTTTGTCACTGAACTCTGAGTCACTCTTTTGACCAACGCAAACTATTGTATCCTAGAGAGGACTTTTGCAGAAATATGGAAATTGTTTTGACGATTTCCTACTCTGGTCCTTCCACCTTAACTTTCCAATGCAAAGGCATCCTAATAATATTTACTAAGAGTAAATATTGTTATAGATGATGTGCACAGTTTGGGGTGGCTAAGGAACTCAGCAGAAAGATCAAGAGCAATATACCATGTTTGTAACACAACTAACGATTGAACGTTAACTGTTGGTTTCTGAAGAGATACCTCCTTCACCATTAAAAGAAAAAATATACGTTTATTAGCACTTATCTTAAAATCACTTAGAGTAAAATGACCAAGTTATAGAAACAGGTATAAAATGAAATGGTGTTTTTTTCCCTGGTATTTCCCCTTCCGTCTCTTAGAGAAGAAAATCGGAGTTTTTGTTGCTGTGGTTTCCTTTTCTGTATTTCTGAGGACTCTCTGGTGGCTATATGTGATCAGCATTGCCCTGTGGTAACATTAATCTGTGTGACTCATGGCACCGTAGTGAATTCTCACCTCTTTCAAAGCGGTAATTAGACTTCTGGTCGTTTATTTTTTTTCAACACAACGTTTTCTTTATTGATTCCATACAATTCTGGGAAATGATACATCTGCTTTTATTTCAAACTTAAGGGTTATTGTAGAAATGCTTTTTTTGTTTGGTTTCCTGAAACTCTAAAGGGTATCCATTTCTATGATACCTAGCTGCAGAGAAATTCTCTAAAATGGTTACTTTGCTTCTTCCAGGAGTCCCTTTGGCATTCCACAGCCTCCCAATTACATTGTCTTTGTTCTTGGTGCAAACGTCTCTGTCGTTTTTGGAAATACCCTCTGTTAACAAAGGGAATCAGGATTCACATTGAATGGTGTGTCTCTCAGATAAAGTATGTTTTTTGTTTTACCCAGAGCGTGGACAAATAGGAAACACACAAAGAAGCCAGACCACTCAAGGGTGAGTGGTGGGTGCCTCCAGCGGCTCCTTGGGATGGGAGGGTCAGGGCATGGCGGGGAGCAAAGGACCGTTCATCAGCCTTCCCTGTGGGTGCAGGTCTCTGTCCAGAAGGAGGGAAACCTGGCTACGTGGGCAAATACAGATCTTGATGTAAACACTGTTCTCAGTGTTTTGTGTTATAAGGACTAGTTCAGTTTTCAGCAGCATGAAAACATTCAGGAAGCAGTATGAAAATAGTATTAAATGACAGAATTTTTTACTTTGTGGCAACCAAAATCCTAGATTTCAATGTCTTTTAACTTAGAAAATCCAGCCCCTGACTCACCTCCCTTAGTCAACCCCTCTGATGGAGGAATGCCATTCTTTCAGGGATAACAGGGACTAGTGGAAATGGCCACATACTCATTTGGGGGAGAAAATCTATTTGGGCTTCTAAAAGTTTTTCTGTAGTTTCAAAAACGTCAAACTGTAGGAGTTATATCACTCTATTTATAGAGATTATACTTCTTAGCATTAAAAACTTAGGCCTTTCAAGAGAAAGGTACGAATATATGTTTTAAGTGCAGAGTTCTTTTACATCTATTAGTGAAAATTATATCTAAACATACTATCTTGAAATTCAAGATTTCATCATAAGCAATGAAGTCAAGTTAAAATGAAAAAAAAAAAACCCAAAAACTAAGGTTTTAGTATCATTCCAGTTTTTCTTCTTCTTTAACACAGACAATATAAGAAGAATGAGATTTTATTTTGGTGTAGATTTAATTAGATTTTGAGGAAATTAGGACATTCTTTTCCTGACTGTTAGAATACAAGAAATTAATATTGGACCAATTTTTTAAAAAATTACCTATCCCCAGGAATTTAGATAATCAAACTTTTAAAAATATGTAATAGTTAATACTTGAGTTTATATGCATGTATGTATATATTTTATTTAGAAAGCCTGTGTAAGGCCAAGGATTCAATTATTTATTGTAATTAGGCAGTCTTTTGACTGGAAATTTTATTTTTCTTATTTTGTCATTTCCAAGATTTCTTGTTTTTGAACAAGTGATATTCTCCTGGATCAGTGAATTCGTAAAAAGAACATCTTTTCTGTCTACATTTTTTTTTCTTTTTTGAAGAAGGCAAACATTTGTATACCCACACACTTAAGGAAAAAAGAGCAAGTGGAATTCTGATGGCTGATAGGAGAAAACAGATGATTAGGCTCATGCTCTCGAGGGTTTGGTGTAAACACCCTGATATGCCTCACTTCTGATGCATCCGAAAGGTACTGATTTCTGCATTCGGTGGGTACAGGACAAAACAGAAGCTAAACATGTGGGCATGGAAGCTAGAGGACAAGAGGAGAGTTGCCATAAGGTTTGCTTAGACAAACAGCATAGAATTCGTGCAGCTCTTGGTACCATTTGATCACCCCTTCTCTCTTCTTTCCCTGTCTACCCATCCACCCCTTCCCCATCAATTATTTCTTTTACTGGTAACAGCATTTCAGGACCATCTCAAGTTTACTCCAAAATTTCATTTCAGTGTTTACACATACAACAAGGCACCCCAGCTAGCAGGCTATGCTTCTCAGAAGACATTTACGGCACTATCTTTTGTTACTGGATTATATACCTTGAGGACTAATCCACCTCAGGAGCTTTTCCAGCTAACTCCAGTATTCATTCTAAGGTTAATTCCATTAAATTCAAGTCACTCAAGATTTACACTCATTTTTACAAGAACATTTCTGTCCATATAAATAATCTGAAGGCGATCCCACATTTTAAACACAGCGCATAAGTGAGGGTCTTAGGGGATGATCTGCTTCTCTTCGTTTCCTTCCATCTGTGTTGCTGGCCAGTATTCCTGCCTGGGTAGATGTTGTTACTTCTCTGGTCCCCACAGTCACAGGGTCACTGTAGTAGCTACACTAAGGTGTTTGGATGTTCATTATGTAAACTGATACATTCATCTATAATGAATTATTTTTTCACTACATTCATGTATAAATTAGACACCAGTTGGGTAATTCTGTCTCCTGCTGATTTCTGAGAGTATTTTCCTTAAGCATGTTTTTCACTGAAATGGTTCAAATACGTTATTACATAGACCATGTATTCATTATTTCAAGTTGTCTTACATGGTATAAGATAGCTTATCCTTAAAAAATTATACACACATCTAGGTATGATACCTTATACTTGTATAGCAAAACACAATTTACAAAGCAAATTGTCAATTATGCTTCGGGGTCAGAGAAACAGCTTCCCAGAAGCAGGTTTCATTGGTCCATTTTACAGTGAGGTAGCCGAGGTGCGTGGTATCAGCCGTACAAGGCCAAGGGTTTTATAGCTGGAGGGATCTCTGTGGTACATTTGCCAAACATTCAGGGCTAACCTGTTGGAGAAACAAAGAGGGGGATGTCCAAGGTGAAGTACAGAGAGAAAATATGCCTGGCCCACCTGTCAAGGAGTGCACTGCCTTAGAAAGGAAGGCTATATAAATTATTAGGGAGCAAATGGGAAATGCCTGCTTCATAGAGGAACTACTAAAATGCTCTATGACCAGGAGGAGGCATGTTCAAGCCCACACCATGCAGCCCAGGTGGCCCTGAGGAGGTGGTCTTTCTGCCGAGCCTTAAAGGATAACTAAGATCGTTCCTGGTAAAGAATACATGTGGGAGCTAATTTCAGGCATTAGCTGAAAGAAAGGGCATTCATGGAGACACAGAGGGGTTAACGTACTTTTAATTTTACTTTTAATTTTGAACTATCCGTGGGACTCCGTTAAGTGAAATGGGCGTGTCATATGTTGAGAGCTTACAGCCCAACCTTGATATGTGCATTTTTCTGAATTCATTTTCATTTTTGTTAAGTGACCGCTTAAAAGGTAACTTTTTGGTCAAGATCCAACTAAAATAGGAGGCTGATTATTAATAACATTAGGGATTATTGGGAAACCTATAGGAAACTTTTAAAATGGCAGATTTTTGTATTTGCTGTGTGTCTGTAAAACTGGGAAGAAGCTGCCTCATGAACCGAGTTGAGCAGAGACACAAGTTGTTTTATGTTTGTCATGCTCTGCTCAGGGTCAGAGAGCGTTAGACTTGTCCTCTAGGCAAAAGTAGCCTTCTGCTCCTGGTGAACAGGGAAGGAAACATTTATCAGAATGACATCATTCTTTTTAAGAACTCTATAAGGAAAGGAAAAATAATTCATCTACAATGTTAGGGGATCAACTCCTTTAGGAGAGAAAAAAAATATTTGAGTGTAAATTGCTGGATAAGTTCATTTTCCTTTCTCATGTAAAATTGTTGTGACATGTTAAAATAATTTATGTAATTATAGAAGGAAATTGGATTTTCTTTCAAGCTTTATATATGGATATGTGGTCTTAAGATTGAATGTATACTGAATATTATGCTAGAAACTGAATGATGACTCAGAAGAGTACAGTTGACATTTGGTTTCATTAAAGATTAATAGTAGCTCGGCTTGTGTGTTTTACCATATCACAAAAAGCAAGATTTAGTGGCTGGGGCTCTGGATTATGTATTAGGTGGCAAGACTTGTGGTCTAAACTGCCACTCACTTGCTGACGTTCCCGCTCACCAGTGCTCACTTTAATTTCCCCACCCATAATAACAGTAGTAATAATAGCCACAACCAGCATGCCCAGATAAGTGGTGAAGATGGATAAGGTCATGTCTACAGGCTTGAGACTTCTTAGAAAAGTAATGAATCGAAATGCAACAGAAAAGCCTTCTGGGGAGCAGCCATCACTTCTTCACTCTTCAGAGGAGG
The DNA here is from genome assembly GCF_949774975.1 of Lagenorhynchus albirostris. Classification (NCBI taxonomy): domain Eukaryota; kingdom Metazoa; phylum Chordata; class Mammalia; order Artiodactyla; family Delphinidae; genus Lagenorhynchus; species Lagenorhynchus albirostris. The sequence goes on from NC_083108.1 coordinate 57,699,343, forward strand.
AGAACATTAAAACTCTAGTAGGAGGTGTAAATCCCATTGGGATGGTGAGGGAGGAAGCGCAGTGGAAAGCACAGTGGAGTGACCTTGGACTGACTTTGTCACTCATTGTTCACGTGACTTGGGACGAGTTAGTTGATGTGATGGAGTCTGTTTCATCCTCCTTAATGAGAGGTAACATGCGTAACCCAGACATGTAAGAATGGAATTCATGGAAAATTCGACCTAAGTTTCCCTCTTTAGTTTTGGACCATGTAGAGAAATACATAAAAAGCATTATTATCCTGTAGAGTTGACGAAATGGGGTTGTACACATAGGACGCTTTGGTTATTATTTCTAATAATTTCACCATCTCTCTAGTCTTCATTCTGTATTTTTAACCTGCAGCAGTGGAAAAGAAAACACCTTTTATGCTTCCTTGTCTTTCTTATCCCTTGTTGACTGTGACAGAGTCAAACAAGGAGGATTAGAGATGGAGTTTTATCTTTGTTAAATGGGCTTGCAGTTCATTGTGTATGTAAACATGGAGTTGATGAGATTGTTCTCCTGAGTCAGAGCCCTGCAACTCAGAGTAACGGAAAAAGGATCCTCCCAAGAAAGCTGATTATTATCTAATAAAGGGGCACTATCACTTTTTTTCCCAGTAATCTAGGGCAACAAGAAATAGTACTTGTAAAACTCTTATCAAGGAGAATCCTTGAAGGCAAGTTTTCGTATGTATGAATCGTTTTAATGAACTGTTGACACTAATTCGCATGAGCTCTTTTTATTGAAGTATCTGTGGCAAAAAGTATCTGAAGTATCTGAGCTCATTACTCTCCATTTAAAGAAATCACACCCCACCCCATCCTTTTTTTCATGCATATGGTGAAGTCGTCCCAATCCCCTGCACAAATAACCTTCATTTAATTTAAATCACACTTAATGGGTTTCTCATTGTGGGCTCACATGTCTTTAGGGCACAAAAAAGGGGAGACGCAAGACACTGTCTTTTCAGTTTTACTGTAAGCTATGTGTCTGAAAGATAATGCATGTGATTAAAGAGAATTTCCCTGGTCCTGTGAATATTCAAAATTTGAGGGGAAAAAGTCTTAAGATGTATTCAATGCCCTAGACGATGCTTTTTTTTTTTTTTTTTAACAAAATGGCGTTTTAGTAAGGTGAAAATACTTCTGAAAATCTTTATAGATTCCGTGAGAATTTCTTAATATGGTCTAGAACATGGAGCACACTCTGTGCTCCATTGGGTACCCGGTACGTTTGCTTCGTCAGCTGAATCCCTTCTTGGTCTCTTAGAACTTGCTGGATGCACTTCCAGCCCAATTATGAGATATTTATATTGTGCTGTACACTATTCTTGCAGGATTTTTTTTCTTCCACTTTTGGTGGATGGTTTTGTTCATTGGTGGTATGAAAAGAAAAAGATGACAGTCACCCAACACAGTAAACACCTGTTTTGCATGTCGTTTCTGTGCGACGGGTGAGCACAGCATCGAAATGTGCTCAACAGATGTGCTGTCATGAGGCATATTTCTGTAAGGACCATGATTTTTTTAAAGCTCTGGCACTCGTGATCATTGAAGCTTCCCAGGCACAGTGCCAGTGGCATTCTCTGAGCCTTTAGTTTCCACTGAAGTAAGGGACTTGGTTGTAACTGGATAAATTCTGATAATAAACGTGTGGCGATCCTGGGCAGAAACACCTGTGGGGAGGGCTTTGAGAAGGTTCTTAGTGTCTAGCAGTCTTCTGAGTAGTACCTAGTGACCGTCCTGCTATGTTGGAAAATTGCATTGGGCAATAGTAAATACTCTCTGTGCATGGTGACAATTAAGCCTTTCTGACCTCAGCCTTCGTTGATGTCAGGTGGCTGCTTCAAGCCATCTCTTAAAGGAGCTGTGGTTAACTAGTTAGGCTGCTTTGGTTCCAATAGAAACCAAGTGATACATGCTTAAAGCATGAAAGAGGCAGAGATGATAAGAATATAAGAATACAGACAGGACTGATCTGGGATGGAACCCAGGACTCTGTTTCCATCTTGCATCTCTGCTTCCTCCCTTCACTTCTTTCTTCTCTCTGAGAGCCGCCATCTCCTGCCCCGTAGGTCCTGTGGAAGATTACAAGGCTGTCCACAGCTCCCAGGTTGTATCCAGGCAGATACAAGAGGACCATTTAGAAAGACTAATTGTGAACTGGGCAGAGTCCCCGCCATCCTCACATAGTGACGTCTCGCTCCTGACCTTGCTCGTTCTTGGTCCCAGCTCCCTGTAAACAGAGGCAGGGGCTTAGTACTGAGCGAATCGGGGCAGTGCTGCAGAGAAAGCATAGAATGCAGGGAAGCATTTTTTATCCTTTTGTGTTTCTGCTCTTTTGCTTATTACTCTGCATGCCTCATCCTTATCATTTCGCAGCTCATGGCATATCTTTCTTCAATCTGGATCTTTAAGGGACCTTTAAAGATCACCTTATCCCCTCAGCCACTGTCACCTGTACAAAAACTCTAAAAGGTGTCCACCCGCCATTACTAAAGCGCACGTCTGGGTAGGAAGCTCACGCCTTATGGAGTGAATAATGCTTGGCCAGCTCCTACCTGCACTCCTGTTGATCTGAAGTCTGTCTCGCGGTAGCTCCCTCCCCAGGCCCACACTCTCCCTCTGGAGCAACACCCTTCAGCCTTTTGAGTGACCTTCAAATTCCTTAATATGTAAGGAGTCACTCTGTCATTCGCTTGAAGGTATTTCAGTGCTTCTGTTTACCTAGTATTATGTAACTGCTGTGGATGTAAAATGTTTGGCAAAGCTTCCGAGGGGGTGGGAGAGGACAGGGGAGCAGCAGAATCCCTCTAACGACGTTTCAGCCCCAGGGAGACTGCATAGCCTCAGTCGCAGGTAGCCATCCTCATATTCAGAGTTATCCGGCCATCGACAAAGGCCTCGATGTAGGAGTGAGAAGTCAGGGTGAGGACGTCTCACATAGGAGCACAGGGCCTGCCGCATGAGGTGCAGGAAGCACCAGGGTCAAGGGGTTTAGGATAAGCCAGGCCACCCCCACTGGGGAGGGAAAAAAGGAAAAGCAAGGAAGGAAAGGGACGGACCATCTGGGAGAAGTGGATAAACTGAAGAAACTGGAGATTTTATCAAGTTCGAATTTGGGGGGAACATGAATTCCAGGTAATAGTAAAGTACTTATATGTTCTCAGGGGCACGATTGCTGAAATCATATACTAATGTAAGAGACCTGCAGTGTCTTCTGATTGGTTTCAAAACAAACCATATTTATCTTATGATCTATGTGTAACTTAGTAATAGGTATAGTTCTTATTTTAAGTAAAGCTGGCATAAGTAAGTTCACATTCATAATTTGACACAAGGGCTTTATTCTAAGAACCCACTACCTTTGTTTTTTGTGGTTCATTGTAGTAAGTTGGTGTATCACTGGATCGTTTTAGAGCATTCTGGTGTTTTTCTCAGAATTGAACTCTGATGTGACGGGAGTCTTAGAAAATTAAGTGAAAAACCTTAGGGCAGTGACATCATCATCAAAATGGCAGTGTAGGTCACTCCCGACTTCAGTCTCCCTCACAAGAAGGACAACTGGCAACTGTCCACAGACAGGACCCCCTGTGAAGACCCCAGAACTGGGGGTGAGGCTGAAGCCACCCCTGGGGCACAGAGACCGAGAAGCCTGGGCTGGAAGGGCCTGCGGAGGGACTCCACTCTAACCACAGCACTCTCGCCAGGCCAGCCCAGCACCGCACCCAGAGGGCCCTGGGTTACGGTTTCTCCAGTGGGAAGAGGAGAGCCAAGGTGGACACCCAGCTTCCCCAGCGTGCGAGTCACTTCCCAGGAGGCCCACTGGGTCTCACCTCTCAGGGATGCAGGGGCGGGGGCGGGTGTCTGTGCAGCTTGAGCCCCAGGGACCAGACAGACATGGAGAAAGGGCCGCCGGCTCTCAGGTCTTGGCAGGCGTCCTCCTGCTTCCAGTGGCACCTGAACAGAGGCCCCAGCCAGTGCCCTCACCAACTGCAGAGCTGACATGGTGACCCGTCTGGCCAGGGAGCTCAGTGGGCAGTACCGTCTGGCTTGGATACTCCGCCGATGGACCGTATGCGCCAGGAACACGTGTTAAGACTCACCCAGGCAGGAGTCCAGGCTCGCAGCCCTGCCCGGCTGTACGGAGAGCCTCCGGCCCTGCACAGCCAGGGATCCTAACCCGTGACCCCAAGCAGCCTCAGACCTCAGCCTGCGGTCCCCCACCAGCCACGGAGCGTAGCCCACAACTCCCCAGCCCCAGCGCCATCCATGGCTCTGCTGATTGCTCAACTGAGCCAGTAGCCTCTCCAGGCAGGGGTCTCAGCCTGTGACCCCGCACAATCGCAGAGCACAGCCTGCAGCTGAACCTGACCTGAGACCCTGGACAGCGACCCCAGCTGACCACAGAGCTGTCTGCAGCCCCACCAAGCTGCAGGTACAGCTAAGGGCCCCTCCTGCCAGAGAGCCCGGCCAGTGATCTCACTGGACAGCAGAGCACAGCCAGTGGCCTACCTGAAGTCCACCCAACTTTGAGCACAGCCTGTGGCCCTGCCTGATCCCAGAGCACAGTGCAAGGTCCTATCCTACTGTGTGGTCAGTGAGCTGTGCCCGGAGCAACTGTGAACTGCCCACAGTCCTGCCCCATCATGGGTAGGTAACCACGTAAGGTGACTGTTGTGCGAACTAATTTTATGGTGGTAATTATTTAGCAATATATGTGTACATCAAACTATCATGTTGTACGCTTTAAACTTACGGGATATGATACGTCAATTATATCTCGGTAAAGCTGGAAAAAAAAGTTCAGTGTTAGGCAATTTTTGAGAAGGTTGTTATTTTCAATAAAAGGGAAAAGTTTTAAATGTATTAACGTCAGCTGGAATTGAACATCTAAAAAATTGTTATGGGTAATGTACAAAGTGAATAATTGATAATATTTACCTATTTATAATGGTTAATTGTCAGAATACACACATACACCCCCATACGAACGTATCTCCTACAAGTGAACCGTTTTCTGACTTTATTCTAATATTTATTTTAATCAATAGAGTGAGCGCTAAGTTGTAATCAATATAACTGCTCTGCTTGACCATATCAGGTACTTATGGATCAGTCGGCTGGATACATGCCTTTATGTTGGCACTATGGGTTCATATTAAAAAACTGTGGAAGATGCTGTACTTGCCCTTAGGAAATCTCATGTTGATCTGTGTATTATGAGGGCAGAAATGATTTTTCATATCTGGTATGAGATGAGCTCTGTTTCTTTGTTTACTTCTTTGTTTTTAATTTTTACCTCTGTTTAGTATTAGGGATCGTATTCATTGATTTGAACATTTCAGGCAAATATTTCAACTAAATATTTAGATGTCAGATTTCCTACAGCCTTACCATTTGGTTGATCTCCATCCAAGTTTCAGTGGGGACCTGATCTGATTGGTCATGAGTTTGGCTGTCATTCTTATTGTCCCATGGCTTGGGGGCATTTCTGCCAAAGACAACTGTGAGTCTAGAATATGGTGGCAGTTTCATGGCTGATAGGCAAGGTAACCTTCTACTTTGTCATCCAAACCCAGATACATTTGGCTAATAATAATTATTCCAGAACAACAGGCTTAATCCTGGGCCTATCCACTGTAAACTAGGGCATAGGTACTCTACTTATAGGTGACCATTTTTTTGTTCAAAGTCTTAACTTGTCCATATTTCAGCAAGTCACTGTCTTAAGACCACACTCCTCAAACCAGGAGGATCCTACTTCATATGCAAAACTATGGGGTGGAAACCGCACCTTCCTAACATAGCAGTTTTAATCACTGATAAGTATGAGTACTACTCTTATATTAAAATATATTTTTATGAAATAGGATCCAAAGCCTGCATATTTTTAAGATAAACTTTTGGGTCTTCACAGAAGTATCATTTTTGCAGTAAGTTGCTTAGTACAGCGTCCGCAGGCCTCTGTATTCTCTCTCCTCTGCTGTTAGTGCTATTTTTGTCTACATGTTTGAAAAGAACTGACTTACATGACCTTAAATTTTGAAGATGAGAAAACTGATTAACTGTTCTGAAAACTTCTGAACAGTCCTGTGGCTCCTGTAGCCTCCAACGACCTAAAGGCTATGACTAGAGGGATGGGAGGACCACCTACCCTGTATATCTCTTGAAAATCTGCCTGATTTGATACCACAAGAGGTTCCTTCTTTTGTATTAACCATTGCATCTCCTTTGAGCATCTGTAAAGGTTAAATACTCTCAAGGAAGGTATTCATTTAACAAATAACATTTTTTTGTGTGTTTATTTGCTATGTTTGTATTTCGTATAATATGGAGTATTTTATAATCATATAAACATAAGAAATGAGTTATTTCAACAGCTAGCACCAGATTAGGGAAGGAACTTTGTTCATTTGGGAAAATGCCTTGGTAAACCTCTTGGTGTGACATAGAACCGAAGACCATGGGTTTTCAGGTGTCAAGGAAGCAAAGATAGCTCACTCATCCCAAATAAAAACAGGGATTCGAGGACGGGAGGAGTGAGAGGAGATAGGGATGAGCTTTGGGGTAAAAAAAGGGCCGAAGGGTATCTTTTCAATATTTCATTACCTACCACATGGGTCTGTTATAAAATCCTTCCTGCTCACCCCCTGAGAACCTCAGTAAGACCTGCTGCACATGTAAAATGCCAGTGTAAGAGAGATTTTCAAGACAGAGCCAGGATGGAAAGTGCTTGTTCAGTGAACAGCTGTACAGCCCTACTGCACTTGAAAGCTGTCACAGGACCCATCAGCAAAGGAACTGACACAGAGCTCAGAGCCAAAAGGAAGAGAGAATATATTCCCACCTACTCAAAAGCCCTTAGAGGAATTGTTGGACACAGACACTAGCACCTTGGGCTAACTTCAGGGTGAAGACCACCCCTTCGGCCCCGCAGAAGCTGGGTATCCCAACTCACCTCTGGGTTACCAGATAGCAAGATGTTCTGCCTCCAAGTCCAGTCTGAGAGGCAGGGGAGGCTTAGAGAAGGGAAAGCAAATGGTATCGAACACCAACTGCTTCTCCATTGCTTAGATGTGTCAAGCTTCAAATCCTGTCCCGATACTTGATATGTGCCGGAACTCCAAGTCAAATGGTATGTAGGAATTAGAATGATACTTGTGAGTGTTGCACAGTGACAGATAAAAGAATATACTAAGTGCAAAATAATTAGGGTCCAAAATCACATACAGTATTGAGAAGATCGAAAGAAGTAAGAGGGAACAATATTGGTAGTTAAGTTTACTTAATTCTACGCTAACTTCCTAATGGCTGCAACATTATTTAACCAGTATTTCAGTTATCCTATTTCCAGGTTTTGGTATACTCAAAAGTCAAAGCATGTCCTTTAGTAATAAGACTTATATGGTCCTGGCTGTGTGTCTTATATTATAAAGTGCTGACTTCTGAGGTAGGTGATAGATTCATAAACTATTTCCCCTGTCAAAGAATCTTTTTAAAAAATAGATACCAAATGTCTCCAATTATTGGTGTTTATCAGTGCACAAATAGATATCCATTGGTACTGATTTATATTCTTCTGTATTATGTATATGAAACAAAGAGCCTTTGCCTGAGTCTGATAATATTCATTTCTTCATCAAAAACCAAAATCCACTTCTAGCAAAACACTACAAAATATTGTTAAAGTTGATTAAGTCTTGATCTATCCATTTAAGGATTAGTCTTTCAGAATTTGAGTGACATATGATTCAATATTTTTATTATCTTAATATAAATAAGTTAGACAGTTATTTTGTCTTCCTAGTTACATTCAATTTTTACGTAGAGAGATAACCTGATAATTAATTTCTTATATCCTGGAATGAGAAATGTATCCCTTAAGCAAACAGAAGTCCCAGCAGCTTCGGTATATGAAAGTTATTGGGATTTTACGTTCCTCTGGAATGTATTTTGTATGGAAATGTGTACACTCGTGAGGTAATAATCTTCGTAAGTCATTTTGAAATTTCTGTTTAATCAGATTCTGCATATTCCTGCTAACATATTTCAAAGCCAGATATATACATGTATAAACATATGTGTTTATTAGGCATTAGAGACTTCCCACATAGCAATTTTTTTTTAAAGCAAATCAACATACAGCAGGAAGGAGCTTAACCTGTGAAAGTTTGATATTTAAATGAGAAACATAATTTTAAATTAGTATGGAAGACTCAACAAAGTAGCACACGTGTAAAGTAATCGATTTACTACAGTTTTAAGAGAACAACTGAATAGAGCCAAGTACAAGTCCTATATTTTAAAAAGTAACAAATAAAAAAAATAGAATTTATCTTTGGGCTCCTTTCCATCAGCTTCCCCTTCCTCCCCCTCTCTGCCTTCCCCACCCCCATCCCTTCCTCCCCCTCGTCTGTTACCTTGTACCACTGCCCCCCACCACCGTTGGTGGTCTTTCTGCTGTTTTACAAGGCCATTCACTGTCTTTCTAAACACGTTCCAATCTGACTCTCCATCCTGATTACCGTTCTTAGCTGTACAGACCCCTCATCTGATTACTTGATTTTTCTTCTTGGAGAGGACTGGGTAGATCCTAGCAAAATGCTTAGCCCTTAGCATCACTAGAGAAAAAATTATTAAATAGCTGTAGATACAGCATGTGCATTTTTGTATTTATAGTTGGTACCTTCAGCATGTTTTTAATTCATGGACACAGTCAGTATGAAATATTAACCAGAACTTGTCCGTTACAGCCATATGAGCAACTCTGCTTCGATTAAAAGCAAGAATCCGTATGAGCATTATTGTCTGTACCACCTCCTAGAGCCCTACTTAGCAGTTCCCATAAGCAATAGCTTATTCATTAATTAAGCTAATATTGTTAAGTACCTACCACTTCATACACTGGAGTTATTTGCTGAATTGAATGTTTTCCTCCTTAAGTCTTCCTGATGTCCGAGGCATGAAGTTCAAACTCAGCTGCCGCCCTGGTTGATCTGATCTCACCTGTGACTGAGGCAGCCTGTCCAGGGGCCCTCGGCCCAGATCCAGACACACTGAGTTCACATCGAGCTTTTGCTAATGATATCATCCTTGCCAAGAAAACCTTCCTTCTTTTTCCCCACCTGTGAACAAGTCAGACCAATCTCTCCCTTTATGCAAGATCCCAGATCCCACCACCTTCATAAACCAATCCCAGCCCGTTTTATGTCCGTCTTCTCAGAACCCTCAAAGAAGACGCCATATCTGCTTTGCACAATATAGTGTGGGCATTCTGCACCATCTTCACCTCATATTCCATGTATATTAGATTCATGCCCACCACAAAAATAACAAATATTTTGAGCATTAGACTTCTTCCTTATACTTCGCTTGTATTCCCTGCAGCACTGGGCACAGCATTGGGCCTGATGTTGGGGTAATCAGTCATTGTTGAATAGTAAGTTGACTAGAGTGGGAAGTGATTTGGCGGCCTGGAACCTGATAGACTAGCTTCCCAAAGTCGCTGCTAAGGAGGTGTCCAATGATTCTTCCCTTGCCATGTCACCTTAAAGCAAGGATTTATTCAAAGCCACGTGCAAAGAGTATGTAAGCAGTGTTATTGGTGTTTCTGTAGTAAGCAGTCAGCGTGCTAACCCTGGGGTTATCTTAAAGCTCATCTGTCTATTTTAATATAATAAATCTTGAAGTATTAAGTTCTTTCATTTCCATTGCTGAAAACTTTTTCTCTGTGTCTCCTCTTTGTAGAACACAGAGAATTCTCCCTTAAAGAGTATGGAAAATAGTACCAAGCTTATGAATAATGCGCAGACAACGTGAGGTTTACAGATGAAATTCTCAGTCCAGTAACCAGCACATAGTATAGTTCCTCAATATATAATTGTTGAATAATGAATGAGATCATTAAATCTCGGTGAGACTCTATATGTTGTATATATAAAGGGATAAATTCTGTGTCATAACATTTTGAAAAGACAAGTCTTTTTACTCTTGATGTGAGAAGAAATTACACGTAAACTACCCAGTCTTTTGTTCCTAAATTACAATATTGAATACTTGCATTTTCGATTTTGGATCCTTTTTCTTTTTTTTCCCAAGACTGTGTGCTTTGTGTGTGTTTCGATTCTTTTCATGGAAATCATTGGCCATTTCATCTGTTCTTTGAGAAACTTCATCAGTCAGTTACTTAATATTTATTTCCATCTTTCCGATTTGGTCATAAGTGGCAGGTTGCGTAGGCTGTTCAGTAGTAAATATTTGAAATAGCCCACGCTGATCACACACCTAATCTTCACCCACTTGGAGATAACTGATGTAACCTATTAGAAATTAAGGCTGTAAATTTTCAGGTAGGGATTTCAGTGTTACTGCAGTCAATACTCTGCAGATCGTGCTAACAGTTTTTTCTATGAAATATGTTGGCTAGTGGGTGGAAAATCAATGCCTGGGAATGAAAAAGAGGTGTCAAGTTTGATAAGAACATCATGCGTTTGATGTTTGGAGGCCAGAGGGTCCTGTCAAGAAACACAGCAGTAATTCTGTCAGATACAGTATGCGAGGAATTAATGAAAATGCCAGAAACAAAACAGTCTGGACGGCAAGCCAGTTCTGCACAAAGTCAGGGCAAAACATGCATCTTCCTCTTGCATGTGAAGTGAATGCATTACAGTAAGACAATGGAGGAGAGGTAAGATGAGGCACATTTGCAGAGCTGTGGTCTCCGATACAAAGAGGAAAGGAGACAAAGGTGTCGTAGGTGGCCTTGCCATCAGAGGGGTTGTCACAAGTGTCTGGCAGACAAATGGAGACTGTTGTAACAGAGCATCGTGGTTGGGTTTGGAAGTTGCAAATCAGTCTTTTCTCGGCTAGTCAAGCTTGGCCTCATGACATTTATCTGTTAATACTTAGGGCATTTTTGCCCCTCTTATATGTCATCATCAAAGGAACTTGGTTCTACTTTTGAAATTCTTACTCTATATTGAAACAATTGTGTAGCACTGATGCTGATGTAATCCAATGAGCTCCTTGGATCCTTCGTATGTAAACACCCTTATAATACATGACTCATGCTCGGTCACTCTCCATTGAATGACCGACGATTCGCCCTCAAATAGCTCTTGTGAAACTGTAGGATAGAGAGGGGTCTCTACTGCTGTCTTCCATCAGACTCTGGAAACATCTCTGGAATTTAGAATAAGGTTAATTGTCATGTTAATCAAATTTTCATTGGTTTTACCAGGAGAGAAATTGCTGCATGGATAGGTGGGAAAAAGGTGCCAGCACAGTTTTTTCTAACACACACTAGCTCTTGGCCTTTTTTTTTTAAACATCTTTATTGGAGTATAATTGCTTTACAATGGTGTGTTAGTTTCTGCTGTATAACAAAGTGGATCAGCTATACATATACATATATCCCCATATCTCCTCCGTCTTGTGTCTCCCTCCCACCCTCCCTATCCCACCCGTCTAGGTGGACACAAAACACCGAGCTGATCTCCCTGTGCTATGCGGCCGCTTCCCACTAGCTATCTATTTTACGTTGGGTAGTGTATATAAGTCCATGCCACTCTCTCACTTCATCCCAGCTTACCCTTCCCACTCCCCATGTCCTTAAGTCCATTCTCTATGTCTGCATCTTTATTCCTATACTGCCCATAGGTTCTTCAGAACCTTTTTTTCCCTAGATTTCATATATATGTGTTAGCATACGATATTTTTCTCTTTCTGACTTACTTCACTCTGTACGACAGTCTCTAGGTCCGTCTACCTCAATACAGATAATTCAATTTTGTTTCCTTTTATGGCTGAGTAATATTCCATTGTATATATGTGCCACGTCTTCTTTATCCATTCATCTGCTGGTGGACACTTAGGTTGCTTCCATGTCCTGCCTGTTCTAAATAGTGCTGCAATGAACATTGTGGTACATGACTCTTTTTGAATTATGGTTCTCTCAGGGTATATGCCCAGTAGTGGGATTACTGGGTCATATGGTAGTTCCTTTTTTAATTTCTTAGGAACCTCCATACTGTTCTCCATAGTGGCTGTATCAATTTACATTCCCACCAACAGTGCAAGAGGGTTCCCTTTTCTCCACACCCTCTCCAGCATTTATTGTTTGTAGATTTTTTGATGACGGCTGGTGTGAGGTGATACCTCATTGTAGTTTTGATTTGCCTTTCTCTAATGATTAGTGATGTTGATCATCCTGTCTTGTGTTTGTTAGCAGTCTGTATACCTTCTTCACAGAAATGTCTGTTTAGGTCTTCTGCCCATTTTTGGATTGGGTTATTTGTTTTTTTGATATTGAGCTGCATGAGCTGCTTGTATATTTTGGAGATTAATCCTTTGTCAGTTGCTTTGTTTGCAAATATCCCATTCTGAGGGTCCCATTTGTTTATTTTTGTTTTTATTTCCATTCCTCTAGGAGGTGGGTCAAAAAGGATTTTGCTGTGATTCATGTCATAGAGTGTTCTTCCTATGTTTTCCTCTAAGAGTTTCCTCTTATTGAAGAGGCTGTCTTTTCTCTATTGTATATTTTTGCCTCCTTTATGAAAGATAAGGTGACCATAGGTGCGTAGCTTTATCTCTGGGCTTTCTATCCTGTTCCATTGATCTGTATTTCTGTTTTTGTGCCAGTACCATACTGTCTTGATTACTGTAACTTTGTAGTATAGTCTGAAGTCAGAGAGCCTGATTCCTCCAGCTCTGTTTTTTGTTCTCAAGATTGCTTTGGCTATTTGGAGTGTTTTGTGTTGCCATACAAATTGTGAAAGGTTTTGTTCTAGTTCTGTGGAAAATGTCATTGGTAGTTTGATAGGGATTGCACTGAATCTGTAGATTACTTTGGGTAGTATAGTCATTTTCACAATGTTGATTCTTCCAATCCAAGAGCATGGTATATCTCTCCATCTGTTTGTATCATCTTTAATTTCTTTCATCACTGTCCTATAGTTTTCTGCATACAGATCTTTTGTCTCCTTAGGTAGGTTTATTCCTAGATATTTTATTCTTTTTGTTGCAGTGATAAATGGGAGTGTTTCCTTAATTTCTCTTTCAGATTTTTCATCATTAGCGTATAGGAATGCAGGAGATATCTGTGCATTAATTTTGTATCCTGCTACTTTACCAAATTCATTGATGAGCTCTAGTAGTTTTATGGTAGCATCTTTATGATTCTCTATGTATAGTATTATGTCATCTGCAAACAGTGACACTTTTACTTCTTCTTTTCCGATTTGGATTCCTTTTATTTCTTTTTCTTCTCTGATTGCTGTGGCTAAAACTTCCAAAACTATGTTGAATAATAGCAGTGAGACTGGGCAACCTTGTTTTGTTCCTGATCTTAGAGGAAATGCTTTCAGTTTCTCACCATTGAGAACAATGTTGGCTGTGGGTTTGTCATATATGTCCTTTTTTATGTTGAGGGAAGTACCCTCTATGCCCACTTGCTGGAGGGGTTTTATCATAAATGGGTGTTGAATTTTGTCGAAAGCTTTTTCTGCATCTATTGAGATGATCATATGGTTTTTATTCTTCTGTTTGTTAATATGGTGTATCACACTGATTGATGTGCGTATATTGAAGAATCCTCGCATCCCCGGGATAAACCCCACTTGATCATGGTGTATGATCCTTTAATGTGCTGCTGGATTCTGTTTGCTAGTATTTTGTTGAGGATTTTTGCATCTATGTTCATCAGTGTTATTGGCCTGTAGATTTCTTTCTTTGTGACATCTTTGTCTGGTTTTGGTATCAGGGTGATGGTGCCCTCGTAGAATGAGTTTGGGTGTCTTCCTCCCTCTGCTATATTTTGGAAGATTTTGAGAAGTATAGGTGTTAGCTCTTCTCTAAATGTTTGATAGAATTCACCTGTGAAGCATCTGGTCCTGGGCTTTTGTTTGTTGGAAGATTTTTAATCACAGTTTCAGTTTCAGTGCTTATGATTGGTCTGTTTATAGTTTCTATTTCTTCCTGGTTCAGTCTTGGCAGGTTTTGCTTTTCAAGGATTTGTCCATATCTTCCAGGTTGTCCATTTTTTGGGCATATAGTTGCTTGTAGTAATCTTTCATGATCCTTTGTATTGCTGCAGTGTCAGTTGTAACTTCTTTTTCATTTCTAGTTCTACAGATTTAAGTCATCTCCCTTTTTTTCGTGATGAGTCTGGCTAATGGTTTATCAATTTTGTTTAATTTCTCAAAGAACCAGGTTTTAGTTTTATTGATCTTTGCTATCATTTCCTTCATTTCTTTTTCATTTATTTCTGATCTGATCTTTATGATTTCTTTCCTTCCGCTAACTTTGGGTTTTTTTTTTATTCTTCTTTCTCTAATTGCTTTAGGTGTAAGGTTAGGTTGTTTACTTGAGATGTTTCTTGTTTCTTGAGGTACGATTGTAGAGCTATAAACTTCCCTCTTAGAACTGCTTTTGCTGCATCCCATAGGTTTAGAGTCATCGTGTTTTCATTGTCATTTGTTTCTAGGTATTTTTTTATTTCCTCTTTGATTTCTTCAGTGATCTCTTGGTGATTTAGTAGTGTATTGCTTAGCCTCCATGTGTGTGTGTTTTTTTTACAGATTTTTTTCCTGTAATTGATATCTAGTCTCATAGCGTTGTGGTTGGAAAAGATACTTGATACAATTTCAATTTTCTTAAATTTATCAAGGCTTGATTTGTGACCCAAGGTATCATCTATCCTGGAGAATGTTCCATGAGCACTTGAGAAGAAAGTGTATTCTGTTGTTTTTGGATGGAATGTCCTATAAATATTAATTAAGTCCATCTTGTGTAATGTATCATTAAAGCTTGTGTTTCCTTATTTATTTTCATTTTGGATGATCTGTCCATTGGTGAAAGTGGGGTGTTAAAGTCCCCTACTATTATTGTGTTACTTTCGATTTCCCCTTTTATGGCTGTTAGCATTTGCCTTATGTACTGAGGTGCCCCTGTGTTGGGTGCATAAATATTTACAATTGTTATATCTTCTTCTTGGATTGATCCCTTGATCATTATGTAGTGTCCTTCTTTGTCTCCCGCAATAGTCTTTAAAGTCTATTTTGTCTTGATATGAGAATTGCTCCTCCAGCTTTCTTTTGATTTCCATTTGCATGGCATATCTTTTTCCATCCCATCACTTTCAGTCTGTATGTGTTCCTAGGTCTGAAGTGGGTCTCTTGTAGACAGCATATATACGGGTCTTGTTTTTGTATCCATTCAGCCAATCTCTGTCTTTCGGTTGGAGCATATAATCCATTTACATTTAATTATCAATATATATGTTCCTATTACCATTTTCTTAATTGTCTTGGGTTTGTTATTGTAGGTCTTCTCTTCTTTTGTGTTTTCTGCCTAGGGAAGTTCTTTTAGCATTTGTTGTAAAGCTGGTTTGGTGGTGCTGAATTCTCTTAGCTTTTGCTTGTCTGTAAAGGTTTTAATGTCTCCGTTGAATCTGAGTGAGATCCTTACCGGGTAGAGTAATCTTGGTTGTAGGTTTTTCCCTTTCATCACCTTAAATATGTCTTACCACACCCTTCTGGCTTGTAGAGTTTCTGCTGAAAGATCAGCTGTTAACCTTATGGGGATTCCCTTGTATGTTATTTGTTGCTTTTCCCTTGCTGCTTTTAATATTTTTTCTTTGTATTTAATTTTGATAGTTTGATTAATATGTGTCTTGGCGTGTTTCTCCTTGGATTGATCATGTATGGGACTCTCTGCACTTCCTGGACTTGATTGACTATTTCCTTTACCATATTAGGGAAGTTTTCAACTATAATCTCTTCAAATATTTTCTCAGTCCCTTTGTTTTTCTCTTCTTCTTCTGGGACCCCTATAATTCGAATGTTTGTGTGTTTAATGTTGTCCCTGAGGTCTCTGAAACTGTCATTAATTATTTTCATTCTTTTTTCTTTATTCTTCTCTGTGGTAGTTATTTCCACTATTTTATCTTCCAGGTCACTTATCCATTCTTCTGCCTCAGTTATTCAGCTACTGATTCCTTCTAGAGAATTTTTTTATTTCATTTACTGTGTTTTTCCTCCTTGTTTGTTTGCTCTTTGATTCTTCTAAGTCCTTGTTAAACGTTTCTTTTATTTTCTCCATTCTATTTCCAAGATTTTGTATCATCTTTACTATCATTACTCTGAATTCTTTTTCAGGTAGACTGCCTATTTCCTCTTCATTTGTTCAGTTGGGTGGGTTTTTACGTTGCTCCTTCAGCTGATGTGTGTTTCTCTTTTAATTTTGCTTAATTTATTGTGTTTGGGGTTTGCTTTTCAAAGGCTGCAGGTTCATAGTTCCCGTTTTTTTTGGTGTCTGCCCCCAGTGGCTAAGGTTGGTTCAGTGCGTTGTGTAGGCTTCCTGCTGGAGGGGACTGGTGCCTGTGTTCTGGTGGATGAGGCTGGATCTTGTCTTTCTTGTGGGCAGGAGCGTGTCTGTTGGTGTGTTTTGGGGTGTCTGTGACCTTATTATGATATTAGGCAGCCTCTCTCCTAATGAGTTGTGTTGTGTTCCTGTCTTGCTAGTTGTTTGGCATAGGGTGTCCAGCACTGTAGCTTGCTGATTGTTGAGTGGAGCTGGGTCTTAGCTTTGGGATGGAGATCTCTGGGAGATCTTTCACCACTTGATATTACGTGGGGCTGTGAGGTCTCTGGTGGACCAATGTCATGAACTCGGCTCTCACCTATGAGGCACAGGCCTGACACCCGGCTGGAGCACCAAGACTCTGTCAGCCACACAGCTCAGAAGAAAAGCGAGAAAAAAATCAAAGAAAGAAAAAGAAACATAAAATATAATATAATAAGTAAAGTTATTATAGTAAAAAAATTTAAAATATATTAGTATAAATAAAAAAGTAATTAAAAAAAGAAAGGAAGGAAGGAAGAAGAGAGCAACCAAACCAATAAACAAATCCACCAATGATAGCAAGCGCTAAAAACTATACTAAAAAAAACAAGACAAAACAAAACAAAAAATGGACGGACAGAACCCTAGGATAAATGGTAAAAGCAAAGCTATATAAAGAAAACCACACAAAGAAGCATACACATTCACACTCACAAAAAGAGAAAAAGGAAATATATATATATATATATATATATATATAAAAAGGAAGCGAGCAAGCAAATCAATAAAGAAATCTACCATTGAAAATAAGCTCTAAATACTAAACTAAGATAAACATAAAACAGAAACAAATTAGATGCAGAAAGCAAACCCCAAGTCTACAGTTGCTCCCAAAGTCCACCACCTCAATTTTGGAATGATTCCTTGTCTATTCAGGTATTCCACAGATGCAGGGTACATCAAGTTGATTGTGGAGATTTAATCCACTGCTCCTGAGGCTGCTAGGAGAGATTTCCCTTTCTCTTCTTTGTTCGCACAGCTCCCAGGGTTCAGCTTTGGATTTGGCCCTGCTTCTGTATGTAGGTCCCCTGAGGGTGTCTGTTCTTTGCTCAGACAGGACGGGCTAAAGTAACAGCTGATGAGGGGGCTCTGGCTCACTCAGGCTGGGGGCAGGGCGGGGTACGGAATGCGGGGCGAGCCTGCAGCGGCAGAAGCCAATGTGATGTTGGAACAGCCTGAGGTGCGCCATGTGTTCTCTCGGGGAAGTTGTCCCTGTATCCCGGGACCCTGGCCGTGGCGGGCTGCACAGGCTCCCGGGAGGGAGGTGTGGATAGTGACCTGTGCTCGCACACAGGCTTCTTGGTGGCGGCAGCAGCAGCCTCAAAGTTTCATGCCCGTCTCTGGGGTCCACACTGATAGCCGTGGCTCATGCCCGTCTCTGGAGCTCGTTTAGGCAGTGCTCTGAATCCCCTCTACTCATGCACCTGAAACAACAGTCTCTTGCCACTCAAGCAGTTCCAGACTTTTTCCCAGACTCCCTCCCAGCTAGCTGTGACGCGCTGGCCCCCTTCGGGCTGTGTTCATGCAGCCAACCCCAGTCCTGTCTCTGGGGTCTGACCTCCGATGCCCGAGCCTCAGCTCTCAGGCCCCACCTGCCCTGGCGGGTGAGCAGACAAGCCCCTTGGGCTGGTGAGTGCTGGTTGGCAGTGATCTTCTGTGTGGGAATCTCTCCGCTTTGCCCTCCGCACCCCTGTTGCTGCGCTCTCCTCCGTGGCTCCGAAGCTTCCTCCCTTCCACCCCCTGTCTCCACCAGTGAAGGGGCTTCCTAGTGTGCGGAAACCTTTCCTCCTTCACGGCTCCCTCCCGGAGATGCAGGTCCCGTCCCTATTCTTTTGTCTCTGTTTTTTCTTTTTTCTTTTGCCCTACCCAGGTACATGGGTACTTTCTTGCTTTTTGGGAGGTCTGAGGTCTTCTGCCAGCGTTCAGTAGGTGTTCTGTAGGAGGTGTTCCACGTGTAGATGTATTTCTGATGTATTTGTGGGGAGGAAGGTGATCTCCACATCTCACTCCTCCACTATCTTGAAGGTCCCTTTGCTTTTTTTTTTTCCCCTCTGCAGTTAGCTTTTTGAATTTTTAGCAGATAGCCATATTTATTTATTTATTTTGCGGTACGCGGGCCTCTCACTGTTGCGGCCTCTCCCGTTGCAGAGCACAGGTTCTGGACCTGCAGGCTCAGCAGCCATGGCTCATGGGCCTAGCTGCTCCACGGCATGTGGGATCTTCCCAGACCAGGGCATGAACCCGTGTCCCCTGCATTGGCAGGCGGACTCTCAACCACTGCGCCACCAGGGAAGCCCCAGATAGCCTTATTTCTAATCATAATATTGTCACAATATTAATAGTATTTCCAATCGCCATTTAGTCAGCCTCTTGATTTTTACCAGGCAATGCCTCCTCCCCTGTCTGAATTCTGGGAGACTGCAGAATGATTAAAGTTAGACACCTAGCTAGAATTAGGGTGTTTGCTAGAGGTAGTTCTGGGAACAAAATCCATGGTAAAACATGTCATATAACATCTTGAAAAGGTTTTAATATAGATGAATAACTGGGGCTACTTTTTTTAGTTTATTTTCTACCAGAAATGTGTTAGCAAAGGCATGATGCATTTTATGATTTCATGTATCTCAGAAGTAATTACCAAATTCATATTCTGTAAGTAGCAGATTTTTAATACCTACATTATTAGAACACACCAGATTGATTGTCTTGAATCCAGCCTTGGAAGTTAATAAAATGCACTTGTCAGTGTTGCAAATACCCGTTAATCTTGTATATTGTTTTGTTTTTATACAAACCATCCATGAGGAAATGAAGTTCTGGGAACTTTTACGGATTACTGTATTTCTCTCCTCGATGATTTGATAGTTGTTCAATCCTGCTTCCTTTTTTAAATTAAAGGAGGTTTGATCTTAATCTTATATTCTATATAATCCCTTCTATATTTAATTAATAATTTTTAATTATTAATTACATTTAAATATATACGTATACCTGCCTAGTATACTGCTTGGAAGATAACTGTTCAAAAATGATAGACATTATCTTTAGTGTTATAATTTAAAATGTGGTATTTGATGCATGGCTAGATCCATCTTTATTCCTTTCCAGTATAGAAGATTTCCAGAGATAGTGGGGAGTTGAGATTAACGCTCTAGAGATTCTTGAGACTTTGAGACTATTGAAAGGACTTTCTCTTGTTTGTGGATCCCCATACTCTGGTCCCAAGTAATAATCAAAGGCCTCAATTAGAAGGAAAACATTCTTGGATGTATTCCAAACTGGATATACTACCAGCTGATATAATATTAGGGTTGGCAGTTTAAATCTTTTTCATTCATAGCTTTACCAAAGAAGTCATCATTTCTATGAGATGGAAAAAAATGAAAGCTTTAGTGGATGCCTTCCCCCTAATGTGAGGGTTGGATGCACAAAGGGTGGGTACCTCTCCACTACTAGAACATTCGTTTGCCCTGTGGTGCTTCCCCAGGCTCTGACGCCACTCCCATCTCCCCAGGTCCATTCAACTTACTCTTGCCCTTGGAGCTATAGTGAGTGATGATGCGGTGTCTTTGCTTCCCACCGCAATCACTCCTTTCAGTTTGAGCCTCGTGGGTGACCCATCTCAGGCTTCTAGGTTTCGGCAGTAACTCAGGGCAGTGCGTCTCAGCTTATGAAAAGAGGACGGGTGCTGGCTGGTGTGCTTTCTCTGAATACGTATGTACCCTGTGTTTTGACGTATGACAGCCAGGCATGAATCTTACTGTCCTCCCCACCCAAATAATGTTGCCATTCAAAAGTATTTTTGTACTTGGATGATTCGGCAGGTCCAGAGCCAGCTACCCCTGCTTCCTGTACGGTGGTGGGGTACAATAAATGCAAGGTTGCATTGGGATAGCACATGTGTGCTACTCTTTAAATCATGTAGCAAGTCAACCAAGCTGACTTGGAGTTGAAGAGATAAGGTACGGTTCAAGGTCATTGGTAGAGGTAGCATTCAAAGGAGAAGAGTCATAGGCTTTGTGAGAATAGTGATATGGATTTTTTTTTTTTTTTTTTTTGGTGTGGGGAAACAGAAAAAGAATAAGATGTAGCCAAAAAGTAAAAGTGAATTTCTTTTGGTGTTTTACCTTTTAATCTCAGGTCTCTCAGTTTTCACATCTGTGCTCTATTCTGTCTTGTTGCCAGATGTTTAGAACAGTCGTTGCATTATTGCCTTGTGAGAGGGCTCTTTCTGTGCAGTCTGGGCCTGAGTGCATCGAGCAGTTCAAAATGTATTCCTCCAGTTGACCTGGAGAATGTTGTTCATCTCTCAGTTCCTGCGTTTGAGAGTTAATTTGCCAAAGTTGCTTTCATTCTACACGCCTTGGCTCTGGCAGATCACACATCTCAGAATGTATCCGTTTAGAAAAAAATGAGCTCTGCTGTTTAGCCATGTAGCATTAATTGATGACATTTCTTTAGCGTGTATTTACGTGGCTGTGCAGTCTTGTCTCCGGTTCAGTAAAGCTTTGTCTGAGACTCTCGATTTAGCTCACATTGTTGGGCTAATGACTTTGAATTAATGCAGTTTGTCAGCGGCAATAGACTTGCCATGAGAGCGGGTACATCCTGCTACATCTTCTTTAGACTGATGTGTGGAATCACACATCCCATTTATTTCTCTACAGCATTATAAACAACATCTGTGCCTCTGCTTTTCTGGCAAGGATGGAGCTGCTCAAATCTGAGATTTATATCGTGGTTTATCATCTTCCCAGGTGATTTTCATGGCAACCTTCAAAGCTTAAACCAAGAGCTTAAAGTGTTGCTCAAGTGTGATCGTAGATTGGCTTAAATAATGCCTTGAAAATCAGTTTACCATCTGAGCTGCTTGGTGCAGTACAGACCCATGTTTGACACTGGGAGGGGTTCTGAATTTAATTAGGGGCATCACAGGGCATGACCTAGGGTTCGTCTGCATCGAAATGCCTTTTGTGGGAGCACATTTGAAATGGCCAAGCATATTTGTCATTTCTAGTATCGGGTGGTTATATTTTCTGCCTTATAAAATGTAAGAGCTGGAGTTCTGCGTTATGTTTGTGCAGCATTTAAACCCAGGCCCTCTTACGAAGACCCCACTATCATGCTATGATTGAGTCCAGTTGTGGTTGGGATTCTGAACCCGTGCAACTCTTTGGCTTGGGCTGAAGAGCGGTTGGCAGCCTGCTTACTTCTTGTTGACTTAGACGTGAACCATGGCACCTGGAGTGCAGTTGGGGCAAATTGTCACTGACATGAGGGTGAGGTGAAAAGTATATGTCTGTAGTCTTTTATCTTTCCTTTAGCAGCTAGACACATGTTTCCTTCATGCAAAGGGAAGAAAATCACAGGGACCCGTGCTTGTCTCCCTTTAGAACTCTCTAGAATTAGCTTGTCATGAAATGTAAAACGAATGTGCAATTGTAAA
Source organism: Lagenorhynchus albirostris (assembly GCF_949774975.1). NCBI lineage: Eukaryota > Metazoa > Chordata > Mammalia > Artiodactyla > Delphinidae > Lagenorhynchus > Lagenorhynchus albirostris. The sequence goes on from NC_083108.1 coordinate 57,721,217, forward strand.
AACTGCTGCCAGCTCTTTCCTCGCTGCTGCCTGATGGCTAAGTAGATTTGGAAATGAAAGGGGTTATTATAAAGTGATTACTGAATAGCTAGGTATGTCATTTGAAACAAGCAGCTAAAACCTCTCTGTTAGACATTCAGGCTGTAGTCTTGTTTTGTATCATTCGTATTTAAGACATGATTTTGATTGTGGAGGAGTAATCAGTAATCAAGCACTAGGGGTAATTTAAGAAAAAAAAGTACATACTGGGTGATATTTTCTTTCATTCCTTATTAAAATACATTAGAATTTAAATGAGGCATTCTCTAAAAATGTGTAACTATTAAGTAGGTACCAAATATAAAAATCCAGATACCAGCTGGCTCTAGTTCAGAGTTGAAGATTCTTCACTTGACTAAAAACTTTTCTTTTAAAATTCAAGTAAAACCTATTATAAAATAATATGTTGAAAGTGGCATATATCAAAGAATGAATGGTTTAAAAATTATATGCCTTAATATCTTATTACTGTCAGTTTCGTAGGGGAGGGGAGATGCCTTGAAGAATCTTAAAAGGAAAACATGAAACCAAAATAAAATGAGGTTCAGCTAACACAGGCTTTTCCTTTATCCTTCTCTTTCTTCTAAATGCTTTTCCTTGGAACCACCATCTGTGTTAGTGGCTTGAACAGTCGCACAGCCTCCAAATCCTTCACCCCGATCTTGAGCCTCAGGTTCCTCCTAAGGCTCATGCTGGCTGTCCATTCGTGGACATCATGCAGGCAGCAAACAGGTCCATCACAACCCCAGCTCTTCTCCCTCTGTCCCCTGTCTTGGCAGGACAGTCTCCTTTCTGTCCCTGCTCCCACCCTCCACTCCAGCCCCTGACTATTTAATGGATGACATTCCGTGGTGTATATCTCCAGGATGTTTTTTGGGCTGCCGTTTTCCTGGTACAGGCTGGCCCGGCCATCACCTGCAGGTCCGCCGGGGAGAGCCCAGCCTTGTACCCTTCCCTCCAGGCTCTCCCCTCCTCAGTCCACCCTCTACTGCCAGCAGGCCAGTCCCCATGTCTGACCCATAGGTCACCAGGCCTCCTCTCCCCATCGCTGAGGCCCCTTGAGCCCCTGTGTAGGCCTAACCCTTTACTGTCTCCAGGACCCACACTGACCTCACACGGGGGAGGTCTGATGAGGACACGCAGGTCGTCGCCTAGTCCCTTTGCTCTGGCGGCCTTATCACCTTGTCTTAGCCCCCGAGATAACTGAGCAGCCCGATCCCAACTTACTCCACGTCAAGAACTAGATGCCTGTCTATTGCGGTACTGGACCCTCTTGCTTTATGACATGTCTGATACTTCTCCTAGGAGCACATTCTATGCCTAGGGCCTTGCTGGTCACTGGTAGAATCTCCTAATGTTACCCTGACCCCTCTGTTTTAGTCTCTGCTGAATGGACATGTTATGGGACCACCCAACATTGTGTCTTCATTTATCAATCGTCTATTCCACCAGGAATCTCTCTCCTCTCTCTCTATTATTTGGTCCCATGATCATATCTTTATAATATATGCCTCCTCTTCTGGTTCATTAGGAGTAAGCTTTGTGTGTACTATGTTGACTTCCTTTTTAAAATTTATTTATTTAGCTTTTTAAAGTTCTTTTTTATATCATCCTCCTAGACTATCTCTCCTCTCTCTCTAGTGATAATGTCTTTATAATATATGCTTGCTATTCTGGTTTACATTAGAAATAAGCTTTGTGTGTACTATATTGATATTCTTGTTTTGTTTTGTTTTGTTATTTATTTAGTTTTTTAAAGTTCTTTTTTACATCATCCACACTGGGGGAATGCTTATCCTCTACTCCTGATGCTTCCATGGAGAGGAAAGGCCCCGGTCCCCTCTTCTGCCCTCTATCAAAGATAAACAAAGCCAGATACTAGTTAAAGAGGCCAGGACAGATTTTAATCAGAAATCCACTATTGTACTAGGGAAATGAGTCCAGCATGAACTGAACTCAGCTTGGATTTGCTCAGAGGTGACTGGGCCTTTACAGGAAGGATGAGGGGGTGGGAAAGGGGTGATGGGGGCTCCGTAGGGTCAGGGAAGTGAAACATTGGTCTATGTAACACCATCTGGTTTGCTGACTGTTGCTTATGGAATAAGTCAGGTCCTCCCGTCCACAGAAGCTGGGAGCTGGGGCCCTGTCCTCAGGTGTCGCTGGGACCAGCATCCATTCTCCAGGCAGCCTTGAGTTTCTCAGGGGGCCTGGGGTCCCCTAGGGATGCAGCCTCAAGCTGTTAGAAATTATGTCCGTCTTTGTTCAGGTCTCTGTGGGCCCAGGTAGGGGCCTGGTGGAGAGGAGGACCCAGAGGAGCCTGACTGGGGTTTGGTCCCAGAGAGAATCCTGTCCCTTCTCCCTCCTTCCCGTGTAAGCAGCAGGGACTCGTTGGACTGGTGGCATCTGGAAAAGGAAGTGAGGACGTTTGACCAGCTTCTTCTGGGCATCGTCCTCGGGACACAAATGTTCTTTCATGCAACCATGGATAAATAGACCTTCCCTAGGCGGGGGTGGAGAGAGTTTGTATCTGCTGGTGAATGAAGGGGTACGTGTGCATTTAATTCTAGAATGGATTCATTGTACAACTGCAGTAATCAAGGCAGTGTGGTGTTGGCTTAAGGATAGATGTATAGAGAAATGCAATAGAATTGAGAGTTTGGGGAAAAAAAACCTTATTACATTTATGGTCAGTTGATTTTAAATGAGGGTGCTAAGACCATTCAGTGGGGAAAATAAAAGTCTTTTCAGCAAATGGTGCTGGGACAAGTGGACATCCACATGCAAGAGAATAAAGCTGGACACCTTCCTTATATCATTGACAAAAATCACCTCAAAACGGATCATATATCTAAATGTAAGAGCCAAAATTATGCAACTCTTTAAAGAAAAATAGGTATAAGTCTTTGTGACGTTTGTGTGGATTAGGCAATGGTTTCTTAGATATGGCACTAAAAGCATAAGTGAAAAAAGAAAAAAACAAACTGGACATCATTAAATTTAAAACGTTTGTGCTTCATAGGACACCGTCAAGAAAATTAAAAGACAGTGCAGAGAATGGGAGAAAAATTTTGCAAATTATATATCTGATAAAGGACTGGCATCTAGTATATAGAACTCCTGCAGCTCAATAATAAAAGACAAGTAACCTAGTTTAAAAAAATAGGCAAAGGATTTGAATAGACATTTCTTTAAAGAAGATATACAAATGGCCAGTAAGCACACGCAAAGATGCTTAACATCATTAACCATTAGAAAAATGAAAACCAAACCCACAGTGAGATACCACCTCATATCAACTAGCATCCCTTTAAAAAGATAAAATTAAAAATGGGAAAATTAACAAGTGTTGCCAAGGATGTGAAGAAATTGTATCCCTCATACATTGCTGCTACTTTGGAAACAGTCTGACAGTTCCTCAAATGGATAAGTTACAACATGACTCAGTAATTCCACTCTTAGCTACAGACCCAAGAATGTACAGAGGACATATGTCCACACAAAAACTTGTACATGAATGTTCACAGAAGCACTTTCAAATGTGGAAATAGTCTAATATTCTCATCAGTTGATGAATGGATATAAAACTTGTATTATATCTATACAATGGAGTATCAGTTGGAATAAAAAGGAGTGAAGTACTGAAAAATGCTACAGTATGGATGAACTTTGAAAATGTCATACAAAGTAGAAGGAAGCCAGTTACAAAAGACCATGTGTGTATGATTCCGGTTATATGAAATGTCCAGAATAAGCAAATCTATAGAGTGGATTAATGGTTACTGAAAGCTGGAGGTGGTGGTGTTGGTGGCAATTGAGGAGTGACTGCTAATTGATATGTAGTCTCTTTGGGGGGTGATAAAAAATGTTCTAAACTTAGACCGTGGCGATGGTTGCACAACTCTGTGAATATAGTAAAAAAACATTGAATCATGCAATTTAAATGGGTGAATTTTATGGCGTGAATTAAAGCTCAAAAAGGTGTTGAAAAAAAAAGGGCTTAAATGAATGTAATAGCAAGCTTATCTGGCCACAGATATAAGCTTTTCTCTTTAATCACCTTTATCAGCGTAAATCTGATAGCATGATCTTCACTTGTCTAAAATCAATGGGTCTCTGTCCCTCAGTTGAGAACCTAAAGGGAAGACAGACTATTATGTATTGGCTTCCTAAGACCTCAACGTTATGCATAGCTAAGGATACCTTGTCTCTTGCATCTATATTTTATCTTGTATCCACCTTGTATCTAGACTGTTGTGTTTATATTTCTTCATTGGTGCCCAATTTTTGTGAGGCAGTTGTGGAAGAAATGTGATTATTTATCAGCAGCCCCTCCCCATGACCCCCAATCTGTTGGTCATCCATGACATGACTTCCTGACTTGAATCCATTATCTTTTTCAATCGTCATTTATTGTATTCTCTCATCTTCACCCCCGCAAGGAGGTCTAGTCTCCCCAGTGTGGCAAATTAACTCTCACAGCATTGGAGGAATAAATGTGATCATATTCAGTGGGGCTCCTCAAAATCCAGATTCCTGGACGTCCAACCCAAAGCTCAGCCTTGCCCCCTCCTCACACCCCCCAGGTTCGCTCCTACCACATCTGACCCACCACGTGCTCTGGCTACGAGGTATTCGTAAGTGAGAACGTGTCTGGAAATTCAGGAAAATGAACGCTACACCAAAGAAAGGTTGCTTTTAATTTATGAAGACTATATTCTTTACCAAGAATTCAACTTCAGAAAGGATGAAAAAAGCTAAGATATGTCATACTGTTTATCATATCAATAACTAATTAGAATTATTATCTGTGGATCCTCATGAAAATGTCTAATTTTCAATATGTAAGAATCATGAGTATTTTTTAACTAAACATTAAATGGCAAATGAGTCATCTATCTTATTAAGGTTATATAATATATTCCATAGTTTTAAGCCACTTCTAAGAAATATTCAAATGCTTGAGGAAGCATAGTTGTAATTTTTTAAAACAAGTTTTTGTGGCAAGTTAACAGAAATAAAAGATACATGTATCAATGAACTGTGATTTATTTTCAAAAGTTGAGTGAGGAATGAGCTGTAATAAAATCCTTATTTGTGATCGTTTCCTTGTTCTTTTATTAAAGAACAGTTCTTTCCTTAAAGATAGAAAAGGCTGAGGGAACACTCTGGTGATCCAGTGGTTAGGACTCCGAGCTTTCACTGCCAAGGGCCAAGGTTCAATTCCTGGTCAGGGAACTAAGATTCCACAAGCTGTGCATTGAGGCCAAAAAAGAAAAAAGAAAACATGGCTGAATTGTGTGCTCCCCAAAATTCAATTCAGAATGTGACTGTATTTTGAGAAAGGGTCTTTAAAGAAGTAATTAAGTTAAAATGATGTCATTAGGGTGGCCCCTAATCCAATATGACTGTTATACCTTACGAGGAAATTGGGACACAGACATATACAAAGGAAAGACCCAGGAAGACACAGGAAGAAGATGGCCACTTACAAGCCAAGGAGAGAAGCCTGGAACAGTCCTTCCTTCGCGGCCCTCAGAAGGATCCAACCCTCATGACAACTTTGTCTCAGACTTCTAGCCTCCAGAACTAGGAAAAAATAAATTTCTGTTGTTTAAGCCATACAAAAAAGATAGAAAACATGGCAAGTTAAAAAAAGAAAAGGTAGCACCAAACAACACAGCACACTTTCTCCAGATGTCATATTACTAGTGTATGTCTGTCCATGTCTGTAATTCAGGGATTCCTTACCAGGTGGGAAGAGGGTTGGCCCCGGATCACCTGGGCATCTGATTGCTGACCCCTTTGTCCTCCCCTGGGGAGCTGAGCATCAGAGTCTAGGGAGGTGGAGTAGTGGGGTCGACACATGGGGTTTTTTGGGGGAGGGTTGTGACCCCACCCCCCTAATCTTTATGGACTGCAGAGATCAGGATTTGAGTGCTATGAAGTCAGGAGACAAGGGTTCATTTGAAGGAGAAGTTTGGGGTGGTTACTGATAAGGGGTACGGGCAGACGACAGGCCTGCAAGAGTGTTGCAATAAGTGACTGTGAATCAGTACATCATTAATAAGTCGTCCATTGATTTTCTGGCTTCCAGGAAAACAAACAAAAAAATCCACATTGCCTTTCCATTTTGTAAATGAGAAAATTGCACTTTTTCATATTACCTAAGGCTTCATATTTGAAAAGGTCAGAAAAATAACACTGCAAAGTAAGACAGATGGGAAAATGGAGATGATTCCACACAGAAACTACTTTTAGGGTCAAGTCGATGCTAAAATTTGATAGCAAAATATGGAGATATCTCAGCAGAGAGGTAAACTATGCCATATTTACAAAAAGGGCAAGTTTTTTAAGTTGTTTGTTGATTGAGGGAACAGAGATAATTTCAAGTTAGAACCTTTGTTTTCTTTTTTCTTACCTTTTTAAAGCAAAGGAAACTGATTCCTTTCTTCCCATGGAAATCCCTCTTTCTGTCCTAATATTAACACCCTCAGTGGGCTGCTGGCAGCATGCTGTCCTTCTAGAACTGAGTTTTCTACCCTTTCATTCCCCAAGCATCCCTAGAAGGTTAGAAGGATGGAAAACTTAGCTTATTAAATACAAACTTGTCCATCATATGTGAATTTAAATGGAGGAAAATTCTTTTTAAAACAAGCTTTTGACGAAAACACAGAAGAATTGTTATACAGTGGTCCCCCCTTACCTGCGGTTTCAGTTACCCTCGGTCAACCATGGTCCAAAGGTATTAAATGGAAAATCCCAGAAATTAACCATTCATGTTTTAAACTGGGCACCATTCTGAGTAGCGTGATGAAATCTGTCACCTTCCAGTGTGTCCTGCCCTTAGTCACTTAGTAGTGGTTTACCAGATTGACTGTCACGGTATCACAGTGCTTGTTTTCAAGTGACCCTTATTTTACTTAATAATGACCCCAAAGTGCGTGGCAATTGGGATGTGCCCAAGAGAAGCCGTAAAGTGCCTCCTTTAAGGGAAAAGGTGAACGTCCTCTACTTAATAAGGAAAGAAAATAAATTGTATGCTGAGGTCGCTAAGATCTCTGGTAAGAATGAGTCTTCTATCCATGAAGTTGTCAAGAAGGAAAAAGAATTCTGTGCTAGTTTTGCTCCCACACCTCAAGCTACACAAGTTATGGCCAGAGTGCATAATAAGTGCTTAGTTAAGATGGGAAAGGCATTAAGTTTTACAATCAGATATTTTGAGAGAGAGACCACATTCACATAACTTTTGTTGCAGTATATACTAGTAATTGTTCTATTTTATTATTAGTTATTGTTGTTAATGTCTTACCGTGTCTAATTTATAAACCTTATTATAAGTCTGTTTGTATAGGAAAAAACATATTGTTAGTACTATCCCCAGTTTCAGGCATGGACTGGGGGTCTTGGAAGTTACCTTCCTTGGGTAAGGGGGCCTAGTGTATATAGCAATAAATCTAGCAGAGTTGAGTGTGGTCTTTTGTGAAGCCATTTGCACACATTCACAAATAATTTCAAACAGAAAACTGTGTAATCATAAAAAAAATTGTAAATACTACAGTAGGAGGGTCTGAACAGGTAAAAATGTTTTTGAAAGATTTATCTGCTTAGTATCAACTAGCAGAGAGAATGGTTCATATGGGTAAAACTAAAATTGCGTTCAATTGGCTTTTTTCAACACTAATCACATTACTTCTGTAACCGGAAGTGACTGGTTTGGGTACTATTTTGCTCTGGGTGAAATATCAGATCCAAACTTCTAAGGTTTTTTCGTGGGCATCACAGCTTTATGAGGGTTAGAGAAGGTCAAAACACATTCCAAACGAAGTTTTGACAGTTCTGAAAAACTCTGTGAAAATCATTTGCCTCCTCCTTTAATATAGCCTGAAATAAATACTAAGAAAGTCTTTTACTGGAGAATCATTTTTATTTCATACAACAGTTTCTTATAAAGTTCATCTATAGGATGAATTACAATTCGTTCATTCCAGGGCATCAAAACAATTGAAGATCCTAATTTTAGTGTACAGCAGTAGTGTTCCTCGTGCAGGGATGAACTTTACACTTTGGAAATGTCACCAAGGAACTCAGGCAGAAATGGACTATTCTGGTTGTTAGGGGAGCCATGTTTATAAAGCAGCAAGTAAGACAGAGGTGCAAGTCACAACACAGAACTTAGAAAGGCTTTTCATAGAAAACTGGTAAATACTGGAGAAGAGATGTTTTCTGAATTGACTTACGAAAACAAAGGAACTGAGCTAGACGCTTGGTATTTATTATTCTGTTAGCATCCTTTTATCAAATGCATTGATTAGTAAACATAGGATTCTTCTAGGATAAAGCATTCCTGTTAGACATGGGATCAGTAGTCAATAAACTTGATTGTTACAGAAAACAAGAAAACATATAGAAACATAATCAACATATGAACATGAGGATTTTGACATTGTGGGTGTATGAATGTCTGAGTTTTTATTTTAACTAAGAAGAAATAGTCATAAAAGAGATTGATTTTTGAACCAAGATTGAAAGGGATTGAAGGCTACTTTTTGGCAGATAAAAAGGTGACTATTACTGAGAACAGAGATGTTAATTTTGGAGGGAGAGTGGTATTTGGGATACGGCAGACAGACTCACCCGACTGGTGAGGAAAGCGAGAATGGTTATGATGTGTTTGGCACTTGTGACTTACTCATGGAATCATTCTTACTTGGTTCCTATGATAAGGGTGCATCAATTAGAAGTCCTCGGATTGATTCAGATGAACTTGTAAAAAAGCAAAGGTATGAGGGACAGATAAGATTAGGGAGGAGTAGCTAGAACTGGTACCTTCGTGAAAATGCAATTTTAAGTACTATATGTGGATATATGAATGTGAAGTTAATATTCATGGTTAAATGGTTAAATGAGTAAATGGTATTAGTTTGCTGAAAAAAAATCCACACACTTCTGTCAACAAGCACACCTCACAGCATATGCACTTCTGCAGACCTGCTCTATCAGAAGTTATAAAATCGTCCATTAAATTCTCTCAGAACTCTTAGTGTGTGCAGCATATATAGGTCTTTTTGGTCATGGAACTTGCACATTTAGAACAGCACATAAACATATGCATGTAGACATACACACACAAGCACACTGATTCCAGCAGGGCCACGGCATATGGTTGTGCAAGCCGTGCACAGCATAAACATGCAGTGCCGATTCATAGCATAGATTTGTATATTTATTGTGCAGTTTTCCAGCAGGTGACAATAAGTGCCTTGAGGATGGGCCGGCCATGGCCTTGGACAGTTGGTTACCTTCCTCATGCTCTTTCCCTCCTCGCGTAGCCGTCCTGAGTTCCGTTTTGGACCTCTCTTCGAGTATCCAAGGATGAAAGAGAGTGAGGTTCAGAAGTTTGGGCAGGGCAGGAGAAGCAATAACTGTACCCTAAGTGGCCAGAGCCAGGCCTGAGACTCAGCATTCAGGATCCAGATGTCTGGTTTCAGGGGTGAGAGCATCGCTGGTGTGATGCCTGTTACCCCTTGTGAGTACAGGGCTTTGTAAAGCTCTTCAGGTCACAGGCCTCCAGCCATGGGTATGTATCCAGAAGAGTTAAATCTTCAATGAGACATTGTCTTGCTTCCATTAGGTCTGGCTGACAGTAACCATAGTCTCTCTCTCATAAGAACCAAAGGTAGACTGCTCTTCAGGAAGGGACCTTCAAAGTGCCAACAGTGTTTCTGGGATATTCATGCCTTCCCTGTAATAATATTCTTTTAAGTTATTATGCAATATTTGGTAGTAACAAAAGAGTAGAAGTAATCTACCTAAATTGTACAGCATAATAATAATTGACTCCTTGGCTTAAAATAGAGCATCCTTAGAACCTCTGGATCTAACTGCAAGCTTCTCATTTTATCCCTCTTCCTCTAGATCTGAGATCAACAGTATTCTGAGTTTTCACGTAAATTTGTCCTTTGTTTTTCTCTTCTTTTGCTGTTAAAGTGGTTTTAACACATATGTATGTTAATTCCCTTTTGCTGATTTTTCACTTCTATAAAATTTTTTAATAGTTCTCTACTGTGACTTGACAAGTTTTTCACTCAATTCTGTATTTCTAAGATTCATTATTGCTTCATTCATATTCACTAGAGAATACTTTTCTTTTTTATTATTTTTTAATACAGCATGTTCTTATTAGTTAATTATTTTATACATATTAGTGTATATATGTCAATCCCAATCTCTCAATTCATCCCAACACCACCACCATCCCCCCCCATCCCCGCTTTCCCCCCTTGGTGTCCATATATTTGTTCTCTACATCTGTGTCTCTATTTCTGCCCTGCAGACTGGTTCATCTGTACCATTTTTCTAGATTCCACATATATGCGTTAATATACAATACTTGTTTTTCTCTTTCTGACTTACTTCACTCTGTATGACAGTCTCTAGGTCCATCCATGTATCTACAAATGACCCAATTTTGTTCCTTTTTATAGCTGAGTAATATTCCATTGTATATAGGTACCACATCTTCTTTATCCATTTGTCTGTCGATGTATCTACAAATGTATCTACAAATGACCCAATTTTGTTCCTTTTTATAGCTGAGTAATATTCCATCGTATATAGGTACCACATCTTCTTTATCCATTCGTCTGTCGATGGGCATTTAGATTGCTTCCATGACCTGGCTATTTTAAATAGTGCTGCAATTAACATTGGGGTGCATGACTGTTTTTGAATTATGGCTTTCTCTGGGTATATGCCCGGTAGTAGGATTGCTGGGTCATATGGTAATTCTATTTTTAATTTCTTAAGGAACCTCCATACTGTTCTCCATAGTGGCTGTATCCATTTACATTCCACCAACAGTGCAAGAATGTTCCCTTTTCTCCACACCCTCTCCAGCATTTATTGTTTGTAGATTTTCTGATGATGCCCATTCTGACCGGTGTGAGGTGATACCTCATTATAATTTTGATTTACATTTCTCTAATACTTACTGATGTTGAGCAGCTCTTCATGTGCCTCTTGACCATCTGTACGTCTTCTTTGGAGAAATGTCTATTTAAGCCTTCTGCCCATTTTTGGATTGGGTTGTTTGTTTTTTTAATATTGAGCTGCATGAATTGTTTATATCTTTTGGAGATTAATCCTTTGTCCGTTGATTCATTTGCAAATATTTTCTCCCATTCTGAGGGTTGTCTTTTTGTCTTGTTTGTAGTTTCCTTTACTGTGCAAAAGCTTTGAAGTTTCATTAGGTCCCATTTGTTTATTTTTGTTTTTAATTTCTCAATGGTGAAAAATTGAAAGCATTTCCTCTAAGATCGGGAATGAGACAAGTATGCCCACTCTCGCCACTATTAGTCAACATAGTTTTGGAAGTCTAAGAGGTGGGTCAAAAAAGATCTTGCTGTGATTTATGTCAAAGAGTGTTCTTCCTATGTTTTCCTCTAAGAGTTTAATATTGTCTGGTTTTAATTTAGGTCTCTAATCCATTTGAGTTTATTTTTGTGTATGGTGTTAGGGAGTGTTCTAATTTCATTCTTTTACATGTAGCTGTCCAGTTTTCTCAGCACCACTTATTGAAGAGACTATCTTTTCTCCATTGTATATCCTTGCCTCCTTTGTCATAGATTAGTTGACCATAGGTGCATGGGTTTATCTCTGGGCTTTCTATCTTGTTCCATTGATCTATGTTTCTGTTTTTGTGCCAGTACCATATTGTCTTGATTACTGTAGCTTTGTAGTATAATCTGAAGTCAGGGAGTCTGATTCCTCCAGCTCCGTTTCTTTCCCTCAAGACTGTGTTGGCTATTGGGGTCTTTTGTGTCTCCATACAAATTTTAAGATTTTTTGTTCTACTTCTGTAAAAACTGCCATTGGTAATTTGATAGAGATTGCATTGAATCTGTAGATTGCTTTGGGTAGTACAGTCATTTTCACAATATTGATTCTTCAAATCCAGGAACATGGTATGTCTCTCCATCTGTTTGTCTCTTCTTTGATTTCTTTCATCAGTGTCTTATAGGTTTCTGAGTACAGGTCTTTAACTTCCTTAGGTCGGTTTATTCCTATGTATTTTATTCTTTTTGTTGCTATCATGAATGGGATTGTTTCCTTAATTTCTCTTTCTGAACTTCCGTTATTAGTGTATAGGAATGCAGTAGATTTCTGTGCATTAATTTTGTATCCTGCAACTTTACCTAATTAATTGATAGGCTCTAGTAGTTTTCTGGTGGCATCTTTAGGATTTTCTATGTATAGTATCATGTCATCTTCAAACAGTGACAGTTTTACTTCTTCTTTTCCAAATTGTGTTCCTTTTGTTTCTTTTTCTTCTCTGATTGTCGTGGCCAGGAATTAACAAAACTATGTTGAATAATAGTGGTGAGAGTGGACATACTTGTCTTGTTCCTGATCTTAGAGGAAGTGCTTTCAGTTTTTCACCATTGAGAGTGAAGTTTGCTGTAGGTTTGTCATATATAGCCTTTATTATGTTGAGGTAGGTGCCCTGTAAGCCCAGTTTCTGGAGAGTTTTTATCATAAATAGGTGTTGAATTTTGTCAAAAGCATTTTCTGCATCTATTGAGATGATCATATAGTTTTTATTCTTCAATTTGTTAATATGGTGTATCACATTGATTGATTTGCGTGTATTGAAGAATCATTGCATCCCTAGGATAAATCCCGCTTGATCATGGTATATGATCCTTTTAATGTGTTGTTGGATTCTATTTGCTAATATTTTGTTGAGGATTTTTGCATCTATATTCATCAGTGATACTGGTCTGTAATTTTCTTTTTTTGTAGTATTTTTGCCTGGTTTTGGTGTCAGGGTGATGATGGACTCGTAGAATGAGTTTGGGAGTGTTCCTTCCTCTGCAGTGTTTTGGAAGAGTTTGAGAAGGATGGGTGTTATCTCTTCTCTAAATGTTTGATAGAATTCACCTGTGAGGCCATCTGGTCCTGGACTTTTGTTTGTTGGAAGATTTTTAATCACAGTTTCAATTTCATTACTTGTGATTGGTCTGTTCATATTTTCTGTTTCCCTCTGGTTCAGTCTTGGAAGGTTATTCCTTTCTAAGAATTTGTCCATTTCTTCCAGGTTGTCCATTTCATTGGCATAGAGTTGCTTGTAGTAGTCTTTTAGGATGCTTTGTATTTCTGTGGAGTCCATTGTAACTTCTCCTTTTTCATTTCTAATTTTATTGATTTGAGTCCTCTCCCTCCTTTTCTTGCTGAGTCTGGCTAAGGGTTTATCAGTTTTGTTTATCTCGTCAAAGAACCAGCTTTTAGTTGTATTGATCTTTGCTTTTGTTTTCTTTGTTTCTATTTCATTTATTTCTGCTCTGATCTTTATGATTTCTTTCTTTCTACTAACTTTGGGTTTTGTTTGTTCTTCTTTCTCTAGTTCCTCTAGGTATAAGGTTAGATTCTTTATTTGAGATTTTCCTTGTTTCTTGAGGTAGGACTGTATTGCTATAAACTTCCCTCTTAGAACTGCTTTTGCTGCATCCCATAGGTTTTGGATCATTGTGTTTTTGTTGTCATTTGTCTCGAGGTATTTTCTGATTTCCTCTCTGATTTCTTCAGTGATCTCTTGGTTATTTACTAATGTGTTATTTAGGCTCCGTGTGTTTCTGGTTTTTTACATTTTTTTTCCCTGTAATTGATTTCTAACCTCATAGCATTGTGGTCAGAAAAGATGCTTGATATGATTTCAATTTTCTTAAATTTAACAAGGCTTGATTTGTGACCCAAGATGTGATCTACCCTGGAGAATGTTTAGTGTGCACTTGAGAAGAAAGTGTAATCTGCTGTTTTTGAATGGAATGTCCTATAAATATCAATTAAATCTATCTAGTCTATTGTGACATTTAAAGCTCGTGTTCCTTATTAATTTTCTGTCTGGATGATCTGTCCATTGGTGTAAGTGAGGTGTTAAAGTCCACCACTATTATTGTGTTACTGTCGATTTCCTCTTTTAGAGCTGTTAGCATTTGCCTTATGTATTGAGGTGCTCCTATGTTGGGTGCATATATATTTATAATTGTTATATCTTCTTCTTGGATTGATCCCTTGATCATTATGTAGTGTCTTTCCTTGCCTCTTGTAACATTCTTTACTTTAAAGTCTATTTTATCTGATATGAGTATAGCTACTTCCAGCTTTCTTTTGATTTCCATTTTCATGGAATATCTTTTCCCATTCCCTCACTTTCAGTCTGTATGTGTCCCTAGGTCTGAAGTGGGTCTCTTGTAGACAGCATATATATGGGTCTTGTGTTTGTATCCATTCAGCAAGTCTCTGTCTTTTGGTTGGAGCATTTAATCCATTCACGTTTAAGGTAATTATCAATATGTAGGTTCCTATTACCATTTTCTTAATTGTTTTGGGTTTGTTTTTTAGGTCCTTTTCTTCTCTTGTGTTTCCCACTTAGAGAAGTTCCTTTAGCATTTGTTGTAGAGCTGGTTTGGTGGTGCTGAAATCTCTTAGCTTTTGCTTGTCTGTAAAGCTTTTGATTTCTCCATTGAATCTGAGTGAGATCCTTGCCAGGTAGAGTAATCTTGGTTGTACCTTCTTCCCTTTCATCACTTTACATATATCGTGCCACTCCCTTCTGGCTTGTAGAGTTCCTGTTGAGAAATCAGCTGTTGCCCTTATGGGAGTTCCCTTGTATGTTATTTGTCGTTTTTCCCTTGTTGCTTTTAATAATTTTTCTTTGTCTTTAATTTTTACCAATTTTATAACTCTGCATCTCAGCCTGTTTCTCCTTGGGTTTATCCTGTCTGGGACTCTCTGCGCTAACTGGACTAGGGTGGCTATTTCCTTTCCCATGTTAGGGAAGTTTTCGACTATAATCTCTTCAAATATTTTCTCGCGTCCTTTCTCTCTCTCTTGTCCTTCTGGGACCCCTATAATGCGAATGTTGTTGCGTTTAATGTTGTCCCAGAGGTCTTTTAGGCTGTCTTCAGTTCTTTTCATTCTTTTTTCTTTATTCTGTTCTGCGGCAGTGAATTCCACCATTCTGTTTTCCAGGTCACTTATCTGTTCTTCTGCCTCATTATTCTGCTATTGATCCCTTCTAGAGTATTTTTCATTTCAGTTATTGTATTTTTCACCTCTGTTTGTTTGTTCTTTAATTCTTCTAGGTGTTTGTTCTTTAACTCTTCTAGGTCTTTGTTAAACATTTCTTGCATCTTCTTGATCTTTGCCTCCTTTCTTTTTCTGAGGTCCCGGATCATCTTCACTATGATTATTCTGAATTCTTTTTTCTGGAAAGTTGCCTGTCTCCACTTAATTTAGTTTATTTTCTGGGGTTTTATCTTGTTCCTTCATCTGGTACATAGTCTTCTGCCTTTTCATTTTGTCTGTCTTTCTGTGAATGTGGTTTTTGTTCCACAGGCTGAAGAATTATAGTTTTTCTTGCTTCTGCTGTCTGCCCTCTGATGGATGAGGTTATCTAAGAGGCTTGTGTCGAGAATTCTTTTCCATTGTATAAATATCTGTCTGTTTTCTGGTCAATAGATATTTAGATTGTTGGCATATTTTCCTTTCTTTTTTTTTTTTGTTTTTGTGGTACACGGGCCTCTTGTTGTGGCCTCTCCCATTGCAGAGCACAGGCTCCGGACACGCAGGCTTAGTGGCCATGGCTCGTGGGCCCAGCCGCTCCGCGGCATGTGAGATCTTCCCAGACCGGGGCACAAACCCATGTCCCCTGCATTGGCAGGCAGACTCTCAACCACTGTGCCACCAGGGGAACCCACATTTTTCTTTCTTATTCTTTTGTTAACAATGCTGCTAAGAACATTTCTATACATATCTTCTGGTGACCCAGGGAAGAATTTCTCTAGAGATGTGTTTTTCACTCTTGTTGCAGTATGAAGTGTATTTTACATTGTGACACAGTCATACACTCACTTGTAAATTTACAGGAGTGTGTATAGGTAGAACTAAAACAAAATCTGCACAGTCCTCACGTTTCAACCTAAAATGCACTCTAATGTTTTAGTTTCTATCTCTTTCTTTAAAATGAATGCTAATCTAAGACCTGAGGGATCCAGCCTGCATTCTGAAAAACACTCCTCTAATTCAGAATTTCTCAGACTTTAATGTGCACTAAAGATTTGGCTTCAGGAGGTCAGAGGTGTGGGCTTCCTGTTGGTACCACTGCTTATTGTTCACCGCTTGTAATAGAGAAAATGTAGACTCAACCTGTCTGCTCCTCAGTAGGGGCATGCCGAAGTAAACTATTGTTCATTTATCTACTGGAATTCGATACACCAGTTAAAATGATCTATATGATCTATCTATAGATATAAACTAGATCTATCTATACATATAAACTAGATCTGTGTATTTCAACTTGGCTGATGTTGAACCAGTCAAGTTGCAGAGAATGGTAGCATTTGTGTTAAATTTTAAGTATCCCAGATACATGTCATAAAAGTACAAAACCATGTCTGGGAGTGACACATAATAACCTTGAGGTAGCCTGCAAGAACATGGAAAGGATTTGTATCAGCACTATTTTATTTCTTTAATCAAAAGTGATCTGAAGCAAAACACCTATGTTAATATTTGATATTAGTAGGTGCACAGGTGATTGTTTTATTTTGTACTTTTCAATGTGCCTTAAAGGTCTTATTACTTAAAATTTCAAAAACTTTAAAATAACACCAGAAAAGAATACTTTGTATTTAACAGAATAATATCTTTCAACCATGGTGGGACTCCTACCTTTATTCTTTACAGTTAGTTCAGGTGGAATAAAATATGACAGATATTAATGTCAGTGCGTGCATTGTCAATGCCAGCATTTCTTTATTTTGGACGGTTGAAAACAGTAACTTGTTTATTCCCTCTTTTTTTCCTACCCCCATTCAACAAACTCTTTACTTGAGAACATTAAATCTTAAAATTGTTTTTAAAAGAATTTTTAAATTTTAATTTTTTAAAAATTATCCTAGAAGACTTGGTGACACTAGCCTAAAACCAGACACCGAGGGTGACTAACCAAAGACCCAAGATGTATCCTTTTACTTTAATTTTTTTAATGTACAAACCAAACCAAGAACTAAACAAAGCGTCTATACACAGTTACCTGTGTGTAGGGTTCCTGACACCACAGGTAAATGCTCCCTCCAGGCTGTCAGTGGTCACTCACGTTCAGAGCGTGAGTGCAGCCTTACCCTCTTGCCTGAGAGGGTCTCTGTTCTCACCTTGGTCTGTGTCCTAGTAATTTGTTATGTAAGATAATCTTTACATTTCCCATAAGACATGAATAGGAATTCCACCTTTCTACAGCGATCAAAATTAGAATCATCGGTAGAATTGATACGTGGAGAGTCCATTTCCCAGCAACATAATGTAGTGGGTCACTTACCTTTACGATTTAGGCTGAATCCAAACCACCACTTGGAAAACAGGAAAGACATTGTGAAGAATGTGTCCCTCCTAAACCAGGAGATCTGGGAAAATGTTTGCTTCTGTGTGAGGCTTGGCATGGCTGCCCTTGCCTTCATTTATTCAATGACTGTTTTTTCAGCTCTTCGTACTATTTTTGAAATTCAGCTTGTTTTTTAGGAAGAAACTATTCTTTTATATAGGACTGTGTGGTATATTTAAGAATAGATCATTTTCAAGTGCGTTTCTTGATTCTAATCATGATGTAAGAATTACTAATGTGAAAAGTATTTTGGTGGAAGAGGCTATTCAAATTCATGTCATTCTTATGACAAGTTTTCATTTATTTAATTACATCACAGGTATATAATGCTGTAGGTTAAAGGTTGATATATTTCAGAACTTTCAACTGCGCACAAAGGGTACTTTCTAAACTATGGAAAACATCGGCTAATTCAAAAACTATAGCCATGTTGCTTGCAAACAGTGCCATGTGCCTGGAACCTTTGCTGCTTAGGAATATTAAATGACTGGGTAGGCCAAGATAAAATACTAGTTAACCAGGTCTCTGCTCTGATTTAACTGAATAGTAAAGTAAATAAAGCTATTACCTTATTAGTTTGTGTGACTGGCAAGGCAGAAATTCAGTAGCTGAAGATGACAAAAGGGGCCCACCGTGCCATTCTGGTTGTTATTCCTTTTATTGTAATAGACCTCTGGCAAGTCCGTGAAGAGGCAGAAGAGGGAAACCTGTTAGCAGGAGCCTTGGTTTGTAATCTGTGTTTTTGATTATCAATGACAGGATTCTAAAATTACACCCAGATCTATCTCACAGGTTCTGAAATTGAGTTTCTGAAAAAGCACTGTAGTAGTAATGAAAGGTAAAGAGCAGAGTTCCAGAGAAATGAGCTGTGAATTGAACCTGCAATGGAAATTGATCCTATCAGTCAGTCTCTGCCCTTATCCGTAGAAAAAGAGGCCTGAGTGTAGAAGGAGGCGGGATCCCTGATTAAATAGGATGCCAAAGTGCCGGAGGCTAGGACCGGCTCGCTGGTCCCCCGGGTCAGGATTGCAAGTGTCAGACACCTCTGCTTGAAACCTGGCTCAAACTGGCAGAAAGAGAACAGAAGGAAAGATGCTGCCGGTGGTGCCAGTGAGGGAATCGGCGGGAGCTCCCTGCCTAGGCTGCGGGCGTGACAGCCACCGCACTCCTCAGGGACACCGTTCCGGTCTCTTGTCGTGAGCCTGTAGGCCCAGACTGGATCCGCTGGCCTTATGATTTGTGCCAACGGGGCCTTCATTTACCCATCCTACTGTGGGCCAAGGGGATGTGAAGAGAACTGGCCTTGGAATCCACACACATCCTCCGAAGCATCTTTAGGATTGTAAGAAAAGAGAGGCAGATATCCTCCAACTAGTAAATACAATTAACTACCCTGTTATCTGACTCTTAAGAGATTTATTTTGTGCACGTGGAATGGTAGTAATAGTATGCCAAATTTGGGGAGCAGTATTTGCATTTTGCTCCCAGAAATGCCTTGTGAATTGCAGTTAGCCGACTGAAATTCCGCATTTCTATCTGTGAAGTTGCTGTTTATTTCCCGCAGTGTGTTCTATGTCGACAGCAATGCCCTTCAAAGTCTTCGGCGATCGTCGGCGTAACTCACTAGGGGAAGTGTCCCTGTGGAATGCCTCGTTCACAGCTTGCAGCACACTAATAGACACGGTTCTGGCGGAAACACTGAAGATGAAGGTGCTATAAAACACCAAATTAAGATGTAATCATTAGAAGCCATCACTGCATCAGAGCTCGGTTTTGCAGAATGGCAGAAGGAAAGGAGAAAAGGAGTAGTGAAATCCGGCAGTTTGCTTAGCATGAGTTGACAGGGTTGTCAGACGCCCTTCGTCACTGGACATAGCCTAACAGTGCTGTCGTCAAAGGGGATATTATCACAGGTACTTGGTAGCCCAGGACATTCAGTCTGTGTTATCAGATGTCATTTCCCATCTCACTTAGCGCTTGCCTTTGGGCCCTGGCAAGAGACAGTAGACTGTGTCACCTGCATCGTCGTGTTGATTCAACTTCTCTCTTAAGCTGTTGACTAAAGGGAGAAGCGTTTAGGACTCATCCCTCCCCTTGTTGATAGGATTTGACTCCGCCATGTTGGTATTGACATATTAAGAGACACAACAGAACTGTACTTATAGTAGGCAAAGGTCCACAAGGGCACAGATGGAAATATTCTGTTTGGAAATGCTATTAAAATACTTTTTAAAAAGAAAAAAAAAACAGAAGCAGACTTACAGATATTGAAAACAAACTTATGGTTACCAAAGGGGAAACGGGGGGGGAACGGATAAATCAGGAGCTTGGGATGAACACATACACACTGCCATGTATACGATAGATAACCAACAAGGACGTGCTGCATAGCACAGGCAACTCTACCCAATATTCTGTGATAACCTACATGAGAAAAGAATCTAAAAAAGAATGAATACATGTGTATGTATAACTGAATCACTTTGCTGTACACCTGAAACTAACACAACATTGTAAATCAACTCTACTCCAATAAAATAATTTTTTTTTTTTTTTTTTTTGCGGTACGCGGGCCTCTCACCACTGAGGCCTCTCCCGTTGCGGAGCACAGGCTCCAGACGCGCAGGCTCAGCGGCCATGGCTCACGGGCCCAGCTGCTCTGCGGCATGTGGGATCCTCCCAGACTGGGGCACGAACCCGTATCCCCTGCACCAGCAGGTGGAATCCCAACCACTGTGCCACCACGGAAGCCCTAAAATATTTTTTAAAAGAAATACTCTGTTTGGAATCTCTTCTCTTAACTCGATTTTGTTTCAGTTGACTGGGAACAAGATGCAAGCCGGTCACCACAACCCTCCTTCCATCTAAGACTCAGAACTCAGCCTCTATCTCTGGTCTCTTAATACCACTCATGACAGTAGGGGCTCTGGAGGCTTGGTCATGGACATGGTCGTTTGTGCTAGGCTTAGCTGTTTGACTTGGCAAGTTTACAGAAGGGCATAATTTTACTGTGATGGAATTCTGAGAGGTAATAGAGGGGAGGGGAGCATGCATTTCAAGACAACTTGGCCAGTAAACACATAGAACCTGTGTTTTTTAGTCCTGGGGCTTAATTCACCTGTGTGTGTTCTTGGCTAAGGCGTATTAAAATGATGCAGGCTTCCTGCTGCAAGAGAAAGTAGTTTTTCTAGTGAAATTAAGTTAGGACTGCATTGCTAGTTGAAACTAATATCTGAAGCATTTAGTCATTTAGTAAGTAAAATTGATGAAAACCTTAGAATAGTCCTTGTGGAGATGTGTGATTAATAAGGAAAGGGTCAAAGAGATGCATGTTAATCTGTTTATATAAGGGATCTGGAGCTTATTAAAAGTTTTTGTAAACATTCAACTAATGAAGCATTATATAAAATTAGACATTGCCTTTAAATGGTAAAAAGTCACTAGACTGAAAAACACCTACAATGTTATTGCTAAGTAACTTATTTATATTTTCCCTAACACTGATAATTTAAATATAAAAAATTGATTTGGTAAAAAGGAACATTCCATGAAAATCGTCCACTCAGGATTCTCCTGGGAAACTTTTTCTCATTTGTCCTTGGTTCCTAGAGTTATTACAGGATAGAGTAGCATGAATGGTCATTATTAACCTCGTGCTATGGTTTGGACAGATATCTGGCCGATAAATCCCATCTCACAAATATAAACCCAGAGCATTATTTCACATGAAACTTTTTCATTTGTTGGAGGTCACAGGGAAAGGGGACATCTCTAAGTTCTCTCTAGGTCCCAAATGATGAAGAAAACAAGGAATTTATGCACAAATAAAAAGCAAGATATGAACTTCAATGGTAGTCCAGACAAATTTCCTGTAGCTACAAAGTGTATGTGTGGTTGTCTGGAAAAGCTGGGCCGGGGAACGTGGCCTGGACCCCTCTTCTATGGAACCAGAAGGAGAAAGGTGAAGGATTCTTCCCAGCACTTTGGTCCCAAGATGAGATACACGGGACCTTTATTATAGTTTACATTCTTTGGTAATGTGTCAGGTGGAGTTTTAAGTATCTTTACATCCTGATTTCTTTTTATCCAATTTTCTTTATTTTGGTAGAGGCTCTGCAGTAGATTTGATAATGAAACATATGCTATTTCATTACCAGACATATGAATTCAGAGCCACAGTCAAACCTTGACCTTGGAGAAGTTATTGAACCCACCGTGGCCACAATTTTTTCATTTCTATGTTGGGAAGAATAGTGCTTAAGCCACAGGATTGTTTGGAGGAATAGAGATTATATACAAAACAACTCACACATAGTAAGTACACACACAGTACGTGGTAGCTATTTTTTGTTTGTTTGTTTTGTTTTTGTTTTGTTTTGCTAATCAGTGATTTTATTTTTTTATACCAATTACAGCTTTAATAAACCCTATCCTTGTTTATTATATCCTACTCTTCCAATAATGTTCTTTTTATTTTACACAGCAGGTTCTTATTAGTCATCAGTTTTACACACATCAGTGTATACATGTCAATCCCAATCACGCAATTCATCACACCACCACCACGCACCCCCCCCCCCACTTTCTTCCCTTGGTGTCCATACGTTTGTTCTCTACATCTATGTCTCAATTTCTGCCCTACAAACCAGTATATCTGTACCATTTTTCTACGTTCCACATATATGCATTAATATACGATATTTGTTTTTCTCTTTCTGACTTACTTCACTCAGTATGACAGTCTCTAGATCCATCCATGTCTCAACAAATGACCCAATTTCATTCCTTTTTATGGCTGAGTAATATTCCATTGTATATATGTACCACATCTTTCTCCATTCGTCTGTCGAAGGGCATTTAGGATGCTTCCATGACCTGGCTATTGTAAATAGTGCTGCAATAAACATTGGGGTGCATGTGTCTTTTTGAACTATGGTTTTCTCTGGGTATATGCCCAGTAGTGGGATTGCTGGGTCATATGGTAATTCTAGTTTTAGTTTCTTAAGGAACCTCCATACTGTTCTCCAGAGTGGCTATATGAATTTACATTCCCACCAACAGTGCAAGAGTGTTCCCTTTTCTCCACACCCTCTCCAGCATTTGTTGTTTGTAGATTTTCTGATGATGCTCATTCTAACTGAGTGATACCTCATTGTAGTTTTGACTTGCATTTCTCTAATAATTAGTGATGTTAAGCAGCTTTTCATGTGCTTCTTGCCATCTGTATGTCTTCTTTGGAGAAATGTCTATTTAGGTCTTCTGCCCATTTTTGCATTGGGTTGTTTGATTTTTAATATTGAGCTGCATGAGCTGTTTATATACTCTGCAGATTAATCCTTTGTCCGTTGATTCATTTGCAAATATTTTCTCCCATTCTGAGGGTTGTCTTTTCATCTTGTTAATGGTTTCCTTTGCTGTGCAAAAGCTTTGAAGTTTCATTAGGTCCCATTTGTTTATTTTTGTTTTTATTTCCATTACTCTAGGAGGTGGATCAAAAAAGATCTTGCTGTGATTTATGTCAAAGAGTGTTCTTCCTATGTTTCCTCTAAGAGTTTCATGGTGTCCGGTCTTACATTTAGGTCTCTAATCCATATTGAGTTTACTTTTGTGTATGGTGTTAGGTAGTATTCTAATTTCATTCTTTTACATGTAGCTGTCCAGTTTTCTCAGCACCACTTATTGGAGAGACTCTCTTTTCTCCATTGTATATCCTTGCCACCTTTGTCATAGATTAGTTTCCCATAGGTGTGTGGGTTTATCTCTGGGCTTTCTATCTTGTTCCATTGATCTATGTTTCTGTTTTTGTGCCAGTACCATATTGCCTTGATTACTGTAGCTTTGTAGTATAGTCTGAAGTCAGGGAGTCTGATTCCTCCAACTCCGTTTCTTTCCCTCAAGACTGCGTTGGCTATTTGGGGTCTTTTGTGTCTCCATACAAATTTTAAGATTTTTTGTTCCACTTCCGTAAAAAATGCCATTGGTAATTTGATAGAGATTGTATTGAATCTGTAGATTGCTTTGGGTAGTATAGTCTTTTTCACAATATTGATTCTTCCAGTCCAAGAACATGGTATGTCTCTCCATCTGTTGGTATCATCTTTAATTTCTTTCATCAGCGTCTTATAGTTTTCTGCATACAGGTGTTTTCTCTCCCTAGGTAGGTTTATTCCTAGGTATTTTATACTTTTTGTTGCAATGGTAAATGGGTGTGTTTCCTTAATTTCTGTTTCATATTTTCATCATTAGCATATAGGAATGCAAGAGATTTCTGTGCATTAATGTTGTATCCTGCAACTTTACCAAATTCATTGATTAGCTCTTGCAGTTTTCTGGTAGCATCTTTAGGATTCTCTGTGTATAGTATAGTATCATGTCATCTGCAAACAGCGACAGTTTTACTTCTTGTTTTCTGATTTGTATTCCTTTAATTTCTTTTTCTTCTCTGATTGCCGTGGCTAGGACTTCCACAACTATGTTGAATAATAGTGCTGAGAGTGGACATCCTTGTCTTGTTCCTGATCTTAGAGGAAATGCTTTCAGTTTTTCACCATTGAGAATGATGTTTGCCCTGGGTTTGTCATATATGGCCTTTATTATGTTGAGGTAGGTTCCCTCTATTCCCACCTTTTGGAGAGTTGTTATCATAAATGGGTGTTGAATTTTGTCAAAAGCTTTTTCTGCATCTATTGAGATGATCATATGGTTTTTATTCTTCAGTTTGTTAATATGGTGTATCACATTGATTGATTTGCGTGTATTGAAGAATCCTTGCATCCCTAGGATAAATTCCACTTGGTCATGGTGTATGATCCTTTTAATGTGTTGTTGGATTCTGTTTGCTAGTATTTTGTTGAGGATTTTTGCATCTATATTCATCAGTGATATTGGTCTATAATTTTCTTTTTTTGTAGCATCTTGGCCTGGTTTTGGTATCAGGATGATGGTGACCTCATAGAATGAGTTTGGGAGTGTTCCTTCCTCTGCAGTTTTTTGGAAGAGTTTGAGAAGGATGGGTGTTAGCTCTTCTCTAAATGTTTGATAGAATTCACCTGTGAGGCCATCTGGTCCTGGACTTTTGTTTGTTGGAAGACTTTTTTTTTTTTTTTTTTTTTGCGGTAGGTGGGCCTCTCACTGTTGTGGCCTCTCCCGTTGCGGAGCACAGGCTCTGGACGCTCAGGCCCAGCGGCCATGGCTCACAGGCCCATCTGCTCCATGGCATGTGGGATCCTCCCGGACCGGGGCACAAACTTATGTCCCCTGCATCAGCAGGCAGACTCTCAACCACTGCGCCACCAGGGAAACCCTGTTGGAAGATATTTTTTTGTTGTTTTGTTTTTTGGTTTTTTTTGCGGTACGTGGGCCTCTCCCTGCTGTGGCCTCTCCCGTCGCGGAGCACAGGCTCTGGACGCGCAGGCTCAGCGGCCATGGCTCATGGGCCCAGCCGCTCCGCGGCATGCGGGATCCTCCCAGACCAGGGCACGAACCCGTGTCTCCCGCACCGGCAGGCGGACTCTCAACCACTGCGCCACCAGGGAAGCCCCTGTTGGAAGATTTTTAATCACAGTTTCAATGTCATTGCTTGTGATTGGTCTGTTCATATTTTCTGTTTCTTCCTGGTTCAGTCTTGCAAGGTTATACCTTTCTAAAATTTTGTCCTTTCTTCCAATTGTCCATTTTATTGGCGTAGAGTTGCTTGTAGTAGTCTCTTAGGATGCTTTGTATTTCTGTGGTGTCTGTTGTAACTTCTCTTTTTTCATTTCTAATTTTATTGATTTGAGTCCTCTCCCTCTTTTTCTTGATCAGTCTGGTTAATGGTTTATCAATTTTGTTTATCTTCTCAAAGATAGCTTTACTGATCTTTGTTACTGTATTCTTTTTATCTATTTCATATATTTCTGCTCTGATTTTTATGATTTCTTTTCTTCTGCTAACTTTGGGTTTTGTTTGTTCTTCTTCCTGTAGTTCCTTTAGGGGTAAGGTTAGATTTTTTATTTGAGATATTTCTTGTTTCTTGAGGTAGGCTTGTATAGCTATAAGCTTCCCTCTTAGAACTGCTTTTGCTGCATCCCATAGGTTTTGGATCATTGTGTTTTCGTTATCATTTGTCTCTAGTTTTTTTTTGATTTCCTCTTTGATTTCTTCAGTGATTTCTTGGTTATTTAGTAACATATTGTTTAGCCTCCACGTCTTTGTGTTTTTTACTTTTTCTTCCATGTAATTCATTTCTAATCTCATAGCATTGTGGTCAGAAAAGATGCTTGATATGATTTCAATTTTCTTAAATTTACTGAGGCTTGATTTGTGACCAAGATGTGATCTATCCTGGAGAATGTTCCATGAGCACTTGAGAAGAAAGTGTAATCTGCTGTTTTTGGATGGAATGTCCTATAAATATCAATTAAACCTGTCTGGTCTATTGTGTCATTTAAAGCTTCTGTTTCCTTATTTATTTTCATCTTGGATGATCTGTCCATTGGTGTAAGTGAGGTGTTAAAGTCCACCACTATTATTGTGTTACTGTCGATTTCCTATTTTATAACTGTTAGCAGTTGCCTTATGTATTGAGGTGCTCCTATGTTGGGTGCATATATATTTATAATTGTTATATCTTCTTCTTGGATTGATCCCCTGATCATTATGTAGTGTCCTTCCTTGTCTCTTGTAACATTCTTTACTTTAAAGTCTATTTTATCTGATATGAGTATAGCTACTCCAGCTTTCTTTTGATTTCCATTTGCATGGAATATCTTTTTCCATCCCCTCACTTTCAGTCTGTATGTGTCCCTAGGTCTGAAGTGGGTCTCTTGTAGACAGCATATATATGGGTCTTGTGTTTGTATCCATTCAGCAAGTCTCTGTCTTTTGGTTGGAGCATTTAATCCATTCACGTTTAGGGTAATTATCAATATGTAGGTTCCTATTACCATTTTCTTAATTGTTTTGGGTTTGTTTTTGTAGGTCCTTTTCCTTTCTTGTGTTTCCCACTTAGAGAAGTTCCTTTAGCATTTGTTGTAGAGCTGGTTTGGTGGTGCTGAAATCTCTTAGCTTTTGCTTGTCTGTGAAGCTTTTGATTTCTCCATTGAATCTGAGTGAGATCCTTGCCAGGTAGAGTAATCTTGGTTGTAGGTTCTTCCCTTTCATCACTTTAAGTATATCATGCCACTCCCTTCTGGCTTGTAGAGTTTCTGCTGAGAAATCAGCTGTTAACCTTATGGGAGTTTCCTTGTATGTTGTTTGTCGTTTTTCCCTTGTTGCTTTTAATAATTTTTCTTTGTCTTTAATTCTTGCCAATTTCCTAACTCTGTGTCTCGGCCTGTTTCTCCTTGGGTTTATCCTGCCTGGGACTCTCTGCGCTTCCTGGACTTGGGTGGCTATTTCCTTTCCCATGTTAGGGAAGTTATTGACTGTAATGTCTTCAAATATTTTCTCGGGTCCTTTCTCTCTCTCTTCTCCTTCTGGGACCCCTATAATGCGAATGTTGTTGCATTTAATGTTGTCCCAGAGGTCTCTTAGGTTGTCCTCATTTCTTTTCATTCTTTTTTCTTTAGTGTGTTTTGCAGCAGTGAATTCCACCATTCTGTCTTCCAGGTCGCTTACCTGTTCTTCTGCCTCAGTTATTCTGCTATTGATTCCTTCCAGTGTAGTTTTCATTTCAGTTATTGTATTGTTCATCTCTGTTGTTTGTTCTTTAATTTTTCTAGATCTTTGTTAAACATTTCTTGCATCTTCTCGATCTTTGCCTCCATTCTTTTTCCGAGGTCCTGGATCATCTTCACTATCATTATTCTGAATTATTTTTCTGGAAGTTTGCCTATCTCTACTTCATTTAGTTGTTTTTCTGGGGTTTTATCTTGTTCCTTCATCTGGTACATAGCCTTTTCATCTTGTCTGTCTTTCTGTGAATGTGGTTTTTGTTCCACAGGCTGCAGGATTGTAGTTCTTCTTGCTTCTGCTGTCTGCCCTCTGGTGGATGAGGCTATCTAAGAGGTTTTTGCAAGTTTCCTGATGGGAGGGACTGGTGGTGGGTAGAGCTGGCTGTTGCTCTGGTGGGCAGAGCTCAGTAAAACTTTAATCCACTTGTCTGCTGATGGGTGGGGCTGGGTTCCCTCCCTGTTGGTTGTTTTGCCTGAGGTGACCCAACACTGGAGCCCACCCAGGCTCTTTGGTGGGGCTAATGGCAGACTCCCAGAGGGCTTTCACCAAGGAGTACTTGCCAGAACTTCTGCTGCCAGTGTCCTTGTCCCCATGGTGAGCCACAGCCACCCCCCGCCTCTGCAGGAGACCCTCCAACACTAGCAGGTAGGTGTGGTTCAGTCTCCTGTGGGGTCACTGCTCCTTCCCCTGGGTCCCGATGCACACACTACTTTTTGTGTGCCCTCCAAGAGTGGAGTCTCTGTTTCCCCCAGTCCTGTCAGAGTCCTGCAGTCAAATCCCACTAGCCTTCAAAGTCTGATTCTGTAGGAATTCCTCCTCCCATTGCCAGACCCCCAAGTTCAGAAGCCTGACGTGGGGCTCAGAACCTTCCCTCCAGTGGGTAGACTTCTGTGGTATAAGTGTTCTCCAGTTTGTGAGTCACCCACCCAACAGTTATGGGATTTGATTTTATTGTGATTGCGCCCCTCCTACTGCCTCACTGTGGCTTCTCCTTTGTCTTTGGAAGTGGGATATCCTTTTTGGTGAGTTCCAGTGTCTTCCTGTCGATGATTGTTCAGCAGTTAGTTGTGATTCTGGTGCTCTCACAAGAGGGAGTGGGAGCACGTCCTTCTACCCATGGTAGCTATTATTTCTCAAGTTTTCATGCTTATTTTCACTTTCCAATTATAGATCTCTTTATATTCATAAATGGTGACCACATTCAGGAAAACAAAAATCAAAATATATGGATCAATTGTATGTATGGGTATACTAAAGCAAAGTATTTTAGATTAGGTTTTCCCCAAACCTGTGAAAGGTAAATTCTTAGAACAGTGTAAGGTACATAATAAGGGCTCAGTAAATGTTATGTAGTTAGTATTACTGTATTTTCATCATCATTTCATAAACAAGTTTAAGCTTTCTCATAACAACAGGGTCCTACTGTATAGCATAGGGAACTATATTTAATATCCTATGATAAACCACACTGAAAAGAATATTAAAAAAGAATGTGTACATATATACATATATATATGTATAACTGAATCACTGTATAGCAGAAATTAACACAACATTGTTAATCAACTATACTTCAATAAAAGAAGAAATATGTATAAAAAGAAAGCCTTCTCTGTATATATTCTTCCTTTTAAGCCCATCAGAATGCTTATATTCCCTGCGTTTCATTTAGATTTCTAAGCTTGAAACTCTGTCCCTGGAGCTTGGACTAAGAAACAACACCAAGACCTGATCAGGGGTAGTAAAGAACTACTTCAGCATTGAGTGTGTGGAATTCTCTGCAAATCACAACCCAAAAAGGCCTGGAGTTCTGTTCAGAAGTTCATACTCTTTAATCATTGTATTATTTCATTCTGATTTCTCAAGCTTTTACTCTGTTTTCCAATTACATAATGATGAATTATCTTAAAAAGATAAAAAATATATACATCAACTAGCATTAAGACTGCTTTTGTGTATCAGAGCCCCAGAGGAAAGAGCCTTAGATAAAAGCACTGTATTTCTCTCTAATGAAAATTTTGGAAGTAGACCCTTCAGGGATGGTATGGTAGTGCAGTGATTATCAGGAACCCTGGGTTCTTCATCATCATTGCTTTGAATTCTTAATGTTTAAGCACATTATGGTCCATCATGGCTGCATGAGCGTGAGACACCCTATCCTCAATCAAGCTAATAGGAAGGAAGGAGGAACAAGGATGGCGAGCCCCTTCCTTTCAAAGACACTGCCCAGAATCCATTCTTGATGTCTCACGTTGTATGCTATCCACCAGAACTTGGGTAGAAGGACAGACCTCACGGCAGAAGAGACTGGAAATTTTAGTCCTTATTCTGGGTGGCCTCATGCCCGTCTAAGATTTAGGTGTTTTATTCATATGGAAGAAGAGAAGACAAGATACTGGGGATAAGGAGGATTATCTGTGATACCTGGGCTTCACTGGAACTTTTATTATTATTTTCTCTCATGTTCTCTTTTTCCTTCTTTTGCATCTTAGATCCCATGCGCGGCCCAAGAAAATTGGAAGTCGTCGAAGTCAAATCTCGACAAATCACTCTCCGCTGGGAGCCATTTGGGTATAACGTGACTCGTTGCCATAGTTACAACCTCACAGTCCACTACTGTTACAAGGTCGGAGGGCAGGAACAAGTGAGAGAAGAAGTAAGCTGGGACACGGATAACTCACACCCTCAACACACCATCACCAACCTCTCCCCCTACACCAACGTCAGTGTGAAACTCATCCTCATGAATCCCGAGGGACGGAAGGAGAGCCAAGAACTTGTAGTACAGACAGATGAAGATCGTGAGTACTTTCAAGTGTTATGTTTATGGGAAACAGACAGTCTTTTTAAAAAGCAGCTCATGTTTCTTTCTAATTGAGATCTTTACACTGAAAATGGAAGGAAGAATTACTTACTGGGTTGAATAACACACATGTATATCTGTGCTGCTGTATACTGAAGCACTGATTAAAAGGGGTAAAGGGAATAAAGATCCAGAAGCTTATTTTAATTTTTATGAGTCATATAATTACTTTTCTACATATGATTATTCTGTATGGCTCTAAGTAGTTCTTCATTCAAGTTTTATCATCATGTTGGACTGAAGAACTGTTGTTCCAGGTATTCGATTATTTATAAGAAATGCTTATTCAAACAGCATTCTGAAACATTTTTCATAGTTCAGATAAAAATTCAGCCCCAAATAGAGGCTGCCCTTGCTGTTCAGCACAGTGCTGAGAAATTACCTCATTAGGTCGGTGGTTATGTAATAGATCATGCTTTTCCGTAGGAGCAATGCTGTAATTGGATGTGACCTCAGTAACCAAGAATTTAATAAATAGACAGTGCATGTCACCAGCAACTCATCAAAAGAAGCAAATATACAGTTGCATTAAGCCTCTAAAATAATTTAAAATGGTAAAATGACACCTGGAATCCCATAGCATAGGTATAAATGTGCTTTTACACTGATTATACAGGGGACTCTCATGTACAGTAGTGAGTCCGTGTAGCACATAAAATACAGCAGTAGTTCATTGTGTATTTGGTTTAAAATTCATTTGCCAGGCATCAGAGTAAGTGGCAAACAACATGGGGAGCCACTTGCTTATTCCTGGGAAAAATAGATTTCACCTTTTTCTCTTCAAGCAGCTGATTATGATCTTTATTGATTGTAACATGTGTTAAATGTTTATCATAACACTATTTTTTCATTTAAAGAGCTGACAAGGTATTTTTGAGTGTTGATGACCTATGCAACACCAGGCATATTGCTATAAAATAAAAACATGGAAACAGCCAGAGTAAATGGGAAGCTCGACCACATCTTCTCTTTTCTTTTTTGTAGCCCCTCAAGTCCTGCCTGTGTTGGTTGCTCTCAAGTAGTTGTTTCACTACAGTTTTTTTTGTGAGAAGTATAGGTTGATATGAGTCACTCAGTCTAGGCTGAGCATGGAAGCCCTATCTCTATTTCTTCCAGCTCTTCCTTGTGTCCCAGGAGAGACTCAAGAAAGTTTCAGCACTGTCAGCAGGTCTTTTCTGGCCCCTTCCTCCCCTGCATTTTTGTATTTAATTTGGTCCTAACTCCTGTTGTTGCTACTTCCAAAATATTAGATTGTTCTTTTTTTTTGACTTAATTATTTTTATTATATTTCTGGTTTTCATATGAAGAAACTGAGTCAGAAAAGTGAATGGTAAACCCAGATGTCTGGTTCCAGAAACTGTGGCCTGTACTTCTATGTGCCAAAGTACTTCTAAGTACTTACTAATATGATCATTAGTATTCTAGAGGCCTTATTTATATAAACATTGATATTACTGTCTATTCTATCTTTCTGCATTGAGGTATTATTTTACAATCATTTTTTAATTGAAGTATAGTTAATTTACAGTGTTGTGTTAGTTATAGGTTTACTGCAAAGTGATTCATTTATATATATATATATATATATATATATTCTTTTTCAGATTCTTTTTCATTATAGGTTATTACAAGATATTAAGTATAGTTCCTTGTGCTCTACAGTAGGTCCTTATTGATTATTTTATACACAGTAGTGTGTATCTGTTAATCCCAAACTCCTAATTTATCTCTTCCCTGCACCCTACCTTTCCCCTTTGGTAACCATAAGCTTGTTTTCTATGTCTGTGGGTCTATTTCTGTTTTGTCAAAAAGTTCATTTGTATCATTTTTTTAGATTCCACATATAACTGATATCATGTGATATTGGTCTTTGTCTGACTTACTTCACATAATATGATAATAGATTTTTCTTTTCTCTCAACTTCCACTTCCTATATCCAGATTTTATGCTGAAATTTCTGTAGTAGTTTCTAACCTTTTATTGTTCCAGCTTTGTCCAATTCCAGTGCCCTCTACTCGTTCCCTAAACTAATCTCTAAAATACATTTGCATCATGTTACTCTCTCCACAAGAGCTGTCAGTGACTCTCTTTACCCATATCTCGGTATTCCAGGCTCAGGCTCTAGACTTGGTAGCTTTTCCTCCCTGACAGCGCATCCTGCAGAGACGTGCCCTGGTGCTGGTCCTGCTGCCACACTCCATGCATCCTGAGTGCTCCCTCACTGTCTGTCCTCCTCTGCACATCCTCCCCACCTGGCTTCCTACATTCCATCTCCTCCATGACCCTCCAGAGTTCTCCTCAAGTTCAGGTCCTTCATGAAGCTGTCTCCAACTCTCTCACCCTCATTCCTCTCTCATCCTTCTGACCTCATTTGCACTTGACAAGATCTTTAAATCTCTGAGCCTTAATTTCCTCATCTGAGAAGCAAGAATAATACAGTTCTCCAGCATATTAGGGTTAGAAGCCATTTCCATCGAGTGCTATTTGTAGCTGCAGAGAGGGGCCTTTTAATAGGTGAGCGTTATTATTGTTATTGTAAGAATTCAGAGGAACTTATTGTGACCCTTTCTTTTTTCTTTTGTGACCCTTTTTTTTTGCGGTACGCGGGCCTCTCACTGCTGTGGCCTCTCCCATTGCGGAGTACAGGCTCCGGACGCACAGGCTCAGTGGCCATGGCTCACGGGCCTAGCCGCTCCGCAGCATGTGGGATCTTCCCAGACCGGGGCATGAACCCATGTCCCCGCATCGGCAGGCAGACTCTCAACCACTGCGCCACCAGGGAAACCCTATTGTGACCCTTTCTTGTTCTCTCATTATGTTATATATAATTTTTTCCTCTTAACTGTAAACCACTTGAGAGAAGAAGCCATCTAATTTTCTTCTATAGCAATTTGCATGGTATTGAGTAGGTAATAAGCACTCAAAATACTTATTAGTCTTTAAATAAAATAGTAAAATTTGCTGATAATCATGTAATTCAGGCTTAAATCAACAGTAATGTTTCCATCAGTGAGAGAGGAAAGTCAAGTGCAGTCATTTCTAGAGATGAGAGATGTTTTGCTGAAGCATGAACTCACCAATACTTTTGAGTTTCGAATTTACATGAGCTAATAATTCTGTTAAGTGCTGTTAAAACATAAGGTTAAATAAGTCACTTTTTTGTTTGTGTGTTTAAATTATCTTGCTAGTCCCTGGAGTTGGGGCATGCATTACTTCCAAATAAAAATCTATTGTTTACATAGCACACTGGCATCCAGTTCATTAGAAAAAC